>NC_141691.1:730857876-731170376 GCF_964263255.1 Lissotriton vulgaris | reverse complement strand
ACTGCTTCGGTTTTGGCAGAGTGATTGGCTAAGTACATGATGCTGGATGGGTGATTGGAGGAGTGCATGGGTAGTGACAGAGGGATTTCTGGAGTGCAAGGGTACAACCTAGGTAATTGGAGGAGTGAATCAGTATTGTGTAGGTGGTTAGAGGTCTGCATGGGTAGTGCACAGGGGATTGTAGCAGTGCATGTGTTGGTGCCTGGGTCACTCCATTAATACATGGGTACTGACTGGAAGATTAGAGTACTGCAAGGAGAGTGCATGGTGAATATATAAGTTCTTGGGTTTTGGCGGAGTGATTGGATAAGTACATGGTGCTCGCTGGGTGATTGTAGGAGTACATGGGTAGTGACAGGGCAATGGCTGGACTGTATGGGTACTGCTCAGAGTATTCTAGCAGTGCATGAGTTAGTGCATGGGTCATTGCATGAGTGCATGGGTAGTGACTAAATTATTAGAGTGCTGCAAGGAGAGTGCATGGTGAATTTATAAGTGCTTGGGTTTTGGTGGAGTAATTGCATAAGTACACACATGTCCCATCAGACCCCGCCCCTCCCTTCATCACTGTGCAAACGTACCCCCTGGCGGGTTTTAATTTGGGGGATTAATTCCCCCGAAACCTGAGGGTCCCTGGGGGCCAACTAGCCCACCATGTACCTCCAGTAAGTGCCACAGAGCTGCGTTGCAGAGAGGTGGTCCGAGGCCATGCCCCTTTTTACACCTCTCTGCAACGCAACTCTGTGGTGCTTACTGGACGTACCTGGTGGGCTAGTTGGCCCCCAAGGACCCTCCGGGTTCAAGGGGACTTAATTCCCTAATGTAAAACAAGCCACAGGGCGCATTTGCACACTTGTCACATCCGGCCACGCCCCCTCCCTGCACCACTGTGCAAACGCACCCCCTGGTGCATTGTAAATTGGGGGATTAAGTTCCCTTGAGAGACTTAATCCAGTAGGGTGATGACACCCTACTGAATTAGATCTTGGCAGGACTACTGCCATCCTGTGGTCTCAAGTACTCTGTCAAGCTGTCAGTGGTCCACCCGCCATATTTAGATGTTGTGGCTATAGACATATGACCGCTGCAGCGGCGCTGTTCTCTGCTGGCTAGCAGTAGTCTGCTGCCATCAGGCCAGAGGGATTACACTGAGACGATTTACGTGTTCCCGTTGTGCTGGCGGTGTCCTGGCGCAGTGGGTGTCAAGGGGGTTTGAAGACAGGTAAGTACAACTTATTTATGCATCAATACACATATGTGTCCTGTTTGCGTATAAGCCAAATGTAGGATATGTGATAAGCCCCTTTGTGTTACTTTTTGAATGCCACTCACACAACATACACACACTATTGAATGCACACCCACAGTCATCACTAGCACAACACCCCCAAGTCCCACAACCACAAATATATTTTTAAGTGTCATTAAAGGTGTGTTCAATTAACCTTGAATAGTAGGAAACTGAACACTACTGCATGAAAACCTAAGTAAAATATTAATGAGTAATGCAGTAAGGCTACAGCAATTGTCAATACACAATACATAAGGCTAATGTAAAAATAGCTTACCATAGATCTTGGCAACAACGGAGTCGTTTGGTGTCGTGGTGGAGTCGGTGTAGCAAAAGAGGGACCTGGATGATGGTGTACATGGAACAGAAGCGGGAAGCAGGAGAAAACATGTACATTTTTTTCCTCATTACCTTCAACACCGCCAACTCATAGTAGGAGGGATTTCCACCACAGTTGTCACAGCGTGAAGGCACATCGTAATCAGCTTGGCCAGAATGTGGGCAGGAGTCCCGCTGACAGTTGATTCTGCCTATTCCGTTGTCAACTTGTTTGGGAACTCCCCCTGCGGAGTAGGCAAGACTGTGGCGGTCTTTCGTAAATGGACCCACCAACATCAAAATAGGGCGGGCGGACAGCCAAGCCAGCGGGAAGGAAGACCACTGAAAAAGCGAACGCGGGACCCGATCCGTTAAGATCTAGATCAGGCCCGTAGATACTAGCAGTCTCTGATGAATACAAATGCCTTTAATATCTAACCGCGGGTGTCTGTTTTTAGGTGGATGTATACAGGTGCACAAGCAAAATGTGTTCACTCAAAGTGAAATATCAAATGGCTGAAGCAGTAATACTCATTGCTCTATGCTGTGTGCTGTGGTGGGAGGGAGCATAATTTGAGTGAAATATGAGCAGCTCAATGGATATAAAGTTTTGACTAATGGCATGAAATTTTACTATGTTTGTTTGGAATGCATGAGGCAGACAAAACAGCTAACCCTAAAACTAAGCACAATGTGTGGGCAGAATTTGATTAATGTGCATTGAGCTCATTATCCTACATCCTTAGCGGAGAAGCCGCCACTGCCCTGAAGCCTCCCAAAAGTGCACCAAGAGCAGCGCAACAAAAGCTCATGGAGCGAATAAAAGCCAGATGATGCTGAACCCTAAACACTCATTTGAGGTAAAAATTTGTGAAATACGCAATACCAAATGAGACTTTAAGGGACAGATGTATCAAAGGTTTTTGCCCATTTTGTGTCTATGGGAAAATGTGTTCATACATAAGGCGCTAAATGTAATTGTGTGGTTGCTACTCATTCGCAAATGGCTGCCATCTATGCAATGACCTTGAAATGATGGAAAAGTGTGCTGACTCCGCCAAAACATCAATTTGTTGAACTCAAGGTTATGAAATTAGTAAAAAATCAATGATCTTTTAGACCTGAACACACGTTCCTGCATCGGCATACCTTCACAAGGTTGTGTTCCCTTCAGAAGCTAATGAAAGGCTCCTCCCCGCTTTACAACCGCAAATAAATATGTGTTCCCTTATAAAAATAGAAGTTGTTCCTGTAAAAGAAAATGATTTTTCAAAGCTGGCTTGGGTTTACGACATTACACTGGGCCTTAACAACAGACCTGCGTGGGCGAAATTGAATGTAGCGATTTCCTTGGCGTCAACAAACTACCATCCAAGGTGAACCAGGAGTTCTTTCATTTGTTGTTGTTGAATCGAATGCAATGCAGGCTCGACAATTAGTGTTTTTATTAAATCGCAATAAAAAAGATGTGCCTATAAAATCGATTTTGGCATTATGTGTTGATAAAATGTGAGAACACGATGCCAGTCTTGCAAATGCTAATTGGAACTACAGTTTGGACGTGAACCAGGTAATAGTTGCCAGACTAATTTAGGAAATAGTTGAAAACAGTTGATACTAAATACAACAATGTTGTCCTTAATACCAGGAAAAACAGCAAACGTAAACAAACTCAAGAGGACATATATTGGCTGGAGTATTTGGATGCGCTAATCTCCCTGTGACACAACTTTCTATCATTTACTAATCTCTCATTGTATTATCAGGGCAAATGTTGATGTTGTTTAGGTGTTCAGTGCTATAGATGAGAAACAGCATGGCAAATCAGCTAATATAATCAAGTACAAAGAGGTGGGTGAGGTGTTCGGAAACGGAGTGTCTAATTTAGAGAACAAATAACAGACGACAGGTGTGGCTACGTAGGAGAGGAAGTAATTGACTTTAAATTCGCATACAATTTCCTATTTGCTAACTAAAAAATGGGGTGTTTTAGGAAATTCAGAGATATACACTTGTCCTGTCTCAATCAATGGCCTTGCAGGTACTCCAAACCCACCCAAAGGCTCAACCCCCTCTATTTGTATATTTAATACATTCGTTTTGTAGAAATCGACAAGGGATTCTTTAATTTGGGGCGGTACAAGTTATAAGAAATCGATGCTTCATTTTATAATGCAAACACTTTATCGACCAGGTGCTAAATATGATAAGCACTCTCCTCTTCTTGGAATTGCTTTATAGCACAGTGAAAAGTAAATTCACATGCAAACTCATTGGAGCCTCTTTCGGCACACGCATGGACGGGGTAGGTTCAGAGGAGGGAGCACCTGGAGGAAACTCCCGGTTATATGCGGGCGTCCATTGCTCTGGCCGAGCGGAGGAACGGGCTTTTGTAGTGCTAGGCACTGGTCAGGAGCGGTTTCCATCATGCAGCTGTAGCCACAGTGAGGGTATACAGGTTCCTGCTCCACACTGACTGCAAAAGAGAGGGCACTGGTCAGGAGCGGTTTCCATCATGCAGCTGTAGCCACAGTGAGGGTATACAGGTTCCTGCTCCGTACTGACTGCAAAAGAGAGGGCACTGGTCAGGAGCGGTTTCCATCATGCAGCTGTAGCCACAGTGAGGGTATACAGGTTCCTGCTCCACACTGACTGCAAAAGAGAGGGCACTGGTCAGGAGCGGTTTCCATCATGCAGCTGTAGCCACAGTGAGGGTATACAGGTTCCTGCTTTGCACTGACTGCAAAAGAGAGGGCATTTTAATATAACTCATGATGTTTTCACGTGCACATCACCTTTTTATTATTTTGGTCCTGAAGAAGCGCCACCGACCATTATGGCGACGCAGGTGCGAAACATGTCGACCTATGACCGCTGACACCCGGGCATAGTGTGCCTTTGGGGCATTGATTTTTATCTAGCAGTGGGTACATTACTTATTTTTGCGCTGCAGGTGTACCCATTATTAAAACAGTGTTTATTTCATTGCACGCACTTTTCTTACCCTCATTGGACCCTCCTCACACACCCTCATGCACCATCCGGCTGTCCTGAAAAGATCTCCGAGAAAGTGACCCTTCGGGGGACCCGTAGGGAATTGGAGCGCCGGCCCTACGAGGAGCAACAGCCCGATGATGAAGCATGACACCCTTCAGGGTGTGTGAGGGTATTAAAGGACAAAGTATGGTCTTCTTCTCTCCCTTACCTAAGGGTCCTCTATACCTAGGATTTCTTCTCCTCTCCCCTTTCTTTCATTTTTTCAAATTTTATTATATGGGTGACTTTTTGCGCCCTTATGCATGGATGACTTTTTGCACCCTGCTATAGGAACAGTGTCCTCTTGTTGTTTGAATGAGTATTAGGAGCAGGGACACTGGACCTTTATTAGCTCCTAGGTCCCCCCCCTCTTCTTTTGTTGATATAGACCCTCCAACAGAAGACATAAGCTCCTTATGCGAATAAGTTACAGCGACAACAGACTACTGCATAAATACCAAGAACATTAACTCACATCTGGCAAAGATGAGTGGCAAAAAATAGCAAGCATTGGCAAAGCCAGTAGGTCTGGGATTAATGTGTAAAGACTTTCAGTACGTTGAAGCCAGGAGGAGTGGACAGAGAGAGCTATAGTTTTAAATTACTTTGTGCAGTTCAGTACAAGCACCCGAGTAGAAGCGGAAGGGCACAAACAGGCAACCACATTAGATGATCGATGAATAGGCCATAGGGCTGGACCGAAAAGTGATTGAGCAAGTCCTAATCCAATGGCTAAAAGTTCTGGCTTAAAAAAAAGCCAAAGGTATATTGTGAGTAATAAGTCTATTTGACAACTGCTGTCAAAACTCAGGCCTGAAAAGCTCATTAACATGGTTTATCCAGATTTAGATATCACAAAACGCGAACTGACTACAGCCATCCACAGGATAAACTAATTAAATTAGAATTGTGATGCAGTATATCTGTTTGATAGGTATCGATAACCACACGTGCACCATGCAAAATGTATGACAAATACATTTGTACACAGTGCATATGGATCAACAAATGCCAACACACAAGTGAAGATGATTTTGATTGGCACCCCATATAATTACTGTTTTCTCATGGAAGTCATTTACTCCCTAGATTTTAAGCCCAGAAGTATTGATACTCGCAAATGTATTAGCATGATGTCCAAATCTATATGGAACTTTGTAACATAGAAAATATATGGGAGCATGAGGTGAATCTATCCAGTTAGTTGTGAATTGCCCTACATCTTCTACCTCCTTCTGCAAAACAGGGGCATGTGGAACCTGAGAAAGGTGGCAGACCCATGATTGCTACAATTCTGGGTGTAATTCTGGATATAACACCTTCCTCTTTGGGGCAGAAAATACCATATAAATCGTATCACTGACTCATAAAGAAAGACAACAGTAAAGCCTGCTATTCCTAGACTGTGAAAACCAGAGCACCTTGCCCATAACTGTTCGCAGTTGGCAGGAAATTATGTTGCTCATCCCTGAATGGTGCATCATGCCCACGCAAAGAGGCAAAGAAAATGTCTTTATCTGTTGTAGATGGCTATTTGTACATCAAGGGACCAGTTAATGGGCATCACGTGGTGCCCTCATGATATTGTTATAAATCTCAACCAGGTACATCTACTGATGTAGGGTTTAACATGGATACTTCCTGTGCACCCTGTTAGCCACAATACTATATTGTGCACAGGGTACACCATACATATGCGTTATTGGCTGCCTCTACCCCTCGCATTGTCTACACACATGAGTGATGTTGAAAAATGATCAGCTGTTGTATATCCATAGCAGCTGATTACGTTTTAGCTCTATAACCCACAAATAGTGAATATGTACTAGTTCACGATCAGGGCTATCCACCATCATTTACTGACGAGATCCTTGTTCATTATTTTAAACAGGTGAAAATACGAAATAAATAATTTAAAAAAAACCCATTTCAGTTAGATAAATACCTAACCCCCATGATGCCGCTCGCAACCTGGGACTCAATGACAAGATCCCCTTTTTATTAGCTCATACAAGCGATGATACGTAGACTTATTCAGTACAGGGCATTACTCCATATGGCCAGGATATTCACTAACTACAATACCTATGATGCCCCCCATGGTTTGTAGTTTGTCCTGGGACTCATGATACAGACGTCATCTCTGAGCGCGGGTGGAGCTTCGTCCGCTGGCCACCCGGAAATGCTCTAAGAATGAATTGTAAGAGCTGGTCTCCGGCTCCACACTTGGCAAAAGCCGGGAGAAGTGGACCGAATAGGTGAGGCAGCGGGGCAGGACCTTTGAGGAAGTGAGTATTTGGTGGGGAGAAGCGTGGAGGTGAATTGAAGTAGGAACATGGTACGTGTGTAAAAAAACAAATTGATACCAACTTCTAATGAAGCGAGTGTTTCTTTGATTTTGTCTTTTACTTTGGACTCGTATTTTAGAGTCTGACTACAAGGTAACCCCCCTCTACGCCACAGTCTCTTGAGATACTTTAATACATCCACACCGGGGTAAGATGATCTTTACGATCTTAGTGATTTTGAGATACAGAGAATCACGGGCAGTAAGGAAGCAGCAAGTTTGGTATGAGTGGTGAGGTGCATGATGAATGTGACGCGAAGGTTTGTATAATTACACTCATTCATGGGTCGGGTGGTTGGAGGTAATTGGCATCACCACCTCATACGAGTTAACGCTTTAGGTGAGTTTGATACCCTTAAGGCTCAGTTACGATTGTGATTACCACAGATTTTATTCATATTATAGCACCCATCCGGAATGGCAAGTATAGGTGACATAGGTGTAGCGTGGATGGGACAAGTATGGGCTTAACAATACCCATATATGTTTCTTTTACAGATGGATATAAAACATTACGGTACAGGATGAGAGATAATTGGTCTACATACCTTTTTGTATGAGTGCAGCTTTCTGCCGTCTACTACTAAAAAAATAGGAGATTCCTAGATAAATCATACCACGGAGGGAAATTTTTTTTGCCCTGAAGAAAGTCCAGGACCCATATGGGCCATTGTTTGTGGGCTGAAACATGTCAGCACTAGGGTCATAGAACCATTATTTCCTTGCAAGTACCCCCCCCCCCCGCCTTTTTCAATTTTTAATATCCCCTACAGTTCAGCGAATAAAGGTATACCATAGGAGGATTTTCTCTTAAGTACTCCTTTTAACATCGTCAAGCCCATCCTGACCTTTAGGAGTCAGGGTGAACCTGATGATGAAGCATGACACTACTAGAGTGTGTGAGGGTTATTAAACAAAAAGGAATTGCTTCCTTTCTCACACTTGAGCGGTTGGTACCCTGGGATGTTTTGATTAATGCCCAACTGCCTCTAATCTAAGTGGAATACTTGGGTTGGAATTGTTCCCCAGAAAGAGTCCCAGTCCACAGCGTCCTCAGTAACTACACATTTTGTCCATTGCTATGAAAACAAACTTTTTTTTATAAGGAAATAGACAATTTACAAGGACATCCTGAAAAGGCCATCTTAGATCATGGATCACATGTTATAGCAAGATGCTAGAACCAGCTGTTTCATCACATGGGAAAGATTTATTTCAAGCCTACCAGCTACCATCCTCAAACTGAAGGGCACACAGTGTATCTGAATGAAATATTGGAACAGCACTTGCAGTCTTACCTGGTGATTCATCAACATGACTGACTCAAATTTATTTCATTAGCAGAATGAGCCTGCAACTGCCAACACAGTTGATTGGGGCAGTCACCTTTTTGTCAACATATGTTTTTCACTCTTGTATGTTGCTCTCGGAATTTACTGGTACTTTAGTTCCATCTACTTCTATTTTCTATACCATCTGTTTCAGTTTTGTTGCGACACAATTCATAGGCTCAGAAATCTGTGGTCCTCCACTTAGCTACAGCTAAAGTTGACTACAACCCGTTTACAACCCACAACCGTTCCACCTGTCCATCAAATGAAGACAACGACTTTGCTTTGTTGTTTACAAAATTCCTGTCAATGTTTGGCACCTTCCTAAAATATTACCCTCACTTTGAGAAGATGTTTTAAGTAAAAGTCTTGGGGCCCGATGTAGGTAATCCCATATTACTGATTCTTAAATACCGAATCATACCGATTCAGTATTTAAGAACTGGCAATCGGGATGTAGGTAATTTTACCGAATGAATTACCGAATCGGTATGATTCGGTAATTAATGAATCAGTATTTACCGATTCTGTAATTGCCATTGATTCCTATGGGCCTTGAGGCCCATAGGAATCAATGTCAATTACCGAATCGGTAAATACCAATTCGGTAAAATTACCGAATTTGCAAGGGGGACAGGGTGTCACTGTGACACCCTGTTGCACCCCTGATTCTGGCTTGTGTGCCATGTGGCACACATACATGCCCTAAGAGCATAGCCCTAAGGGCATGTATGTGTGCCACATGGCACAGGTGTACATGCACAGATGTGCATGTACACAGGAATTCGTTATTTACCATGACATAGTATGTCATGGTAAATAACGAATTATTAAGGGCCGGTGGCACTGTTTTCAGTGCCACCTACATCCCAGATTTGAGATTCGGTAAATTTACCGATTCAGTAATTTACAGAATCGGTAAATCTACCGATTCTGTAAATATACCGAATCGGCAAATTTAAGGCCCCCTACAGCTCAATCACCAAATACCTGTCGGAAACGGCCGAAATTGGCCGTTACTGACCGGTATTTGGTGACCTACATCTGGCCGTAGATGTTTTCAGCAGTACTTCATTTTGCACTCCACCCAGTGATACACATATATAAAGTAACACCACCAATGTCATTGCTCTTAATGCTCATCCATCTATGATGGTCGCCAGTGTCTCTGAATTTTAAATTGACAAGGTCCTTGAGTCTCTGATTTTCAAAGCCAGCTATAATACCTCTTTGCCTGCAAGAGTACCTAAGGCCCTGAGCATTCTTGGGGAAATGCCTCTTTTGTGCATACCCCTCTCTTTGTTTCAGCAAGTCACTATTGGATATTTCATAAGCCTGCACGTCCTATCCAGCAGATGAGGCATTCTTTGGGGGTTGGGTACTGTGAGGGTCTACTTGATTCCACTCTGGTAAGTTGCAAACTCATCCGCAGCCGGAGAGCAGAATGCAGACATTAGTAGGATGGGTCTTGCTGAGGTAGGTCAGCACCAGGGCATGGTGATTTGCCAAAACATGCCCTGGTGCATTTAGTTCAAGGAAGCACCATGCACGCTTCATTACTCAGAGGTGCTTTCCTTTGGTATGTTTTCAGTAGCACATGTTGCTCCCTTGGGCCAGTGGCCTTGCAAAGGATGGCAAACATAGTTGCTCAGTGACTGGCAACTTGCTGTTTTGCATTGCCTCTCTGCTATTGGTAAGTGTGCACAAGGATATTACTTTGCTTTACTTTTGTTGTATTTCCCCTTTGTTCATCCTGTGAGCTACTGGTTTTAACCTTGCAATTCATTTGGTGTTTTATTGTGTTTCAGGTCTCCAGCTGCTTCCTCTTTGTTCAAGATTTCTTCCAGATAGTACTTTGCTTCTAATTCATACAAAAAGGGAGACAAGTCCTACAGACCTATCCCTCCTTCTTCCCAATCAAATTATACTCACAATAATAGAAGAATAGGGATAATCATATCTGAAAACCCAAATTGGGGGATATATATAATGCCGGAAATTGCAAGGCCACCACCCACAAAATTGTGGCAGCTTCATTATTTGCCATATCTACACTTAAACTCAGTTAAAAGTGGGCTACAGCCACCATTGATGGGAGCAAGTTTTTGTTGTTGTTTTTCTTTTAATCAGGAAGTGGGAAGAAGAAGGCAGCAAGTGTGGTGGTGTCCTACCTTGGAGGACTGTGTGACTACAAGGTGACATTCTCTTCACTTACAGGATTAAGAGTGAATAGCATAACCTGTTGAAAGTAGCTGATGTGGAATTACCTTTATTTTGAAAAAAAGTGTGAGGATCTTGCAATTTCCAGCACCATGTGGATGCGGGTCTGTCCGTGGCAGCGACAGACGCATCCACTTTGAGAAGGCTGCATTTTTGTATACCGGCTCGTGAGGCTCCCTGAGATCCGCTCACTTGTTCTGCTATCTTGCTTTTAAAATACATTTTTAACACTTCTTGTTTTAATTAGTAGCTTGAGTGTGTTTTGCTTTACCTGCTGTTTCTTGTGGCCCGCCCCGTTCCGCCGCGTCCATTGTGGGCGTTTGTCTGCGGAGGGTGAGGTAGCCCAGCACTTCCGGGCATGGCAGGAAACAGGGTAGCGCTCTAGTTACGCTGTCCTGCCCCTTACTTAAGAGGGAAGGACAGGGGCCGCGCTGTGGATGGGGGTCTGTCTGTGGCAGCGACAGATGCATCCACTTGGAGAAGGCTGCATTTTTGTATACCGGCTCGTGAGGCTCCCTGAGATCCGCTCACTTGTTCTGCTATCTTGCTTTTAAAATACATTTTTAACACTTCTTGTTTTAATTAGTAGCTTGAGTGTGTTTTGCTTTACCTGCTGTTTCTTGTGGCCCGCCCCGTTCCGCCGCGTCCATTGTGGGCGTTTGTCTGCGGAGGGTGAGGTAGCCCAGCACTTCCGGGCATGGCAGGAAACAGGGTAGCGCTCTAGTTACGCTGTCCTGCCCCTTACTTAAGAGGGAAGGACAGGGGCCGCGCTGTGGATGGGGGTCTGTCTGTGGCAGCGACAGATGCATCCACTTGGAGAAGGCTGCATTTATGTATACCGGCACGTGAGGCTCCCTGAGATCCGCTCACTTGTTCTGCTATCTTGCTTTTAAAATACTTTTTTAACACTTCTTGTTTCAATTAGTAGCTTGAGTGTGTTTTTCTTTACCTGCTGTTTCTTGTGGCCCGCCCCGTTCCGCTGCGTCCATTGTTGGCGTTTGTCTGCAGAGCGTGAGGTAGCCCAGCACTTCCGGGCACAGCAGGAAACAGGGTAGCGCTCTAGTCGCGCTGTCCTGCCCCTTACTTAAGAGGGAAGGACAGCGGCTGTGCTGTGGATGCGGGTCTGTCTGTGGCAGCGACAGACTCATCCACTTGGAGAAGGCTGCAATTTGTATACCGGCACGTGAGGCTCCCTGAGGTACGCTCACTTGTTCTGCTATCTTGCTTTTAAAATACATTTTTAACACTTCTTGTTTTAATTAGTAGCTTAAGTGTGTTTTGCTTTACCTGCTGTTTCTTGTGGCCCGCCCCGTTCCGCCGCGTCCATTGTGGGCGTTTGTCTGTGGAGGGTGAGGTAGCCCCGCACTTCTGGGCACCTCAGGAAACAGGGTAGCGCTCTAGTTGCGCTGTCCTGCCCCTTACTTAATGAGGGAAGGACAGCAGCCGGGCAAGCCCGTCTGCGCCCGTCCGCGGCCGGGCTCGGCCAGGGGCCAGAACCCCTGCCCGAATGAACACCGGAGGATTAAGCAGTCTTCAGTATACTCGAGAACAGCTACTTAAATGGTGCCCTATTTTCAAAGAAGACTGCAGGCATAAGATGCACACAGAAACTCTGCCTCATCAGTGTAAGGAATGCTTCTATGATCCCTTAGTCCCGTGGGGTAACGTGAGGGAGGTAGAAACAATTAATATGATGCAGTTGATCTGTCGCTCCCTGAATAAGCACAAACTGGAAATCCATGACTTTCTACTGGATTACCAGCCAGATGTGCTTTTTTTAACGGAGACATGGCTTGATGAATCATCAGCCCCGGAGATCCTGGAAGCTCTTCCTCTAGCATATGACCTGTTGAGAATTGACAGGAAAGCCCAGCGAGGGGGGGTTGCACTGGTCCACAAATTGAAGCTATCATGCGCTCTAGAATTAGTAACAATTACGAATAGTGAGGCAGGATTCTTCTCTATCAAAGTATCCCAGAATAACACTATTAACGGCTATCTTATTTATCGCCCCCCCTGGGACGGCTACTCAATTTATATATAGCTTGGTGGAGGTGGTAAGTCAACCAGCGCTACGCTATAGCAGGCTCCTAATTCTGGGCGATTTAAACATTCATTTTGAGGATGCAAGTTGCAAAGAGGTTCAAGGGTTTATGACCTCTATGAAGTCCCTGATGCTTGATCTTCAATCACTGGCACCCACTCATCAATTGGGCCATCTTTTGGACCCTATTCTTGCTAATTGGGAAGGAGTAGAAGTACAGTCCCCCATCAGGGCTCCCTGGTCTGACCACTGCCTAGTTTCGTTCTCCGTGCTATATAAATCTAGAGAACACACAGAGAGGAAACCCTCATTCCCCAAACGTAGGAGCTGGAAAAAATTTAGTCACAAATCCTTTGAGCTGGCCTTGAAGCTCGAGTATCCCCCGTTAAGTGATACCTTTGCGAGGCTTGGAAAGTATATGAAGAATGGATGACTAAGGCACTAGACAAAGTGGCACCATGGACGAATAAGGCCCCAGTAAGGCACACCAAAACTGCCCCATGGTTCAATAAGGAGTTAATGGCAGCCAAATCAGCCTGTAAAAATTTGGAACGTAATTGGCGTACAGATTATGGCTTAAACCATAAGCGAAAGAGAAAAGTCAGGGGTGCACTCGTGTGTTAAGTTTCACTATAGGCAATTTAATCAAAGAGTGCTACACTACCAAATTGTGTTGGCTACACAATAAGTGAAAAGCTAAAGAACAGTAGTTAAGAAACTACTGGTAATGAGCACTGTTCCTAACGGAAACAAACCTGTTTTCCAAACAATAATAATACTGACTCAAAAGTTATCTCAGCACTTTATCAATTTATAAGTGAATTTAATTTTGCATGATACAAACATATCTTATAAATGTCAACAATCTATTGATTCCTTGTGATTTGTTGATACACCTTACTAAAGTGTATAGTAACAGAATTAATTAAACAATCATACTAATACATAATACATTATGACATAGACACTGTCATTGTACATCTTATTTAGGCAAATTAATTTCCAAACACCATCATTAAATGAATATAACTTCAAAAATATTCTTTCACTGTGGCAGCGCCCAATGCATTTCGGGACCCATAGGTACCCTTCTTCAGGGACGAAATCCTGAAAAGAAAAGAATGAATCACTAGTACATCTATGCATATACATGATGGATAATACAGATATACAACAAATAAATAAATGAATGATAGACACTCGTGGGGGGATTCTAACGGCATGTGTAACATGCTGGTCTAGCGAAATACTGGAAGTGTGGTAACTTTGAATAATGAACATTGGTTATTCACACTGGCCTATATCTTGACTGCCATAGACACTATACATTAAACCTATAGATCTATCATGCTACATAAATGACTAAATGACTAAATGACTAATCCACCTCTACCTATCAAGGCTTGCTCTAGTTAACAGAGGGAATGTCAACCATGTTTGATCAAATAAAGTTGTATTGTAATAACACGAGCACATGAATTTATAGAATGCCACATTCGTTTCCAAAAGTGTCGTATCATTGGTAGGAACAAACGACATACCCTTATTGAGAGTCACGGTTTGTTGTTTAGTCAATTCAATTGATGAGATATTTATGATAAGGGTAGATTCTTGCCGCTGCGAAGCATTCTTCCCGTGTCCTCTCCTGGTGTGCCGCTTGTGAGTCCTGGTGTTGTTGAAAGTGACTGGGGTGGTGGTTGATCTGTTGTCGGGACCTGTGACAAAAAAGAACCAGTGGTTAAACTAGTAGTCATCTGGGTGGTGGGCTGCGATGTTGCTGCAGTGGTATATGTCTTTGTTAAAGGTTGTCGTGAGGCTGATACGTCTTGATCAGTAGTAATACTCTCTTCACTAAATGTCATAGTCTTATGTGGAGTAAACCGTCTCTTGGCATACATTTCTGCCCACGTGTATACCTCGTTTAGTTTATAGTCTATGGTATCACAACGTTACTTTCTTATCTTGCCTTCTTGGAGTTCTTTGTTATAGCGATCTAATTTTTGGTTCAAATCATCTAATGTGGTTTTCCAGGTTTCAGGTTCAACAACTGTTTCTAGATCTCTTTTTAAGTAAAAAATGTCTTCATCAAGGTCCTTGATGGTATGGGACAATTCTTCAATAATGAGAAGAATTAGATCAAGCGAGCATTTATTAAGAATCGAAAACCACCTATCCATAAATATAGGATTCAAATGAAACCTGAATAACATGGGTCTTAATGCAATTCTTAACCCTCTAGGTATTCTTTTTGCCCGATGATATTGCACCAGAGTTGATGCATGGAGACGTTGGTTGAGTTGTCTTCTGGTAAGGTATTCAAGCTGTTTTAAACGTTGAATGGTGGATCCCCCTTTGGGGTCTACAAGTTTAATTTCATTGATGAGTGTATATATGTCTGTAGCTTCTTCATTCGTGTATGCTAGGGTACTCGCTCTATTATCTGTTATGTGTGTAATGCTATCAAAGGATGTCATTTTTTCTGAAATAATTTAAACTATGAGTCTGCTGTAATGGTCTAATGGTGGTGCAACCTCTGTGAGCCAAAAGTGAAGAACAACAGAGAAAAGTCAGGGGTGCACTCGTGCGTTAAGTTTCAATATAGGCAATTTAATCAAAGGGTGCTACACTACCAAATTGTGTTGGCTACACAATAAATGAAAAGCTAAGGAACAGTAGTTAAGAAACTACTGGTAATGAGCACTGTTCCTAACGGAAACAAACCTGTTTTCCAAATAATAATAATACTGACTCAAAAGTTAACTCAGCACTTTATCAATTTATAAGTGAATTTAGTTTTGCATGATACAAACATATCCTATAAATGTTAACAATCAATCGATTCTTTGTGATTTGTTGATACACCTTACTAAAGTGTATAGTAACAGAATTAATTACACAATCATACTAATACATAGTACATTATGACATAGACACTGTCATTGTACATCTTATTTTGGCAAATTCATTTCCAGACACCATCATTAAATGAATATATCTTCAAAAATATTCTTTCACTGTGGCAGCGCCCAATACATTTCGGGACCCATAGGTACCCTTCTTCAGGGGCGAAACCCATAAGCGGCAATATAAGGACAGTTTGAGGAATTATCACAAACTGATAAGGATAGCTAAAAGAGAATGCCTTAAGGAGAGAATTGAGTCAGCTGAGAATTCCTCTAAGGAATTATTCGCTATATATAAGGAGCGTACGGTTCTCAACAGGACAGTGGCCCGAGATACTTTTTCCGAAGACGTCTGCGAGTCTATTGCAGACCACTTCGTGAAGAAGGTTGAGAAGATATATGCTTCCTTCCCATCTGGGGCGGGTAAGGACGAATTTGACCCTGAGGGCTGCATGAGGCGCACAGAGGACAAATACTTGAACTGCTTTGAAGTCCCTCCTAGACGGGAATTGCTGAGAATCGCGTGCAGCATTCAATCAGGATCCCCCAGCGATGCTGCCCCGCCCGAGTTTTAGGAACCAGTGGAAGTCCTGATTAACCATATAGGACATATGGCCTCTCTCTCTCCTTCCAGGAAAGCCATTTGCCTGATGACTGGAAAAGGGCTCAGGTTATCCCTTTAAAAAAGAAAGTAAACCTAAACATATCTCAACTGGAGAATCTCCGACCTATCTCGCTCCATCCATTTTGCATGAAGGTAGTGTAAAACATAGCCAATATCCAGCTCATGAAGTTTATGGAAGAAGGTCATCTTCTCCATCCGTCTCAATCTGGCTTTAGGGCTAGTCACTCAACAGAAACCGCCCTCCTCTTTTCTACGGAGATTCTCCGGCAAAAAGTAGATGAGGGACAGACTGCGGCTTTGGTATTATTAGACCTGAGTGCGGCTTTTGATACAGTTTCGCACACCAGGCTGTTGACTCGCCTCACTGAAATCGGAGTGGTGGGACCGGCTCATAAGTGGCTATGTTCATTCTTAATGGATAGAAGTTTCCAAGTGCACTGCCCCCTGTTCAAATCTACACCTCGGTGGCTAAGGCAGGGGGTTCCACAAAACTCGAGTTCAACCTGTATATGGAGCCCCTTGCACAGATTGTGGAATCATACGGGGTGGATATTGTCTCATACGCTGATGATACACAATTGGTGATTACTTTATCCCAAAGCCAGGCTGAGGCGGCAGCCAATTTCTCTACCTGTCTCACGGCTTTAGCTGGTTGGATGAATAATAATTGCCTTCACCTTAACGGGAATAAAACCGAGCTATTAGTGATCGGGAGAGCACCTTCTATCTGGTCTGGTGGCCTTCTGAGCTTGGGCCTACACCTACCCCCTCAGTGCTTATGAATGAAGAACTTAGACGTCCTCCTGGACACTAGTCTCTCTTTTGGACAGCACATTGGTAGGTTGTCAGGTAAAAGCTATGGCATCCTGAAAACCATACGCAAAGTTCTAGGTCGTCTACCCATCAAAGCAAGGAAAACGCTGATACACGCCCTAGTCACTCCCCACCTGGACTATGGGAATTCTTTGCTTATTGGTCTGAGCACGAAAGGGATACAACAACTCCAATACGTCCAAAATGCTGCGGCCCACTTGTTTTGAACCTGCCTAGAAGGACATCAGGGAAGTAAGCCTTGGCGACTCTTCACTGGCTCCCCATACGGGAATATATTCTGTTCAAAGCAATGTGCATTACCCACCGCATTGCACAAGGAAAAGGCCCTATCTATCTTCAAAAACGTTTGACCATTTATTGCCCTAAACGCAATTTGAGATCACTTGGAAGCATGCAGTTCCAGGTCCCCCGCATTCACAAAGCGCGAATGGGAGGTCGCTCTTTTAGATACCTAGCCAGTAAATGATGGAATGAACTCCCAATCGAACTCCGAATGGAGCCGTCGGAAGCAGGGTTCCTCCTCAAACTCAAAACACACCTCTTCCCGAAGGACTAACCTCAGGAGCAGTGTTTTCCCACCTCTACATGTTGCTGATCATTTAAAGTTCTGCCCTCCTAGTGGACTGCATCCATAGCGCGGAGACACACTGATATAGTGTAACCAGGCGCTCTACAAATGATTTTATTATTATTATTATTATGTCTGTCCCAAAATTGGTGTTCTCAGATATGACTAGCCATATTCTTCTATTATTGTGAGTAAAATTACTTTTTCTTCCGTCATCAATTCATTTGTAGAAGCTGCTCAAAACATGCTTTTTGACCATTTGTGTTTATTGGAACTACTTCTTGATTGCTTTGTGATTACTCCTCTCTCCATAGTTTGTAGGTCCTTGGAGTTTGTCCAGTACACCAGAAGCCATGTTTCGAATGTTGCCAACGACCACATCTATAGTGGGGACCTAAGAATTAGCCTTCATTTCTTTGTGTGCCCACTCCCCAGACCCCTGGAGACTAATGGCATGGCTAAAGATCAAATCGGGCATCCAGTTTACTGACCCGTAAGCTCCCAGCACTTCGTTGTTGGCCATAAGCAATTGGTTCTCAGTGTTCAACCATGCCCTTCATTCAGTTCCACACTCCAGAACCCACAGGGAATGATGATCTTGTACTGCTGTCTTTGGGAGTCGTATGAGACTCTTTACTACCCACAAACCTCTGGTCGTGTCTGGTGTACTATAGGCATAGGAACTATTTTCCTATTGGAAGTAGACTACTGGGCGCTGTACCTGACCAAAGGCCACCCTTTGAATAAAGTGTTTCTTCTACCAGTGCCCATAGGGTATGTACTTTGGCCATGGCAAGTGGTATATTATCATAGAATGTTACCTTCTGCCATATGTAGGCATGGCCTTTGACAGCAGCCACCTGCACATCCTCTGCAGTATGGGCCTGCAGAGAATGGCTGTGGGCTCTGGGTGCACAGTAGGCCCTTTGTCCACACAGTCTCTCCTTACCTATCCTGAGTGAGGTCTGGGTACAGGCCATCGCCTTTGGCCGCATTGTGCTTCCAGTTTCCCTGACTGCATGATGTGCAAGGCAGAGCCTACAGTCATGCTCATCTGGATCTGGGTATAGAGCATGGAAACAAGGTGATATTTTCACTGTCAGGAAAGAGAAGTTGAAAAAACTATTGTTTGGTCCTACGGGCATGCCATCCATTATGTGTTTTTTGATTTTTCCCATTAAGTGGTTGCTGATTCCATTTCTGATGCCATCTGCATAAAGAAGAAATACGACCTGCTGAACTTAAATCATGTACAATACATATCTAATAGACATTTATTGCTTCTTAATTTTGGGTGGGGGTGGTGGGGCTGGGTGCCGGACACCAGCTGTGGTACAGGGCAGGGGGCTGATGCAGATGAGGCCATGTTCCATATCGCTTTCCATTACTTCCATAATCCTGCAAAGCTATTCAAAGCAAGACAGATAATTTGGGGGGAATACATAACATAAATTTGTAGTTGGGCAAAAGTGATAATTAGGGCATTTTTCACCCTCGAGCTCCGAGTGCAGTGATAGTATGGATAAGGGGAACTTTGCTCTCATTGTCTATAATGCCTTCCATATCCCTCAGTGAAAAAAATGTAGAATTATAAATATGTAACAGTGAATAGCGGAATGTTTTTCACAAAAGGGGTCCAGTGTGACATCAAATACACACCGAGAGTGAAGCAACTTGTCTATGATGTCAATGAATCCTTGGGTGAAAAACATACCTGTTATTCAAATTTGAGTAACCTATAACGTTATGTTATGAACTTCCATCACGCTATATAATTTGCCTTTCCTTTAGCATATACACAGGTGTGGATGAGTAACGGAGGAGCCATACTTAACATAAAAAAGCTTGCTTCCCACCCCCTATCCTCCCCACCCTTAAAATATACCCTTACACCACATTGAAAAATAAATTAACCCCGATCCACCCCAACACCTTCTGTGCCTTAAGCCCCCACTTATCGCCTTAAGTTATGCTCCCTGCTCTCCATCGCAGAACAGAGTCAGCACTGCAATAACAAGCTCTCTGAGAATCCTATGTGTAAGAATAAGGGGCAGCCCAGTAACCCTGGGACCTGGAAAATCAAGAAGTAACGAGAAACTGAGCTACATCCAGGAAGAAGTATGAACTAAGCATGGGTGAAATTTGCGAATTCGCGTTCCGCGAATTCACGGATTTCCCCGCAAAATCGCAGAAAAATTTGCGAATTCGCGAATGTTCCTGCGAAAGCGCAGATTTTTTTGCGATTTGCCCTGGAATACTTTCTACTGGCTAATCCAGTAAGTGCTCCCTCATTGGGTAAATGTATAGTGCTTTTACTACATTGCAGCTGCGTAAAGGGCCAGAAGATGTGTCTCCAGTGACCATGTATGCCTGTAACACAGGCACAGGCACATATGGTCATTGGAGACACATCTTCTGGCCCTTTACGCAGCTACAGTGTAGTAAAAGCACTATGGGGCAGATTTACAAGCCGCTGTGCCTATTTTGCGCCACAGCTGCGTCACTTTTGTGACGCAGCGGCAGCACAAAAGATGCGCCATGGTGCTGGGTATTAACAACGTGACGCATCTGAGAGATGTGTCACGTTGTAAAGCCCTGCGCCATCAGGAGGCGTTCCGGCGCAGGGGAGGGCGTTCCTGCACAGGAATGCCTCCGAAAAGTGGCTGAGTGAAATCTACAAGATTTCACTCAGTCACTTTTAGGCTAATGCTGCGTCAAAACCCTGCGCCTGCTTGAAGCAGGCGCAAGGATTGATGCAGCATTGGAGAGATAGGGCCCCCAGAGCATTGCTGGAGCTGCATCGCGCTTGCGACGCAGCTCCAGCAATGCACTGCTTTTACGGCACAGATGCCTGACGCATCTGTGCCGTTTTTGCCACATGGTGCGCCGCATTGTAAATGGGGCGCACAATGGGTGGCGGAGCTGCGGCGCACAATAACTGGCGCATCCCTGGGGATGCACCAGTTATTGTAAATCTGCCCCTATACATTTAGCCAACGAGGGTGCACTTACTGATTAGACAGTAGAAAGTACTCCAGTTGAGTAGAGATATTGCACAAAACGGTGGCATCTTCGTGGACAAACACGCAGGGCGGGATTCATTCTGCCCCCTGTTAGATTAGTTTTTTGTGCCCTTCTGCCCTCTGTTAGACTTGTTTTTCCCTTGTTTTTCTGCCCTTCTGCCCCCTGTTAGACTCGTTTTTGGGCCCTTCTGCCTTCTGTTAGACTCATTTTTCCCTTGTTTTTCTGCCCTTCTGCCCTCTGTTAGACTCGTTTTTTGTGTCCTTCTGCCCTCTGTTATTCCCTTGCTTTTCTGCCATTCTGCCCTCTGTTAGACTCATTTTTTGTGCCCTTCTGCCCTCTGTTAGACTCGTTTTTGTGCCTTTATGCCCCCTGTTAGAATCGTTTTTTGTGCCCTTCTGCCCTCTGTTAGACTCGTTTCCCCCTTGTTTTTCTGCCCTTCTGTCCTCTTTTAGACTCGTTTTTTGTGCCCTTCTGCCCTCTGTTAGACTCGTTTTTCCCTTGTTTTTCTGCACTTCTGCCCTTTGTTAGACTGCTTTTTGTGCCTTTCTGCCCTCTGCATCACCACATCATCACTCAGTGCTACCCCAGTTTCACTCAGCACCACCACACCATCACTCAGCACCACCACAGCATCACTCAGCACCACCACAGCACCACTCAGCACCACCACATCACCACTCAGCGTCACCACAGCATCACTCAGCGCCACCACAGCATCACTCAGCGCCACCACATTATCACTCAGCACCACCACAGCACCACTCAGCACCACCACAGCATCACTCAGCACCACCACAGCATCACTCAGCACCACCACAGCATCACTCAGCACCACCACATCACCAATCAGCACCACCCCAGCATCACTCAGCACCATCCCAGTATCACTCAGCAACCACCACAGCACCACTCCGCATCACCACAACACCACTCCGCATCACCACAGCACCACTCAGCACCACCACAGCACCACTCAGCGCCACCCCAGCATCAATCTGCGCAACCATTCAACAACAACTGGTTCAAATATGTTCTCTCAATGTTTCAAGCTTTATTACAAATGTCACAAAAAGATGTTAATATTTCACTTCTGTTCTTGGATTTTCGTCACAATAAAATACACTGAACATAATCTTCACAAAAGTTATTTACAAAAGTTTCAGCTATTGTCATTATAAATTAAAATCACTTTTATTTAAGTATTAATTATTTAAAAAAATTAAAAGCCATTGTAATTTGTAATATCAATACATCTAAGTCACGTAAATACAAAACATGTTGCATTACAAATTCTATAGGTGTCACATTTGCGAAACTTATAACTATTGGCATTGTAAATGACAAAGCTATTAATTTAGCTATTTTCAAAACCAACACATAAATAAAAAAAATTGTCATTTACAAGACCAATAGCTCAAACTTTCCAAATGCGAGACCTATTGCATTTCAAATGCTTGTTTTTATATCTGTCAGTGCTTCCTGTTGAGGTTTAATTTTCGTGACAGGCGCCTCTTTGCCTAATTGTAACTATTCTCTGACCCTGCTTCAAGGGTCAGAGCAGGGTCAGAGAATAGTTGCAAGTAGGCAACAAGGCGCCAGGAAGCACTTACTGGCTTACAGCAGCAGGTGCCCAAGTTGAAGTTAATTTCTTTGTAACCCTTTTGTGAAAGGTTACAAAAAATTAGCTTCAACTTTTGCACCTGCTGCTGTAACCCTGTAAGTGCTTGGCTGAAAATTCGTCCTGCTGATTCGCGGATTTTACCGCGATTTCGCGAGATTCGCTGATCGCGAAATCGCGGAAAATCCGCAAATTCCGCGAGCGGAACGAATTTTCCGCCCATGCTTAGTATGAACCTCTACTTCCTTGGAGAACATTATTTTGACCTTCAAAAGATCTGTTCCATTTCTAAACACTACAGTTTAAGTCAGTTGGTTCAATAATACAAACATCATTGCCTTTTTCTATACTCATGCTAAATTGAAAGTAAAAAATGTAATTACCAAACAGTGCAGCGGCGCAGTGCAAGTGAAATAAGTGATTGTAAAGTGTGCTGGTGCTATACAGTCTATGTCTATGTAATGAATAGTGTCTAATTCCCAAACCTGGGTCCTCATGATGACCCTGTCTAAATGGTATGCATATGGTTCAAACGTTGACACAATAATAGTGTACTATTTTTATTTGATTCTCGAGCATTTACACTCTGTATCAGAATGTGTGCCAACCACATTTCCATCATGAATCAGTCACTTTTCATGTACATAGACTGTATAGCACAAGCGCACTTTATACTCACTTACTTCACTTGCACTGCGTCGCTGCTCCATTTGGGATCACATTTTTTACTTTCAATTTAGCGTCAGTATATAAAAATCAATGTTTTTGTCCATTATTAAACAAACTGAATAAAACTGTATTGTTTAGAAATGGAACCAATCTTTTGATAGAGTCAGAGTCAGAGTCAAAAACACTTTATTCGATTATTTTAAAATCATAAAAGTATGCTATACATCCAAATCTGATCACAAGAATAAAAAAGATTTATAAAAAGACTTTAAAAACAAAAATCATTATGTACAAATCTTCAATGGTAATCAAGGTAACTGTACAATAATTATATACAGCTGCATCATATTTACATTCACTATAGATTTCTTCAGGTTTTTCAGTGAATTTACACAGATTGTACAAATGAGTTTGCTAACGGTCTATTTACAATTATATTTACAGATCTATATTACAATCAATTTGCAGCACTACCCTGACAGGGCATACAGACTTTTTCAGGGAACTAAATCATATAGTCAGATCCCATACTATCAGGGTGGGGGTGGTCGGAGTCTTTTTTGTCTGGACCGAATAGACATTGTCAGGAAATTGGCTACCCCGTACATTATTAAAGGTGTTTCCATTAGCTGCAGGAACAGAAAAGCCGGGTTGACTTGTATAAACCCTAGTTCTTTCAATATGGGTTTGATAAACTTCTCTCTAGCATTTTTAAAAAAAGGGCAAAAGAACAGAAAATGCAATGAATCCTGATCGGAGAAATCATCACACCTGCAGGGAGCATTCTCATGAGGCCTACACCACTTACTGTATTCACCCAACAGAAAGTGAGCCTGATTGAAACGAAATTTCGTAAGGAGCCACCGATGGAAAGGTTTATTTACTATCGTCAGATATGGTTCGATAGCTAGAGAAGTAATTGTCAAATAATGAGACCTTACAGTTGGCTTCATAATTTCACATGACTCTCTTTCTGCTTCTCTTTTCTTTATAAATTGAGACTTTACCCAGCTAATATCCTCTTTCTTTAGACCTTCAGGATTGGTATATAGGTCAGGGCGGCCCAGGTATCCTGCTGTTTTTTTAATATATGTAAGCCACTCGATCTCCGCCGCTCGGTCCCTCCCCATACAATCTCTGATAATCTTATGGTTTAGTGTTAAGTTAGAGTTAAGCCATGTTTTAATCCAAGCCAGGAGTGGAGCCAGGGACAACATATCTTCAATATACCCTAACCCCAGTTCCATATGGATTGAGAAAGCAGGTGTAGATTTTGGCAGACCCATAAGGGATCGCAAGAACACGTTTTCCGCTCTTTGAATGTGGGTTGTGTTCTTGAAACCCCATATAGAGGCTCCATACCTGGCTATTGCCAGGGTTTTAGCTCTGTAGATAGATAGAATAGCCTCTGCTGGTTTACCCCCAAGTCGTTTTGCGAATCCCAGTATAGCAGCAGATGATCTTTTTACTGCTGAGGCTTTATTCTGGATTTGTGGTGCCCATGCCCCTTTCTCATCGAACACCACTCCTAAATAAGTGAAAACTTTAACTTTAGAGAGTACGGAGCCATTACAAGACAGGGTTTTGATGTTATTCTTGCGATTACCCACTGCCATAACATGTGATTTTTCTACGTTAATTACTAAGTCTAGATCTTGTATAAAAGCCCCAAATGTATTTAATAGATGCTGTAGACCCTTAGGGGTCCTTGACAGCAGTACCGTGTCATCGGCATATAAAAGTACCGGCATCATGGAGCCACCCATGCGAGGTACGTCAATAGAGGCCGCTTCTAGGGACTCTCCCAGTGAGTTAATATAAAGAGAGAAGAGCATAGGGGCCAAGATGCACCCTTGGCGCACCCCCCTTCCAGATTTAAAGAAAGCGGTACAGTTCCCCTCTTGAGACATAAGGATAGTCGCCCTTAAATCACTGTGAAGTCGCGCCAAAAAATCCACAAGTGCGCGATCCAGTCCCTTCTCAAGGAGTATTGTCCACAGCTTTGACCTATTGACTAGGTCAAAGGCTGTGGACAAGTCCATGAAAGCCAGATACATCATCCCCCTTGATGCTACTGTATATTTGCTCAGTGTGAGATGTAGATTAAGGCATTGATCTTCTGTACCTCTGGCAGATCGAAAGCCATACTGAGCTTCACTCAAAATGTCTTTATTAGTGGCCCAAGCTGAGATTCTTTCTAGTATTACTTTACCTAGGATTTTAAATGAGGAATCTAACAGTGATATGGGCCTGTAGCATCTAGGGTCCCCCCTTTGGCCCTTCTTAAATATGGGGATAATGACAGACTGTGACCATGTAGTTGGGGGTCTTATCTTGTCTATACCAACTACATTAAAGACGTTTGTAAGTACAACTGACCACATGGCCGAGTTTGCTTTAAACATGTCGGCGGGTACGCCATCTGGACCGGGGGCCTTCTGTACTGCCATATCCTCAATTGCCTTCTGTACCTCTTTAATAGTAAAACTTGGTAAGCTGTCATGTGTATCAATCAATATTTGGTCTGATTGTCCTAAATCAAGATTGCTGCCATAAATCCTTTGAAAATGATCCAGCCAATCCTTCTCAGGGATATTTACCTCTAGTGGCGCATTTTCTTTCCCATTAAACAGAGGGGTGTTGACAATGGTCCAGAATTTTGCTCTATCCCTCAGGGTAGCCTTTTCATAAAGATCATCCCAAGCCTGTTTCTTTATTTCCCTTTTTCTCTTTTGAATATCCAGGTTATACTGTTTCCTAAGCCTAGCCACCTCCAATCTATCTCGGGGTACCATTTTCAGAGCTTTGTGTAATTCTCGATGTGATTTGGAGCATTCATTATTAAACCACCCCTCTACCTTTTTCTCTCTCCTTTTCATTTGACATTTTAGGTCATCTGCTACCTGACGGCAGATGGATTCAAAAGACCCAATAATATTCCCCTCAAATTTGAGTGGTTCCCTACAGACATTAATATCATTACCCACTTTCTCATTTAAGGAGTAAAGGAAATCCTCAGGGATAACTTTGCTCCATTTCACCCGTCTCCCCTGGTCCTTTGTAATTATATCTGCAGAAAATTCTACTTCAGAATTTTTATTGAATAAAAACAGGTTGTTATCCTCTATATTCAACACAACCGGATTATGATCACTAAATGTAGTGTGTATAGCATTATAAAAAATAACATTATGTAACATAGCCGGGGAAATGAATATATAATCAGTAATAGTGTTGCAATCACTAGCACTGTAGGTTGGGACCCTTTCGTTACTGTCAAAGAACTCCGGTTCAAATAATTCATTCTCTAAAAGAAGTTCTTCTAGGGCAGCCCCTTTTACAGAATGTTCAAAGTGTGGGAGTGGGAACATATCTGTATTTACAGTGTCTCTTAACTGCCAATTTTGTTGACATAAATGTACATTAAAATCTCCCATCAGTATGTAGTATACCGGAGTGGTTTGACTCTCTTTAAAATTATACATGAACTCATTCAAGGAATTGACATTTCCATTATCACCTGTACTTTGAGTGGCATTATAAAAATGTATATAAACACATTTAGATTTGTTAGTCAATGTGACTTCCAGAACTAGATAGTTTTGGGATGATGTCTGTAATACCTTCGCAGTACCATTCATTTTAACTGATATTAAAAACTGCAACCCTCCTTTATTACGGCCTGAGTTCGAGGTCTGTGCTGCTAGGAAATAAGATGTGTACCCATCTAACCAGAAATCGCAGTCCCTGTCCCACGTTTCCTGTAAAGCTACCACATCATATTCTTTTAATAAATCTAGCCATTTTGTGTCATCCCTTTTCGAACGGAGTCCTGCAATATTCCAACTCATTAATTTCACAATAATACCCTTTTCCTTTCTAATAGTGGGTGGGGGCAATAGTTGACCACAAGTATTTTCGCAAGGAGTCAGTCAATCAATTTCCTCTATATTAGATAGAGCAGAAAACCTATTTGTTAACTCCAGACTACTGCTTGCTTCACATCCCTGATTTTCAAGGGTTTTAGGTAACATGCCAGTTATTTGGGTCGCCCAAGGGCTAATGGAGTGGATTTTGGTTTGAATAACATTGTGGGTAACCCTTTCAGGGATCATCTTGGGTGGCGCTGGTGGAGGGTAGAAGAAACCTAAGGGGACCGCTCTAATCCTGTCTTCTTTGACCTCTGTAGCATCCCAAAATAAATGGGAGGCCTCATGGGGTCTATTAAAGTTGACAATCAAACAGTCACCAGAAAATGTTTCCTTTGAATATCCCACCCAATCCACTCGTCTACCTGTCTGAATGGACTCAGAGATATTATTCGGGCCAGTACAGTTTGCATCACACCATGTCTTCATATTAGCCAGCTGTGTACCATTTGACTCAAATTCCCCTAGTTTTAATACAGGTACATTCACCAGAACAGCAACATAAGGTGTAGTTTCTGGAGGAAGGTGAACTGGAGGTCTGGGGCGCTGTCTCCTAGGCCCTGCTGAGTTATGCTCATCTAGAAAGGGTACCAGAGATTCAGCCTGGGGTGGACAAGGTTTAAGTGCCAGATGTACCTTGGCAGTAGATTTACTATCCATTTGCCTAGTGCCACAACCATTTGACGTTAGTGGTGGGACAGATGGGATCAGGGGGCATGTTGATACAGTATTCCCCTGCTCCATAGGGGATTGGGGTTGTCTCTGTTGGTTAGGAAAAGACTGTGATGTGGTTTTGGGTAATGGGCCCCGAGGATCTTTCTCAAAGGATGTAATATAATTATTAATCCTATCACATTTCCTCAGTATTTCGGAAACACATTCCTTAAGTGTGTCTATAATGTCAGTGGAGATTTGTATGAGTACCCCTTCAAGCTTATCTACAAGGACCTTCTCCACCATGTCCTTAATAGATATTTCCAGGGCAGTCAATGGTATTCTTTTCTGCTTTCGACACGGTGTGCCGTGAGTCTTTGATTTATTGGAGCGCGTGGTAGTCTGGGGTTCAGGCTCAGGCTCCTGGGTACAATCATGTATAGGATCCTGAAGGACTTGACTATGGTTCACTTGAACCTCTTGTCCCTCTTGTTCCAGTGCATTGTCTATGTCTTGTTGCCTAGTAATAGGTGCATTTCCAATCATTATTACCGGATCCAAAGGGATTGGTAGACTAGTCAGTGTAGGCAATGTTTGACTATCCAACAATATTGGGTCCAAGCCTAATTCACGTTCTTTGTCAGCAATTTCCTGGTTCAGTTTGCCCACAGCTGATGTCAGGAATGTCAATATATTAGATGATGCAGGTGCTTTTCGCGCAATTTTAGCTTTAATTGTACCCCCATTGTTGGACGTTTGAAGTTTGCGCTTACCCATTTTCCGAGGTGCAGATCGAAGGGGGGGATGCCCGTCCCGTCCCCTGTCGTCCCCGGACGGCCACAGACGGCCTGCCCTCTGCCCGGGCTCCGCCCGGCGCCGCCCGCGCGCGTCCGCGACGCGGAGGAAGCTGTCTCCTTTAGTACGCCTCCTGGCGCTTGTGCAGGAAGTGGGCGGAGATTAGTGCCGGTCAAGCTGGGAGTTGTGGTCCGCTCCGCGGCCGTGCGATGGCACTGCACGGCGGCGGGGGCGACCACAACGTCAGGGACCCAGCGGCGCTGTGAGCGAGTGCAGGTAGGAGCAGCGTTTCAACGACCCCTCCAGGAGCCGGTAGTGCTTGTTATGTCCCCCGCTCCTCTCCGGGAGCTGTCTCCTTTAGTACGCCTCCTGGCGCTTGTGCAGGAAGTGGGCGGAGATTAGTGCCGGTCAAGCTGGGAGTTGTGGTCCGCTCTGCTCCGCGGCCGTGCGATGGCGCTTCACGGCGGCGGGGGCGACCACAACGTCAGGGACCCAGCGGCGCTGTGAGCGAGTGCAGGTAGGAGCAGCGTTTCAACGACCCCTCCAGGAGCCGGTAGTGCTTGTTATGTATCTTTTGATAGTCAGAATAATTTTCCCCGCTGAAGTAGAGGTTCACACTGCCCCTTGAGGGAACACTGTTTCTGTTTACTCTCTGAGAATCCTGTCAGACTAGCCTGGAATTTCTTTATGAGGTAGCAACAGTGTGAAACAACTTTTGTTTTTGTTTCCCACTGTTGCTATGTCAGCACAATGAATATCCAGAATTAGGATAAAGAATTCACGACGATGACTCAGCAATACATAACATCTTAGTTATACACTGTTACTAATCTATAATTCTTTATATTTGGAACACAGAGGCCTTGACTCGGGCTAGACTGATACTCCATTGATCATTTCCGCAGTGGTCTGCAGCCATTGGAGGCCAGCTGTGAAGGGCCAGGACCACTGCTGTTGCCTCTGTCACTCTCCCCAGGTCCCTGAGATGAATTACGACAGGCAAGAGTGTCTTCAAGACGTTGATAGAAAGAGAGGGATGGAAAGAGAGAGAGAGCGATCAGAAAGGGTGAAGACAGTGAGCATGAATGGATGGAAAGAGAGAGATAGAGCAAGGGAAGGAAAGGAGTAGGGCAAGTTTGAGCATTTTTGCCAGGGCAGCTTTCATTTCCTCAGTACTGTCCTGCAGGCTTGACTGTTTATAATAAATTGCTCTATAGTCACTCTTTTTCTAGACTCATTCAATTCAACCATCTCAATGTATGTCTTTCTAATTAAACTCCTTAAGTGAATAGATATCTCCTCAAATACTCACGTCATCTCTTTGGTCATTCAAGTAGTGTTGCACATAATACATAAAAGGAGTTCAGGAATAGCCCAGTGCTTCAAAGGCAGTGCCAGCAATCTTCAAGAGCTGCTTCCTAAGTTGAAGTCTCTACTTCAGGCTATTTATCCTCTAAAATTAAATAAAGAGAAATAGTTACCCAATTAAACATGAACTGGTCCTCGATGCATCAAGCACAATCTGTTCCCTGCAAAGGGAGAGTCTCGTAAACATTATCTTGGTGTGGAGTAATTTTCAAAAGCATGCTTTTAAAAAGGAATACTTAATTAGGTACAAAATATCATAGTTTATTCAAAAAATGTTACCCTGTCATCTTATTTCTAGAAGTTGTTTTGTAACTTTTAATTATTTTTAATGGGCTGTCATGGATTATTTTCCATTGAAGAGAAGAACACTGCGCACAGTTTACAACTTGCAAATAGGTTTGAGTTAAATATAGAAGATTAAATACACACAAAACAGAAAGATACATATGAAGCACAAGTCTGGAGAGATTTTAAATTAATTAATTCTACAAGTATAACGTAAGTGACTTTGTTCAGTTTTTCGCTCTTCCACAAATCAGTTCACAACAAATCACAAAAATGCTTGGATTTTAGAACCTTTATTTGTGGGAGTACAAGAACATCAGAAGTTGGCAACCTGATTGCACACTAATGTGACATCTTCAATACATATGGAATGAGATGTGTGTGTGGCCTACCCTATTTGTTGATCAATCTCTCTTTTATAAACTTTCAGGTTAGAAAAAAATTCCCCATGCTGTTTCTTCTATTTTGGTCATCTTTAGAAGGTTCCATTTTTTCTCCCACTCTCTTTCCAGCAGAGAGTTGTTCAGGTAACGATTTTGTCACAACTTGACTACATATTTCTCTGTAACTTGGTCTTTCACTTTTTCTTCTTGACAGGCTTCATAGTATGTAATAGGCGGGAGTCCATCTCATTTTCAGACTCCCAACACATGTTGTCCACATGTGCCCACCTTCACTGGTTTCCAATAGTAAATATAACTCGCTCCAATGTTAAGTTAACAGTAGGAAGAGTAATTCCACTTCCCAAAGTTCAACACTTTCCCTAATGTGGTTATTTCTAGAGTGGAAACAGTAAATACAACCCCCCATTCCAAACTCCAATGCTTTCTCCAATGTAGCTATGTTTGGAGTAGAAATAATACATCTAATGCCCTCGAAATCTAATGCTTTTCCCAATAAGGCTCAGTTTGGAGTGGGAATAGTAAATGTAACCTCCACAAAGTTCAACACTTTCACCAATGTGTTTATGTTTGGAGTGGGAATAGTAAATCTAACATCCCCTCTCCACCGAAATCTAGTGCTTTTCCCAGGGTGGATCAGTTTGGCGTATCAATAGTAAGTCCAACTTGCCCTAAGTCCAAGACTCTTTTTCCAATATAGCTATGTTTGGAGTGAAAATAGTACATCTAACTTCCCCAAAGTCCAATAGTTTCTCCTATGGGACTACATTGTGAGTGTGAATAGTAAATCTACTGCATTCCCAAAGAGGGATGTACTTTTACCATGGCGGTTACGTTTGGAGTAGGAATAGCAAATTCAACCCCCAAAGTTGAACACTTTCACCAATATATATGTTTGGAGTCACAAACGAAAATCTCCTGCCTCCCCCCCCCAAAAAAAAAATCCCACACTTTCCCCAAATTTTATGTTTTGAGTGGGATTAGTAAATCCAACCCACCCAAAGTCCAACACTTTATCCAATGTGGCTACGTTTGGGGTGGAACTAGTAAATCCAACTCCACAAATTCCAACACTTGAGTTAGAATAGTAAATCTAACCCTGCTGACCCCCAAGTTCAACACTTTCCTCTTTGCGGCTAAGTTTGGAGTGGGAATAGTAAACCTACCCCCATCCCCAAAGACAGGAGCACTTTCCCCAATGTGATTAAGGTTGGAGTGGGAATAGTAAATCTAACCTCCAAAGTCCAACACTTTCCTCAATGTAGCTCTGCTTGGAGTCGGAATAGAGAATCTGACCCATCAATGTGGATGAGTCTGGAGTTTAAATGGTAAATCTAACCCTGCTAACCCCCAAGTTCAACACTTTCCTCTTTGTGGCTAAGTTTGGAGTGGGAATAGTAAATCTACCCCATCCCCAAAGTCCAACACTTAATTCCCTCAACGTTCAACACTTTCTGCAAAGTGGCTAGATTTGGAGTAAGAATAGTAATTCCAATTCTCTCTTCTACCCCCCACCACTACCCAAAGTTCAACACTTTCCTCAGTGTGGTTAATTATTGAGCAAGTAAATACAACCACTCAGACTTCAACACTTTCGTAAAAGTGGCTAACTTTGGAGTGGGAATAGTAAATCTACCCCTCCCACTCAAAGTTCCACAATTTTTCCAATGTGGCTATTTTTGGACCGAGAATAGCACAGTGACTGCCTTCTCAAAGTGAGCCACATTGGGTAATGCTCTACCCAATGTGGCTCACTTTGGAGTGGTGTTGGAAAATTATTTTTGAGTGGCACCTCCCTTTTTTGATGACTAATGCTGCTGGTTGTTGAACTCTGTGCACTGGGTTATTGCAAGTCTATATGCTCTGCCCCACAAGACATGGTAACATTGACTAATTCCTAGTTGGCATATTTCCCTCTAAAGTAAGGCCATAGTATATGGTGGAAAAATATACACTGATGGAATAGAAAGTTAAATGTCACCTGTGGACTGCTGCACCTATTTTGTCATTCCCTAGGCTGACAAGGAAACCATTGCTTCAGGCCTATATATGTAGATGGACTCCTGTAGCTTTTAAACCTGCAAGAATGCCTGTCAATATAAACCTTTTGAAAGGAGGAAAGCCCTACTTTTAAAGATTAAGTAAGTCAGCCCTACACAGTGTAGCCAGCACATTGAGACCCTTACGGGTGAGTAGCCGTGCTATACCAGCCCCTGATCGATTGATTGATGGAATGTATATTGCCTAGTATTTAAAATGGAACATGTTAGAATTTAATGTTTTATTATTACTACAGTGACCAGTCTCCAAAAGAGTTGTTTTACTGTTAGGGCTGTAGCTGGCTTTATTAAAAAATAGCGAAAGCACAATTAATGTGTTAATTTCTATATTTGGTTTCGAATATACATGGTTCAACTACTGTTTTTAATGTTTACTAAATTCCGCTTTACTGGTGAAGTTGGAATTTTGATAAATATACAGGAAAAGTCACCTATAAAAAAGGTACACTTTCCTTGCCTGAAACACCTGCAGGCTAATTAGCATTGACCTGTCTGCAGCTGGCCTCTCAGTGTTGCTTTGATGAGATGTGAAATACCACTCTCAGAGCAGAGATAATAGCTAGGGCCAGGCAGGATGACTCGAAGTAAAAATAAGACCCAGCTTAACCCAAGCAAAGCAAGAGTGTCTACGAACGCCACTCGTGTAAAAGGGACCAGGAGACACTTGTACTTTTGTAGTTTAACGATAAGGGAAGACTGAAGAAGAGGGGTATTTTCATTTTAAAACACACTTTATCCTCCTGGCTTTAGTCTCAATGGAGGCGGGAGCTGGCCCTAGAACCACTTTGACGTTGTTGAGTGGTAAGAACTGGTCATTATATTAAACAAACGCCTAGGTGTGCCACAAGCTTCTTCCTGGGGGAGAAGGATTTTGTTATTTTTCTGAGCATGATGCACTGTAGAATAGTTTGCTTTATCAGCAAACAGGATATGCTGCAGATGTGGGCATATTTTCCCTTGAGAACCTTTTGCTCATTGGTCAGGGGGTGTTCAGAAGTCACCATGTTGCACCGGCTAGTGAACTGAACAAAAGTAGTGCCTCAACCCCAGAATATTTTGTGGATCTGTGGCAGAGTGGAAGAGGACTGGACCTACTATCAGTAATCTGGATGAAGACCCGAAGGGCTGGATCTGTTGTCACTTGTACCCAGGACAAAGATATGGGCTCCAATGGTCAGTTGGTGGACTTTCGGAGTGGCGACAGGGACATAAAAAGCTGCAAATGGCCCTTAAACTGGTGTGACCAGTTGAATCTTTAAATTGTACCAGGATTGCACCTTTCTGGAGTGTGTCCTTGCTCCTAAGTGCTGTCCCAGGGGTCTTGGGAGCCTTAGCCGTGGCTAAGAGAAATTGCCGCAGAAACTCTGAAAAGTTAGAGCTTTTGGCTGTGAAAGTTGAATTTTCCCACTCTGAGCTTTTCTCAACAAAACCAAAGCTTTAATGGGACCTCATCCAGCAACTACCAAGATTCGAGAGGACTTTGTTGTATACAATCTTTTACTTTTCTCAACTGGAGGAATTTTAATTCCAGAAACAAAGATGGTGGGTCTTATTTAGAGTTTGGAGTGTGGAGTACTCTGTAATAAACATGTTGGTTGTCCCTTTTACGGACTACAAGTGCATCATATCCTATGGCACTTGTAATAAGCCGGACAGTATAACCTCCATGTTTTGTCAGAGTATTCCGTTCACCTAACTCTAAATAGGGTCCTAATTCAGGGGATAAAAACTTTAAACAGGATGACCTTCTTGCTGTATCCAAACTGTTCTCAATCATGGTCCACCCAAAACCGTGGCTAGGTCCCAATCAACCGCAAACAGTGATTTCTGATTGATGCTACACTTTTTCTAAGTTATTTTTGCCTTAAAACATTTAAAATTGATATCACCGGTCCACCTTATTGGATTTTGCTTGCTTTGATATAATTTCTTTTCTAAAATGTTCTTAATCTTTAGAAATTGGTTGTGGGATGTTTATTGTGTTGTGTTTTGACTTCTTGACTGTTTTGGGTTGCTAAGTACTTTACACATATCTCTAAGTTAAGCTTGTCTACTCTGTACCATAGCTACCAGGGGTTGAGCCCATATTTAAATGATTGAAACTTTGTGTTCTATGTAGCAGGATTTTAAGACTTTGAACTTGGATAGGTATCTCATCCTCCACAACTAATAACCCATTTTCTTACAAGTGAAAATAGTAAATACACCCCCCCCCTCCCCCCAAAGTCCAGCCCTTTCCACAATGTGGCTTTGTTTGGAGTGGGAATTTTAAATCCATCTCCCAAAGCCAAACACTTTCCCCAATGTGGTTAACTTTACTAACTTAAAAGGTACCGGGGGAAACCTGTACTTTTGTAGGTTAGTGATAAGGGAAGCCTGGAGAAGAGGCCTGGTGTGGTTTGGCTAAGTTTGGAGTAGAAATAATAAACCTAACACCCGTAAGTCGAACGCTTTTCCCAATGTAGCCAAGTTCGGAGTGGGAACAGTAAATCTAATCCCACTCTTCAAAGTGAGACACTTTCACTTCTGTGGCTAAGTTTGGAGTAGGATTATTACATTTAACAGTCCCCAGTCCACAAAGTCCAACACTTCCTGAAATATAGTTAAATGTGGAGGGGCAATAGTATATATAATTTCCTCAAAGTTCAAAACGTTCTGCAAAGTGGGTATGTTTGGAATGAGAATAGTAAATCCAACCCCTCAAAAAGCAAACACTTTCCCCAATCTGACAAAGTTTGACGAAGGTATAGTAAATCTAATGCTCCCAATGTGGCAAATGGCCTGATTTAGATTTTACTTGACAGGGTACTCTGTTGAAAACAATGAACGAGGTAGGCATACTCTATTGGCTTATCTAACGGATACCATCTTCCGATGGACGAATAGAATAGGGGCCGCCAGGAAAACACATTACACCACTTACCCTATTTAAGGTGAATGGTGTTATGCCTTTGCTTATGTCCATCACCTGCATGAAACATCTAGTGGTGAGGGGCAGAAAGAAACCTGGTAATTACACCCACACCCTGGGAGAAAACTATGAGGATGGGGGGTCTATATAGTTTTTTTCCTTTTTAGAACAAACTCCCGCTTTGGGAGTTTGTTTCTGAAAAATAAAAAAGGTTAGATAAGTTTGGTGAATAATCATCAAAACCCAGGGCAGCCATACACCAAATCTTTGTACACTGAAAGGAACGCTACATGACAGCAGTTTCTTTCAATGTACCCAGATGACTGCAGGGCCTGTGATTATTGTATTGAACGGTAGTCCGAATGGGTGCCAGATGTAATGTCGTCCGTGACTCTGACAGGCAGAGTACCATTCACCCAAAAATAAATCGCCCATTAAGCTTAGAAGAGAAATAGTAAAATTAACTCGCCCCTAAAGCCCAGAAGTAGTATTACTCAGTAGTATTGCACCTGGTATACTAATTTAACTTTTGTAGTAATTTAGTATATATGTATAACTATAATGAGCTCTTAAAAAATACTTACACTCACTAGATTATGTCGTGAGTGCTGTCATCAGTGATGTCATTTGAGATGTCATCAATGGTGTCACTGACCATGTCATGAGTGATGTAATATGTGAGGTCATAAGCAGTGCACTGCAGGGGAGTAAGTTATAATTAGCTCAGGGGAGAGGATGTAGCCTTGTGACTAGAGCGATCGACCTCGAAGCTTGGGAACTGGTTCCGAGTCTCGGCAGAGATGCTCAAATCCTGTGTGTGTTTGTGTAGAGTTTTATATAGTGCTGTGATTCTGGACAAATCACTTAATCTCCCCGTGCCTAACAAAAATGAATGTGTCCATCTGTAACAAAACTGGTGCTCATGGAAAGCACTCTGATACCGGATATCTTCGGGTCACGTTTGCGCTGTATAAAACAAAAAGCAAATTATCTATATCTGCGGAATTTCTATGGTTTTGTACGAGTGAAATCTGAGCCTAACTATAACATCCCTGGAACCTTCGTTTTTTCAGTGAATTTCTAAGTTTAAAAAAAATTCTATTTCCTAACTATAATGTCCCTGTAACCTTTGGCTTTTTAAGAGAATTTTTATGTTTTTTTAACTAGGAATTATGTTTGCAGAGTGGTGGAGAAAGGAGGTGGTGTCTCCAACCAGCTCTCCGAAATCCTGCACTGTCGCACTTATTAGAGGTAGCAGGAGGGCTTCCTGGCCCCCAAGGACCCTCTGCAACCAAGAAGACTTAATCCTCCAACCAGTATTGAACCAGGAGTGCTGGAGAAAGGGGGCAAGCCTGTTGCCTGCTCTCTGCAAACATACTGTGTGGAATTTACTGGGCATAGCAAGAGGGGTTCTTGCCCCTCAAAGACACTCAGGATCCATGGGGACTTCATCCCCCAACCAGTAGTGCACCAGGAGGCTCAATTACAGAGTGGTAGAGAAAAGGGGCAGTGCCTCCGACCAATTCACAGCAATTCCACTGTGTGAGACATACTGGAGGTAACAGGAGGGATTTTTGGCCCCCAAGGACCCTCAGCATCCAAGGGGACTTCATCTCCCAACCAGTAGTGCACCAGGAGGCCAGTACGCAGAATGGTGGAGAAAGGGGGTATGGCCTCCAAAGACTTCTCAGCAATCTCACTGCGTGGGACTTACTGGAGGTTAACAGGAGGACTTGTTGACCCCCATGAACCCTCAGCAGCCAATAGGACTTCATCCCCAACCAGTAGTGCACCAGGATGTGAGTTTGCAGAGAGGTGGTAAAAGGGGCAGGGCCTACGGCGACTTGCTGTGGCTGGCTTTTTGCTTGTTTGTTGTCTTAGGGGAAGGGGCTGCATCACCAGGGACCCCATCCCCCTGGGCCTGGCATTTTTCTTTCTTTATTTACTGTCACAGTAGGGAAGGGGGCAATGGGACCCTCCTCTCCTGGTCGATTTTGGCCCTGGGGACCCCATTCCCCGCACCTCGGCCTTTCTCAACTGGTGGAGAGGGGCCGGGAGATCCTACTCCATGGGTCGACTTTGTCTCCAGGTAACCCCATCCTCTTGGGCCTGGCCTTGTCTGCTGGGTGCCCCCAGTCCACCCAGTCTCCACTAGGACCTTGTGGGTATCCTGACGGCCCCTGCGGTCCATGCCGGTTCCCTGTCTCCTGCAGGAGCCAGTATTGCTTTGAGACATAGGGATCTACTGGAAAGGCAGCACTCTGTGTCTGAAAGCAATTCTGCTCCTCTTCCAGCAAGCAAGAGCATTTTTAATGCCCTCGCTTGCAGGAAGCAAAACATTTGCATTGGCTTGGCGGGAGAGGTAAAGCTGCAGTGTGCTTCCCTCCTCCTTTCTTGAATGAGGGCCTGCCCCGGGGAGGTGTTGGACCCCAGGGGCAGGGTCCATGAGGCCCCCCATTTCCAAATTAAAAAGCCCTAGTGAGATGGTTGTCCCCGTGGCACTGGGTGCCTATACAGGCCTCCCCGCATAATATTTATAAATAACCCCGGGAAAGTGCCTGTCCCAGGGGCACGGGGTGCTGCATAATAAAAAAGAAGTGCCCCGGGGAGGTGGCAGCCCCTGGGGCTTTTACAAAGCCTTAGTGGGGGCTTCATGCACCCCTGTCCTGTTTTTTTAATAATGCCCACATGCCCCTGGGATTTGGCCCACCTGGGGGCTTCCTTGAAAATAAGAACGGGATCCTGTGCTTCTTTTTTTTTCTTAAATTATGCCACAAATCCTCAGATCTATCTCTGAATTAGTGGCAAAATGGATTGAAAAAATGGTTTTAATCCCCAGCAGGATCTCTGTGGGACCCGATCACCAGTTCTAGGGGGACAGGGTAGTCCTACCCTGCCCCCATTTGTATGTTTTTGTGGGACTCAGCTCAAGCCGAGCCCCAAGATGGCTGCCAACACTTCATGGTGAAAGTGTTGGCAGCCAATCAGGTTACCGCAGGAGGACTGTTAAACCCCCCGAGTATTTGCGGTCATATATATACAAATTTGTTTAACAGTTAATATCACCCAAACTACTAAACTGATTTACACCAAATCACAAAAAGCACGTTCTGCGTACCAACATCTAGCTTCCAACCATATGTGGTGTAATTCCACCCAGCAATGCGGGCTGTAGTCGTGTTTAAAGGTCCTTTGGAAATTAATATGGGGAGAATGTCTTCTCAGACCCCCTTTTTCTCGGTCCTTGCTTGATGAACCACCCTGAGACTTTTCAGACAGCACTTAAAGTACTGGGCACATTTTTTGGGAACATTTCATGAAGATTCAACTGTTGCCAAACATATCTGCAACTGAAAATCACCTGTTTGATAGCAATTCTGTCTTAACTATAACTACCTACTGGCAACTGTCAATAGGTACTAAAATATATATATATATATATATATATATATATATATATATATATATATATATTTAGAGCTCCGCAACTCTGCTACCGAGGACCGGCAGCAGAAAGCAACAAGACGGCACTCACCGCAGGTGAAAACCAATAGGTTTATTTGGCGCAGAAAGTTAAAGTCAGACGCGTTTCAGCACTTGCCTTCGTCAGTGTCAGCTGGCGTCGGCAATGCAGCAACAAATAAGGCAAAAGTCATTGAAACAAAGGAAGGTTCAAAGGGTCAAATGAAAGCGCCATCTTGGAACGATGAAATCGCGCTATTTACAATTAACATTTTGCTTATTTACATTTTGCAAGCAATGGGAGTAAAACAACTGAACATTCATAGCATATTATTAACGTGCTAAAAACTGATTACGCCCTGGATGGGCTTTTAAACACAATTATCACTACTCCAGTGATTTATTTATTTATTTATTTATTTGTCCGCGTCTGTTTCCAGCGCGATCAATATCGAGTGTGGTTGTAGCAGGAGAACGGAGGTTTTTGCATATATATATATATATATATATATGTATATATATATATTTATTTATTTATTTATTTATGAAATTTTTATTGCGCATACAATTACCCGAAGGTGTCTCGGCGCATGTGTGGGCTAGCGGGACCAAAACAGCAGAATTCACTGGTTAAACAACCATGTCTTTAAGAGCCTACGGAAGCTCATCAAGTTGGGGGCGTTTTTGATAGTGAGTGGCAGAAGATTCCAGAGTTTTGGCGTAGCAACCAGGAAGCGTCTGTCTCCCCAAGTTGCTGTTCTTGTGCGAGGTACCGGTAGGAGGCAGGTGTTGGCAGATCTCAGTAGCCTTTTAGGGGTGTGCAACTGAAATGCCTCGGTCAGAAACTTGGGTCCGACGCCATGCACTGCCTTATAGGCAATGCAGAGGGCCTTGAATTTGATTCGGCTCTCTACTATATATATATATATTAATATATATATATATATATATATATACTGGCGGTCGCCAGTAGGTAGTTATAGTTAGGATCTCGTTTCTATACAAAAAGCATTTTTTCTTTTGCCAATATCTTTGGCGCCATTTGAAAAATGTTTGCAAAATTTTCAAAACTAATGGTTTGCTCAGATCAACACCTGTCTTGAAAGTTTCGGGGTGATTCGTCAGGCGAGGGCCGAGGGAAAAAGGGGGTCCCCAAAAGCATTTTCTCAATGTTCATTTCCACAGGAAACTTTAGACAAAGCTACAGCCCAAACTGTTGAACTAAATTACACCAAATATGGCAAAAAGGTGGGTCTTGGTTCAGAAAGCGTTCTTTTTTTTAATGGTGTAAATCCGTTCAGTAGTTCCTGAAAAAAAATATATATATATATCAATCTCTGGTGACCGCGGTGGATCCGCGAACACTTCCGATCACAAGCTTCATTTTGATTCGCTGTCAACACTCCAAACCAAGAAGTGATGGCAGCCATCGTTTAACTCTGTAAAACCGAGTGACAATAAAAAAGGGTTGAAAATGGTTAACAAAAAAGAAAAGGGGGCAGGGTAGAAACACCCTGACAGGCTAGGCCTGTTCAGGGGGGTCCCGCAGAGATCTGTAGGGCCCAAAAAAACTATTTTTTTTTCATTTTGTCGACAGGAGTCATGTTGATGCACAAATCTGGTTGAGAAAATAAAAAATTGAAGCGCGGGATACGGGCTTCCCTGCAGTCCCCAACCTGAGGGCCGGCCCCATCGAATGGGTTCCCCGGGTCCAAAAGTGGCCCAGGGAAGGGGGGCCATGGCCACCCTCCTGAATAAATAAATGAGGCAATACCCCGGGGATGTGGTCACCGGGACTGAAAAAGGTTTCACGAGGGGGGCCACGAGGCCCCTCTCCTTAAAAAATGTAATTTAAAAAAAAGGATTTGGGCATGCCCCGGGAGATGGGGGCAGAAATCAGCGTTAGGAGGGGGATCGAGGGGCTCTCTTCCTATTAAAAAAAATAAAACATAATAGTGGCCAGCCCTGGGGGATGGGGTCCAAAGGCCCCAGAAAATATTGTGAGAAGGGGGGCCACACAGCCCCCCTTCTAATCTCCAAAAAAGGGATAAAAAATTGCATTTTGCCGGAGGTCCCGCCCCTTCACTGTAACACACTACAAACATGCCTCCTGGCACATTGTGTGTTGGGGGATTAAGACCCCTAGATCCTTAAAAGTCCTTAGGGGCAAACTAGCCCACCAGGTATCTCCAGTAAGCCCCACAAAGTGGGATTGCTGAGAGGTGGTCCGAGGCCATGCCCCTCTTTACACCACTCTGAAAATGCACTTCTTGGCGCACTGATGGTAGGCCGATGAGGTCCACATGTGTCCTGAGGACCTCAGGACTAAAGTGGACTTCATCCCCAGAGCAGCAGTGCACCAGGAGGTGCGTTTGCTGAGTGGTGTAAAAAGGGGGCATAGTCTTGGACCACTCTCAGCAATCCAGCTGTGTGGGGCTTACTGGAGATACCTGGTGGGATAGGTGGCCCACGTGGACCCTCAGGAGGCAAGGGGACTTCATCCCTCAACAAAGAGTGCGCCAGGAGGCCCGTTTGCAGAGTGGTGCAGAAAGGGAGCGTGGCCTATGTGCATCTCTCAGCAATGCTGCTATCTGGGGCTTACTGGAGGTGTCCAGTAAGGCTAGTTGGCCCCTAAGGACTTCCAGCATCGAAGGGGACGTTAATCCTCATCCAAGAGCATGCCATGAAGCGCATTTGCAGAATGGTGGGCAAAGGGGGCATTGCCTGCTATGAGAACTTAGCAATGCTGCTGTGTGGGTCTTACTGGATGTAATAGGAAGGATAGGTGGCCCCCAAGGACGTCCTTGGATGTCAACTACCCCTCCTGTTAGGTCCAGTAAGACCCACACAGTGGTATTGTTAAGAGGTCTTTGGAGGCCACGTCCCCCTTTCTCCACCACTCTGCAAACACGCCTTCTGGCATACAATGGGTTGGGGGAAGAAGTCCACTTTACTCTTGAGGGACTTTGGGGGCTAAGAAGCCCTCTTGGTAACTCCTGTAAGTCCTATGCAGCAGAATTCCTGAGTGCTGGTCGGAGGCCCAGCCCCTTATCTTCACTACTCTGCAAACGCAACTACTACGGTATAGTTATAAATTAGCATTTAAAAAAACCTTAGAAATTCACTGAAAAAAAACATAAGGTTCAGGGAGGTTATAGTTAATTAGCATTTGAAGAACCTTAGAAATTCACTGAAAAAAACATAGATTTCAGGGAAGTTATAGTTAGTAATTAGCATTTAAAAAACCTTTGAAATTCACTGAAAAAACCATAGATTTCAGGGACGTTATAGTTAGAAATTAGCATTTAAAATACCTTAGAATTTCACTGAAAAAAACACGTTTCAGGGACGTTATAGTTAGTTGGACATTTCACTAGTACAAAGCCAGAGAATTTGTTCGTTATAGTTACTTGAGCTAACTATAACTTGTGCCCCTGTAATGCACTGCTGATGATGTCACATATTACATCACTCATGACATGGTCAGTGACATCACTGATGACATCACTGATGACATCTCAAATAACATCACTGATGACATCATCCAGAGACTGTGTAATTTTTAAAAGTTTAAGAATGGTAATTATAGATATGTAAAGGTGTATTGAAGAATGAGTAGGTGTATGAGTGTCTGAATGGATGATTTAGTGGGTGCGTGACTTACTGTTTAAGTGAGAGATTAAAGATTAAACATGTCTTAGTGAATGCATGGCTGAATGACTAATCTGTGTGAATGTCTGTATCAGTCTGTCAGTTGGTGTGTAAGTGGCTGCATGGGTTGTTGAGTAGCTACATGAGTGTCTATATGGGTTGATGATTGGTTGTATGATTACCTATATGGGTGCCTGAGTGTCTTTGTGGGTGGGTGGAGAGAGTGGGGGTAGGTGGGGTGTGTGACTCCCTCCATTGGTGTGTGAGTGGGTCAATTAGTGGGTGTATGGGTTCATGAGTGTGTCTGTGAGGGCCTGTATGCGTGAGTGAGTGTGTGTATGGCTTTGTTGGTGAGTGAATTGATGTCTCAGTGGTATATGTGTGAGTAACTAGATATGTGAAAGGCTGTATATGTGAATGTTGGAGTATATAAGTGACTATATTTGAGAGTGTGCGCTTGTGTCAGTGATTGACTGTATGAGACAGTAAGTATGTTCAGTATCTGTATGAATAAGTGAGGTGGTGTGTGTATAACTGTATTGGTGAGTAAATGACAGTGTGATTGAGTCTTTGGGTGACTGACTAGGTGTGTGAGTATCTCTATGGATGAGTGGCAGTATATGAGTGTCTGTAGGGGGTATGAATGCATATATCAGAGGCTGTATTGATGAGTGACTGCGTGTATGAGTGACTCTATTGGTGAGTGAGTGGATGTGTGTAGAGCTATGAATCAGTGAGTGGGTATGTACTAACTGGTATTGGTGTGTCTATGGTTTTGAAGATGGCAGTCTGTATTTTAGAGTGGGTGTATGAAAGGTTATATTATGGTATGAGGAGGTGCGTCCGATATTAAGCGGATGATGTCATCAGTAATGTCATTTGAAATGTCATAAGTGATGTCACTGACCATGTCATGAGTGATGTAATATGTGACATCATCAGCAGTGCATTGCGGGGGTGCTAGTTATAGTTAGCTCAACTAACTATAACAGCAGAATTTCTCTGGTTTTGTATGAGTGAAATGTCCAACTTACTATAACGTCCCTTAAACCTGTATTTTTTTCGTGAAAAAAATAAGTAAAATAAATATGTGTGTGTGTGTGTGTGTGTATATATATATATATATATATATATATATATATATATATATATAATATTTTAAGCTTTTTTGTGTTTCAGGTTCTTGGGTATTGTAGGGGTTTAGGGTAGATAGTGTACAATTTGTATTAAATCGTTTACTATTTTTTAAATATTCGGCAGTATCATGTCTTTTTTCATTTTTGTTCATCTTTTTCTATTTATTAGTGTTCAGTATTGTTCATGTTGGCGAATATTTATTTAGGTTTTTACATTTTTTAATTTTTGTTTAAAACTTATTTATTGTTCAGAGTTTGGGGTTTTACAGGGGTTTTTGGGTGCATAGTGTAGCACATTTTTATATATTATTTTTATTAAATTTGAAATGTTCATAGTTTAATTATATTTTATGATTAAGTATTGTTACTAATTTTTCAGGATGTTGGTTAATTGTTGGGTTTAGGTGAGAAATTAATTAAGTTATATATTTAAATTAAAATTTTGAATGTAATATTTAAAAACAAATATCAGATTATTTATTGATCAGGTTTTTCAGTATAATATGGGTTCGTGTGAATAGCATATTACATGTTTTATTTAATTAAATTTTTATATCGAGTTTCTGAAATGTTATTTCTTTTTCATTTTAATAAAAAAGAATCTCTGTTTTATGTTATTTATTCTTCAGATTGTGGGGTTTTAGAAAAATTTTTAGTGGATATTTTATAAAATGTAAAGATTGTTTTTATTTAGATAGTGTTCGATATTTTTTGGTTTGTTTGGGTGGTTTATTAAGTTGTAGTAAATTACTTTTAATTTTCATTATGTAAATGTATTTTGCATATTTTCAGAATGCAATTTTTGGTTGGGTTTTACAGCTGTTGTTTGGGTAGTGTATTCAAGTGCATCATAATTTTTTTAATATTTTTTCTAATTTAAAATGTAAATATGTTATTTATTGTTATGTTTTTTAGGTTTCATATGTGATTGAGACAAGGGTATTGCACCAGTTTAGTGATTCGTTTTTCAGGCACCTGGATGGTTTGTGCACCGGATTACTAGTTATTTTTAGGACACAGGGATGGGTGTTGTACTCGGTTACTAATTAGCTTTTAGAGTGCAGGTGTGTGAATTGCACTGGGTTACTAATTTGATTTAAGGGCACATGAATGGGTATTGCCCCAGGAGGGTGGTTCGTTTCTAGGGTGCAGGGATGTGTGTAACTCTGCTGTAATTATAACTTTTGAGATTGAGGGGATTGTACGGTGGTAGTAAGGACATTTTAGCACTCAGTGATAGGTAGAGAAAAGGGAGAATAAGGAGCTCATAGGTCGCAAGGATGGGTATAGTTTTAGGGTGTGGCAGTAACTCCCTCTCTCTCACGCTCTACAATTATATAAATATATATACTCAGAAGGATGACTTGGATGCTTCTAGATATGCTCACCTCTGTTTACTGGGAAGTAAAGTCTCCCCAACGTGTTTCAGCCGTAGCCCTGGTAACAATGACCAAGGCTACAGGCAAAATACGTTGGACAGGTTTTACTTTCCAATAAACAGAGATGAGCATAGTCGCAGAACTTCTCGATCCAAATTTGTGTGAATATTTATTCTTTCAGTGATTATGTTCCAACAAATAATAATATTTTCCCCTCCAAATTTTTGTTAATTTATTGAAAAATGTACCTTTAGTTTTTTGATATTTTTGGTACATTTTAAATACATTCATTTGTTTATTAATATTGAAATACAATTCTGACCACTGTTAAATATTTGTTTTAATAATTATTTAACTGCTTTTACATTTTCTACGTAATATATTGGTATGTCTTTAAATATATTTAATTGTTTTAATGTGAATACACTTTTTCCATATTATTAGATAATTAACTTCTTTCAATTTTATAATAATATATTTTATAAAATAATATTGAAATTTCTGAAGCTTAACATTTAATTCAAATACATATATTTAACATTTTAAAAATATATTTTATATTTTATATTCGCTTTGGTTTTTCAAATTTTAAAAGTATAGGGTTGTTGATGTTATGAGAGTAACTTGGCAGTAGTTCCAGCAACCCCACATGATTTTCCGTTGCTCTCTAATACTGCTGCTTTCTACTGATGAAGGGCTCAACCCTGAAAAACCTGTTTAGAGATTTATAACTTCTGCACCACCTTTGGTGAAAAACTCCAGCTAATTTTAAAGTAAGCATAAACTGTGTACAGCATTTACCAGGATGCAAAGGGGCGAACTGTGCTGTGAGGCAGTGTGCTCCCAAACCATGTCCCCGTAGCTGAAAACCGTACACATAATTGTTTTCAAACAATGCCTGTAAGTTATGGGTAGAAGTATATGGAGAACCGGTCAGCTTAATTCCGGCCTCCAAAGATTGACTGCAAGGCGTTGGAATGGATGGTTGTTGACATGGCACTTGGGAAATCAGGAGAATTGGTCATCTTGATCTGAGCCTCCAGGCATGGACAACAGTGCACCGTCTCTGTCAATGTCTCACAGCTGTAGAAAATGGCAGAAGAGGGAAATACAGAATACAAAAATGTAGTGTCAGAGGTCTGACCCATGAGCACAGCGAGAACAAGAAAACTGCCCTCTCTGGGTCTCAGGGACTACGTAACTTTGATCAAAGATGCAGAACACTATATTCACAATGTTTTGCAGTAATTGATGGTTTGATTCACAAAATAAACAAAGTCAGGAGTGTCCTTTGGTATTGGTCCTCCTGCTCTTGAGGCAATGTCTGGCCTTCTTGAGCACACAAAGAATTAAAAGGCGTACACCTGTGTCGCTATAGTTGTATTATCCAATAAGTACCTTAAAGTCTCACCTGTTAAGTGCATTTAGTACAGACAGTTAGCATTACAATATCTGGCTCATGGATATGACACCAAGCTAACAAAGGTGTCCACTACCTAGCCTCTGGAATTAAACAGGGTCTATCACTGGTGCCTTAGGTGAAACTGGATCTCACCTCTAGTATTTTAGCTCACTGATTTTGGATGGATCCTAGCTCTCCTTACTGAGCAGTAACTGCCAACACAGGTTCAGAAATCCAGCAGTTCTTTATATCTAGGTCTGTAAATGTTCTGTTGGCTAAACGTCATATCATGCAGCATTCTGAAGAAATTTAGATCACCACAATTTGCCCTTGCTTCTCATCGCTCCTAATGTTGCTTCACTGGATCAATTTGCAAAGCAGGTACTGTTTAACGTTCAATGCATAGATGGGCTGCTGTCTTTCTTGAACCAAATGTTTTTGGCAACACCCACCCAATTAACATTGTGCTGCCCACTCAAATGAGATTCAATGCCCCACTTTTGAAAAGCACATTTTGGAGGATGTCCCTTCTCTCTTATGATATATAATGCACTGCAGAATTAGATTTGCCACATTTCTTCTCAGCGTGAGAAAAAAACCTAACAGTGTTGTGCTTCTGTTTATAAAATGCCACCTCTCTCCATTGTAGCACCAGGAACCATTCACTTATCAATGCATACTTTGCAAATAGCTGTCATCATCCTTACCCTTTTGTAAAGTTTGTCTCTTTCTAGTCAAAGCCGCTCTAAAAACCCAGAAAAAATGCAAGGTTTTACGTGTTCAAAAAATTCTTCTTTTTCAGAAATCACATGGCATCTCTTTATAAATCACCAACCCACAATACAATCCTCCTACAATGAAGCAATACACATACATCACAACTCTCTGTCCTGCCCCACCTAGACATCTGTGCTGGATAAAACTACACCAAATGTTGGTGCGGTGCACTACCCAGGTGGTTTTTTCAATAAATAATATTCACTTGTTTTTGTTGTATTAAAATCAATCCTTTATTTTCAATCTTATCGAGTGGGCTCGTGGTGTCCGTAATCAGAAGTGTATGTCTATCAGGTGCGAAATATTGCAATAATGCAACGGGTGCGGCCTCCTTGAGGGCCAGGATCCGTAGTTCTGTGGTGCAGTGCGCCTGGGCCAAACTCGATCCGGTCAGTGCAATATTTCACACCTGATAGACAGCCGCTTCTAATTACTGACACTACGAGCCCACTCGAGCAAGCTCACATCACGCGTAGTACAAGATACGGCGACAAGAAGAATATTTCTCCTCACCGTCCGAATAACCATGATCGCCCTGAAGAAGTTCATTGCTGAATGACCGAAAATGACTGGCTGGAACTTTGTATTGTCGGATGACATTAAAAATAAAAGACTGATTTTGATACAACAAAAACAAGTGAACATTATTTATTGAAAAAAAACCTGGGTAGTGCACCACTCCAAAATTTGGTCTAGTTTTCTCTCTGCTTGGCAGCTGGCACCCAACAATGGCAGGTGCAGGAGTTGTATGTGCACATCAACTTGAACTACATTTGGACAAACTATAAAGGGAATATAGCAGGGAAGTGCGGCAACCCCGGTCCGCTGTTGCTCGCCTCCTTCCATTTTAGCTGTGCTGTATACTTACCTATTCCGACCATCCATTTCTACTTATTTTCACTAAATGTAGAAACTGCCTAAAGGACCTTGAGGTAAAACATAAAATGTAAATAGAGTAGTAGTAAACAATGGCACTTTACGAAATTAAAGGAGAACTTTTGCTTTGCATAATTCTTAAAGCTGTTTATGCTACTAGTGATTCCCTAACTTTATTTCACCATTTGTGATAACATATTTAAAAGGAGAGAAGCCTGCCTATTCGGAAAGGGTGTGCGGGTTTCATAAACAAAAGATTAATGGTGGCAGTAAAACTGTCATAATTTAGTTTTCTGACTTGAGTGTGTGTTCATTCGAAATGTCTTTGTGCGGGACATTATTAGTGAAGCTTATAGTCCTGACCCCTTGATGTACCTCTGTAAAACAATTGCTGTCCAAAGATTTTCATATTTTATTTCTGTTTTTGTATCATGAGAGAAGTAATTTAGCTTGGGTAGACATTGGTAATCCGGGTCAAAGTTTTCTGGATTACATTTTTAAAAATGGCGCCTGTGTTGCAGGGATAATGTAATACATTTTAGGAATCATGAGACCCATACACTTAATGTTGGTGTCAAAACATAGGTTTTGGGGGCCAAGTAGTCTTATAAAGACAGAAAATAACTCCTCGGAGCAACCCTTCTGTCATTTTCCAAAATGGCGACTCTATAATGATGTGTTTTAGTCATCATATTGGTACTTTATTTTAATATTTTTTGGGGTTTTGGTTCTCTGTTCATTCAAATTTGTTAACACGAGCGAAGCAGATGGTAGCAGAGGATCTTTACCTCCTGATAGAGTGTTGCTAACTACAAAATCTGAGTACTTCTTCAATAACGAAAAATGTGTTATATGTCAATCTAATTTGTAAGGAAAGCTAACGTTAACTGCGGCTGGTCAGAAGAGAGTTCGAAATGCTGCAGAAATACAGCAAGATGAAGTTCTCAAAAGATTGAAACTGAAGGGTGAAGAATCTCAAAAAGTTTATCATTGTAACAAGGGCTACAAGTCGTATACAATTAAAAAAAGACTGGAAAGAATGTGTCAAATAATAGCAGAAACCAGTGAATGATTTTAGACTATAATTACAAATTTTGTAATGCCCCGGAGCTCCGCAAATCATGGGAGTCAACAAAAATGCCTGATGTTGCCTTAACATTTTTACATCATTGTTTAATATAAGCAAAGCAAAACCGTTTCAAACTAAAGTTCTTGAGTTCGGAACAGAAGCCGACAACATTGATGATGGCTTTGAAGATTCAAGCGAAGAAGTGGAAGACAATCCCATCAACTGACAGGCTTATTCTCACCAAATGTACTGCCTTTTCCAAATAATGTTTAGGAATTGGATCATAACAAAAAGAAAACTCTGCTACACATGATGACTGCCCACGTAATCTATGACAAGCGCAAAAGTAGAGAGCTAATCACTTCAATGAATAGGATTGGTGCATCAATAAGTTATAATGACATAGTACAGAGCAGGGACGTGTTAGCAGCTCATGCTGTATAATCCTGTGAATCCTACAGCTCACCACTTCCAAGTCACTTTACCAGGAAAGGATTTACAATTGATGGTCTTGATAACTTTGATTTTGAAGACCGCTCTTCTTTGTCTGGAGGATCCAGCACACATGATACTGTCATTGTGCTTTTTCAAGATTGCACCAATGAAGTAGCTGCTGGAAAGATAGCTGTGTCAGCTGTAGGCATAAACAAACAAAGCTGTAGACTTATAATCCAACTACCTTGCCAATGTGTGCAAAATCATTACAAGCCATCAACACATCTAAGTGTACCAGAAAGTTTTAAAGTGGCTGAGGACATGGACCTTCTTCTACCTGATGCTGCGGTCAACAAAGCTGATTTAACTGAATTTATCATATTGCTTATTCGGTGCAGACTGAAGGATGAACAAAAGCCAGTTCCTCCATGGGCTGGAATTCATGCTCTGATCTCCCAGAATACTGTACCACTGAAGAAGGATGGGTTTATACCAGTTTTAATATCTCCAGTCACAAACTATGCAACAGTATACATAGTTCTAAAGAACTTCCAAAATATGCATGCTCAGCTTGAAGACAGCCAATCCTTTCACTTTTTTGCAACGAAGATGTTCCCCTATTGTAGCTGGCATTTTTATGTGCAATCCAGTAGACTTGTATGATCTTTTTCCACTGAAGGGCATTTTTCACATGACAAATGTTGTGTTGCAGTGTGAAAAGAAGTTATCTCAGCAGATGTGGAATAGATGATGCACTTATTGAGGCTGAAATCTTTAGAAGCAAAACTGTCCAGTCAGTATTGAGCGGAACCCATTTTATTTGTTTGTTACAAGGTATGCTCATCATATGTGAGGCTATAGAAACATTGCGTTGGAATGCTTTCTGTAACAGGAAAGACAAATTAGGTTTTGCTTATTTTCTCAGACATTAACAAAGCACAGGGTGCACTTGATTCAAAAGACATAACGCAAAGCCAGGCAATGTTCAATACACTCCATTCAAAATCAGAAAACATGAAAACCAGGGCTCATAGAGTTTGTCAAAGAATGTCAAGAAAAATCAGAACTTTGCAAGTAATGGGGAAGTGTTTTACACATGATAGCTCTATTGGAAAACTTGATACATGCTGATCGGGAATGTGATTAGGAGCTGCACATGAAGACTGTGGAGTCAATGATTACTGTGTTTTCTGAATTTGATTGCATAAACTACCTGAGATATGGGTCCTGGTATTTGGAAAGAATGAAGAAGATATAGGTGGAAAAACCATACCTCTAAGAACATTAATCCAAACACATTTTGTGATGAAAGACAGAGACAGAAGGTTCAATGCTGTGGCTACAGATATGAAACTGAAACAGATGATCCAACAATCACAGAAAAGCTCCAAGGGAATTGTTGGTCAGACACATAAAAGTAAATATGTTGCTCAATGGCAACTAGTTTAGCATGGATTCCTTTCTACTGCAATGTTTTTAGAGTGATAACAAATTCAAAATAAAGCACCATCGTGAAACTGTTCCCCACAACGAACTTGGGGGAAAGAGACGGGAACGTTTTAATAAACATGTTGACAGCCTTCTTCATTTCATGCAGCAGCAAGGAAACCCCTTTGAAATAACTGAGCCTGTGTGACTACACAACTTCTGACCAAACAATATATGGATAATGATATAAAGACAAATCTACTAGGTGCCCTGGAACATCGATCAAAACTATACTCAGAACTGAAGCAAGATAGATTTGTTTTGAAAGAGAAAAAGCTGTTTGACATAATCAATTAAGCTAAATTTATTTTGCTTTATTTGCCGTAGTGAGAGTTTCGTCCAACCGGTCACTACCAAACAGGTTACAAAAAAAACAACGTTCACAAGCACATACAGAGATGGATGTAACAAAAACATGAGGTGAATTTATCAAGGACATTCTGCCACATGACCTTCTTCCAACATACACATTATTTGATGGAGATGCTGCTACCAATCCAGTGAAGCACAAACTTGTTCCATATCTCGAGAAAAAACATTAATCTGAAGTTTTTAAATTCGAAAGTGTCTCCTCATTGAAAACTGCTGTTGTTGTGGATTATATGTCACAATTGCGAATGGACAAGATTTCATCCATACAAAACTTCGGAGAAGTTGTTCAGACTGTTCTACAGATATCTAAGTCAGTATGCACCTTGCAAGTACTGCACATTGTCTTTGAAAGTTATCTTGAACGACCTGTCAAAGAATGTGAGAGAATCAGACGAATGTCTACAAGTGGAACAATTTTCCTAACAGCAGATTGGAGGAAGCTGACCTTCATGTTTTTTCTAATTGTGAGTGGTCTTTTCAAAATGGTTCTAATCGAGTCATTGTACTGTCAAATGACACCGATGTTATTATTGTTGTACTTAGCTGTGTTGCTATGTTCACAAGTAAGGGATTGCCAGAGTTATTGATACGTTATGGAACATGCAAGAAAAGACACATTGCCACTTCATAATCTGTACAAGAAACTTGACCTACTCAGGGTGACCAGGAACACCGCTCTAAGATACTGGACTGATGGGTATCCTTTGATTTCTCATGCTCACCTGGGTGTGACTGTGATCCCAATTGCCTTATGTTACACTTGTGCTTTGCTTTCAGACGCTTGATGTGTTCGTTATTTTGATCTGTACGTATTGTAGGATATTTCTAATTACTGCTCCACATTTGATAAGTGTGCCCCTACAATACTGGTTTATTATGTTGTGCCCCTTGGCCCTAGTGGCCGGGCGGATACTGGGAACTGCGTAGGGTGATCCACGGGAGTGGGGTTGCTCACGTTCCCGAAATTGAAAAGGGTGGGCAACAGGTGCTCTTCAAGTTGGGGGGCAGGTAGTTTTAGATTTGCAATGCAGGGAGGCAGGGTGAGGGGGAATCCAGTTTGGGTGGGGGGGTTTGTTCAACATGTTTTCTTTGTGCTTTGCATCGGTGCGCTGCAATTTTGATTATTCTGGTATTGCGTATGCTCCTCAACTCTTATGTATTCCCGGATATTTATTGTGCGCTCTCTGGCGAGTCGCTGTCCTCTGTTTCGCTATGTGGGGGGGACTATTGGTTCCCTTCATGGATGTGCCAATCCGAAGTCACGTTTTTTCTAGTCCTATGGTCTGATGGCGCCTGGAACAGGACTTAGAGTGTCCACCTGGAATGTCAAAGGTCTGGGACACAAGATCAAGAGAGGTATTGTCTTGCACTATGTTAAACGACAAGATCTTGATCTTGTACTAATCTAGGCGGCACATTTGATTGGAAACTCCTGTATGGCCCTAAACAGAAAGGGATATCGCATGGTGGTGCACTTAGGATTTACATCAGGCTCCAGGGGGGCGGGTGTTCTTCTCCTAGGATAGACTTCCACCCCGAGTAGACCCGCAGCTGGGCTCGCAACTCCAGGAATTTGCCAATGCCCTGGGGGTAATTGACATTTGGAGGTGGCTGAATCCCTTGCAAACATAATACACATTTCAATCGGGTGTACATGGCAGTCAGTCTCGAATTGACTACATGTTCACGCACGCTCACGATATACTTGCCTTTACTGACTCCCCCTGCCTGGCACTAGGAATCTCCGATCACTCCCCTCTGTTAACAACTTTTGGCATGCAATGGGCCAGGCGCCCCGGCTAAATAATGATACAGCCCTGGGCACTTAAAATCCCTTACATTAAGGAGACACTCTTGCAAGACACTGAATACTATTTTGCAGAAAATATGGGGTCGGTATCCTTGGCTGTGACGCTTTGGGGGGCTTTCGCGAGGTAATAAAGGGCAGGGCGCTGTCATTAATGGTGGGTCATAGGACCAAGCGTGCCTAGAGGGCGGTGGAAATGGAAGCAGACATGTTGGCCATGGAGGCGGCCATCTCGCAAGTCCCTGATCCCATGGTTGAGCACAATCTCAAAACTAAGCGACAAGATTATAGACAACTCATGTTGGAGGAGGCTACGGCTCGTTCCCTATCCGCCCGACATCGTATCTATGAACAGAGAGAGCGTACCGGCAAACTCCTGGTGTGGCTGGAACGTAAGGAGCAGGCAGTGCAGTGGGTCCATGCAATCGCTGGCCCTGAGGGTATGCTCCTCACAGATCCTCAGGAAATTGCGGAAGCCTTTGCATCTTATTTCAGAGAGGTATATAAGATCCCGGAGGCCTCCAAGGCCCTGCTGTCGGCCGATCTCCTTGCCACCATTAATGTGGTGAGCATTCCCCCATATGAAAGAGACGCAGTATAGGTAGACATTACTGGGGCGGAGATTCAAAAAGCCATATTGGCGGTCTGCTCCGGCAAGGCGATGGGTCCAAACGGTCTTTCCATCGAGCTCTTCAAGCCCATGTCTTCTAAAGTAGCACCCCATCTATTCGGCCCTTACAAGGAATGCTATTAATCCGGACTTCTCCCCGCCGAAACCCGCAATGCTGCTATAGTGGTGATCCACAAACCTAATAAGCCTGAAGAAGAATGCAAAGTCAAAATCCTCGCCAAGCTTCTGGCCAACCGACTCCTTCCTTATATCACCGAGCTAGTTCACCCAGACCAGTCCGGCTTCATGCCGGAAGAAATACGGCCAGGAATTTACGCCGGGTACATGGGGCACTGGGTAGACTTCATACCATTGAGGAGGAAGCAATCCTGTTGTACCTAGATGCTACCAAGGCATTCAATACCATTGAATGGGACTTTCTCTTCGCCGTGTTGAGTCGCATGGGGTTCGGACTCAAGCTGATTGGATGTATTAGACTACTATACACAAAACTCACTGCATACGTCACCGTAAATAACCATCGATCTGCCACCTTTCCCCTCCAATCGGACACAAGACAGGGCTGCCCGCTGTCCCCTCTGCTCTTTGCCCTGGTATTGGAGCCACTAGCCGTTTGGATCAGATGGGACCCAGGCATACAGGGATTGAAATGGACGAATGACCATGAGGATCGCATTGCGTTATATGCGGACGATATTCTGCTATATCTGACTTCTCCAGCAGGTTCATTGCGGAGGGTCCTCCATATCTTCCACATATTCGGTGCTCACTCTGGATATCGGATAAACTGGTCCAAATCCCAGATGTATGTATTGTGGGGCGAGCCCCCGTCCAACCCGCAGGGCTATGAGATACTGGTTGCAACCCAAGGCTTTGGTTATCTGTGCGTATTTGTCACTACTGATGTCAATATTTACTTCAAACGGAATCTGCTGGAACCCCTCCAACATCTAAAGTCGGATGACCCTCTCACTCTCCTGGGATGTGCGTCCCAATTTAAGATGCTTGCGCTCCCGCACTTCCTATATGTGCTCCAAAATGCCCCCTACCCAGTCCCGGACTCCTATTTTTCCCAATTTGACAGTGTGGTATGAGGGTTACTTTTGGAGAATCGCCCACTACGCATTGCTATGAATAAACTCACTATGGGATGGTACGACGGAGGTATAGGGTTGCCAGACATACAACTCTATTACCAGGCATCCCAGCTGACGGCTGTTAATAGTTGGGTGTTTGGTCAACATTACTACCCCAATTTCTGCACTGATCGTTGGCTCATGGGACAGGACATTGTATTCCAACCCCCGGATATTCAACTTGACGGGTCCCACAGCCCGTTCGGTTGAAGTGTGGCACAGAGTCACGAGGACACTGGGGTGGCATAATCATCTAACTAAAGCAACTCCACTCTGGAAACCCGACAAAATGGGGTCGACTCAGCAAATGCCCCGGTTTTGATAAATGGAACACTATTGGGATTTCTACAGTGGGGGACATGTGGGTGAAAGGGAAACTGGCCATGTTTGCCGACCTCCAGAACAAGTATAAACTTGTGCCCTTGGAGACCTATCGATAGCTCCAAATCAGTCATGCTATCTCAACTGCCATACCAAAGGGAACCCCTCTCCCTGACTCTTCCCCGTTAGAGGACCAGCTGTTACTAGATCCAATGGACCATAAGGCTATCTTCCTCACCTATAAAAAACTGGTAAATAACTGTGTAGACCTGATGCAGAAATTACACAGGAGGTGGGAGGCTGACCTGGGGGATATTGACGATGAATACTGGAGAGATGCCCTAGCCTCTCCCAAAGAAGTAGCAATCACCATGCGCCTCCGCCTTATCCAGCTTAAAATCCTTCACATGGTGTACTTTGATGCTAAACTATTGTTTTGATTAGATCGACGACCCAATCCGCTCTGTCTCCGAAAATGCAACCAAATTGGCACCTTTACACACATACTGTTGGAATGCCCATGCATACATAACTATTTGGAGAAGGTGGCACGCCAAATGGCTAGGACATGTGACAATCCTCTGAGACCCTCTCCTAAACTCTGCCTTCTCAACATATGGGAGGCTACTGACCTCTCCCAGGTGGAGAAGGCGTGGGCTGCAACGGGTTGGGCTATTGCAAAGCACAACATAGCACAGAAATGGGGGGAGGCCGCGAGCCCCCTGGTAAAAGATTGGGCACAATACTTGGATTGCGCGATAATAGCGGAAAAAACGGTTTTTAAGGGACGGGGATGCCCCAGGAAATGGAATCATAAATGTGGTAAGTGGAACAAATACAGGGGGGACCATCTGCATCTCCCCTACAATTGAAATGAGGCGTGAAAGACAAATAATGATGGCCCTCCCCACGGACGAAGCTGGGTCCTCCCCACCGAAAATTTAGCACAATGGTGTTGATGTGGCCTTACCACTACAATGCATCATGGAATGTATTGTCTGTGCCCAGAGTTGTATGGCATAAATCTTTGGGGGCCTTCCAGGGGCAGTGAACTGAGGTATTTCCGGCCTAATTTATGGGCGATAATGATGCAAATGTTCTGTTTTTCCATTCATTGGACCTATTTATGTGATTGTACTATGCTATACACCGATGCACTTTTCTTGAAAATGAAAAGTAAAAAAAAAAAAAAAGAAACTTGTCCTAGAGATGCCCAGCATACTTATCAAGTAATCATTGGGGCCAATCGGTCCCTTGAACGTTTCTTTCAGAAAAAGAAACACAATAAGTCCTATACATTTCCATCAGAGACCCGAATGTTCATAGTCAATCAAATGCAAGTATGAAGCAGTACAGCCTATAATAATATAATGCAATTAATGTATTCATTGCAAAATATCATCTCATTTTATTTGTCTCTTTTTGTATAATTATCACAATCTAGTGCTCACAGAAAAATGAAGAAAAGGTGCTGTTGTAAGTGAAAAACATTAAAACATGCATCCCTTTAAAACAGCTAGACACTAAACATCTTTTGATAATTTTATATAATAAAATAAGGAGTTAGTTCTAAGGTGGACAGTTTCTTGATCTCCTTCAGTTGAGATCATCATCAGGACAGGCCATCCACTGCTGGAAGGAGGCCCTAAGTGACGGTATTGGGAAAGCCTATTTTCCATCCTTAGGGCTGACAAGTAGTTCCCTATGGGCTCCTGAGGTTTCCTCTACCCCAGAGGGGGGGGGGGTAGTAGGCCCAGGTGCTTTGAACACACCTTTTATCCTACCTCCCACCAATTCATGGGTGGTATCCTGGCACTGGTCAAATAACCCAGGTCTGTACCCTGACGCAACACAAAGGACAGGGGTGAGTCCTCCCTCACTCTGCCCCTCCATTTTTGCTCCAGTACCCTCTGCTTGGGAGTGGTACTGGAGCAGAAAACTACCCCCAGAAAACTGAACTGACAGAGTGCCTTTGGCAGCTACCGATCTTAGTTCTCCTGACACTGGTGGCAACTCATTTCCCACAATGCAGCCTATGGGCATCTGGGGAATAACCATGACACTCCTCTGAGTCACCTCCCCACCTTATTCCACGTATACCACGTATACCAGGGCCAAGTAGTCCTGTCCATGGTCCTGAGCTACCCTACACACCTGGCCGGTGTACTGCTCTGAGGTAACTAATCATTAGGCAGGGGCGGTAAATTCCACTCTGCTCGTGGAATTTGCGGAATTTGAGCAATTCTGTGTTCCTCAGAGAACGCAGAATTGATGAAAATTCCGCTTTCAAAATGAGTGTCTGCGTGCGCTGCAGCAACTTACCGGGATCCCTGCGTTTGCCGATGAGTTTTCCTATCCATTGGTAGGCGGCCACACGATCCCGCGAGAGTGTGCGATCACGAACACATCATTCGGACGCGCCATCTGACATCCGTGTTCGCAAACAGGAAACACGCATCGCGAGAGGGCCGGACAAGTGAAAAAAGATGGCCATGCCAATTGGCAACCGCATGAGAAAGTTCGAGAGATATTTCCTCCCCCCCCCCCGAGCACGCAAATAGCGTCCCAAAAAGGAAAAACGCATCGCAAACGGGCGGAACAAGCAATTCTGTGTGCTCGCGGAATTCTGCGTATCTCGCTGAGTTTTTTTACAGTTTCTCAGAATTTTGCGTAACGCAACTATGCAAATTCCGCCCACCCCTACTTAATCATTCCACTACCATAGTCTGGCTGGCCTTGTTGTCACTCAGAGCAGTGACTGAGACCCAATTCACTTTCGCCTGGTGGAAGTAATGACTCCCACCCTCTGGGATCACCAGCTCACCCTCTGAGTATACCTCCCAAAAAAGGGAGACCATGGCATGGCCTATTACCTGCCCCTTGGGACTACTTACCGCCAGGGCCACATTGGCCTGTAGAGGTCCCACCCCACCAGAGGCTAGTTTCTTTAGAGATACAGAGTCCCCCTGCATGTGTCCTAATTGAGATCACTCAAAGCAGTGGGGTTGGAAATGGGGCACCATGGACCACCACTCGCTGCTTCTCAGATGGGGCTTGGGAACCATTTCTCCCCCCCCTGTCTCTGGGATCTGTCTGGGTCCTTGATGTCCTGCTCTTTTAGGCTCAGATCATGAGTCAGTAAGATTGTCTTTTCCTCAAAGGCTCTTTTCTTTTCCTATGCCTCCATTTTTTACTTTGCCATCTGCAGTTTGAATTCTCTCTCCTCCCTCCTCTTTGCCAGTTCCTCTGGGGACAGGCAACAGGAAGAGACACTGCTCCCGGTCCTTGCAGGAAGGTCCAACTCAGGAGTCAACTTCTCCCCTTCCACTATGGGTAGTTCCCTAGATGGATCATCCCCCATTCCATCATCCTTTCCTGCGGTCTCACTCAGCATGGAGTTAGTTTCTTGCCAGGCCCTCAGGGCTTTTTGCAGCTCTACCTTCCTGGTGGTGCTCTCAGCAGGAAGTCCCACCTCCTTACAGATGTCCTTGAGCTGGTCCACAGTGTATACTTCTATGTTGGCCAGCTCAAATTCCTCTCATGCAGGTAGTTGTAGATCCAGCAGTGAGAGATTTGATTTTGAGGAAAAATCAAAAAAATGGCAATTGGAGAGAATTTAAAAAAAATGTGAAATGGTCTTAGATGTGGATTGGTAATGTACACCAAGTCACTGTATAGCACTGTACAAGCACAACTATTCCACTGCTGATTGCCAATATTAGTAATTGGGTTGTAGGATGACTGGCATATGAGTTCTAGTCAAGCAGCAACCACAATTCTAGTAATAGCACGAGGCAGGCAGACCCTAGATTAACCTGTACTCACACTCAGGTAGCTTAGGAAAGAGCAGTCAGGCTTAACTTAGAAGCAATGTGTAAAGTATTTGTGCAACACTTTAAACAGGAAAACAACACACAAAAAGATTCCACTCCAGGTTAGGAAAATAGAACTTAGTTTAATAAATAAAACAATACCAAAATGACAAGAATCCAATAAGTAGGACTTGAGATATGAATTTTTAAAGGCTAAACTGTAAAATAGCGCCAAGAAGCAATAAGCACTTACTTGGGTTAACTGGCCTTGCCAGCCTGGGACAAACTCAAAAGTTTAGGCTAACGGCGATGGAGCGCTTGCCAGACACAGGGACCCAGTGAGGAGCGCTGAACAAAAGTACCTTGACCCGGGTTGCATCGACGTTGAAGAAGATGTGGGATGCAGTCAATCCTTCTAAGTGGTGGATAATCATTATCCTGATCGTCGCAACAGCAATTATGCGGTGTCTCTAATGGGCGCAGGGACTGCGATGCCAAGTTCTCAGCATTGAGGCCGCTGTCGATGGAGATGCGAAGACAAGAACCTCACACACTGCTGGTTCCGAAGGCGGAACGGAGTCTCCAAGCAATGCAGAGGCAACAATGCGCTGGTTCTGGTCTCAGAAACAGGTCAATGCTCGGGTTCTGGTCAGGCAATCTGGGGCGATGCACCAATTTTGATCCACGCAACGGCGCTGAGTTGAAAGCAGATGCGTAAGGTTCACTAGAGGAAACCACTTAGGCCTCACGTCCAAGGGTCCAGGACTGGGTTGGCACCACTTGGCAGGGCAGACTCACAGATGGCAGAGTCTGGGTGCAGTAGCTGCAGAGTTTTAAGGTTTTATGTTCCTAAGGCTTCAGATCAGGAGGCAAGCCCTTGGACTCACTCTGGGTTCAGGTGATGCTGGTCCAGTCCTTCTTACCAAGGCAGGAGAACAGAAGGCACCAGGGTAGCACAGCAAGGCAGGAGTCCAGCAAGCAGCAGTTCTTCAGCAGCACAGCAGTCCCTCTTCCTAGCAGAGTCTGCACTGTTACAGAAGTGTACTGAATTGGTGCTGTTAGAGGTTCAGTACGAATACCCAGTTTGGACTCTGAAGTAGCGGAGACTTCGAAGAAGTGTCTGTGAAGTGCAGAGAGGTCCTCACTTCCTGCCCTGTCTCAAGGCTCAGTACAGGGGGGTATGCAGCCCTTTGTGTGTGGACAGCTGTCACCCTCCCCAGACATGTTTCAGAGACAGGCAGCAGGCACCAAATGGCTAAAGTAAGAAAATGCCAACTGCCTGAAAGTATAATCAGGTAAATTGGGCAACCACATACACCCTTGGAGGTTTGGGTATTTTAAAGATTCTATCAGGAAACAGAGCCTGCAAGGGATTTTGTTTAAAACAAATGATCAAACTCCATTAGGAGCAATCAATTTGGAGTCCCCTAAATAGTGACCTCATAGATATGAATCATACAAATCAATAACAAATATCATAAACTGAATATATCAAAGAAAATCAGTGTATCAATAATTGAAAAACAGAACACCGGGTGTATACTTCATTAGTTAGAATTTTTATAAATATATAACGTACAGGCTACAAAAACACAATAGAAAAATCAAAAGCACACAAGTGACAGAGATCGATGATTTTTCACAAAGTTATCTACTGGACACTTGTGTTGATAGCCCATTTCTTACATCCCTATACAATTAGAAACTATGATTCCACTTTGAATCATTGGTTCCTGTTGGACTTGGCCCATTTTCCCAAACTATTTCGCTTTTCACCCCCCTGTTTTAGGATGTCTCCCCCATGGTAAAGAAATGTATAGGCCATGTGTGGTGTGAGACGCCATGTTAAATGTAATGCAATGGTATTCGCACTTGTTAACCCCCCATTGTAAAAATGCACCCTGGTGAAATGCTGCGTTTAAATGGATGCCATGGCTGTGTGTGTGTGCCACCTGAATGCAGTGGGTTAGCAGTCTAGATGTTCGGTTCCCAGGCATCCCAGCTCTCGGAGGGAAAGCCTGGCACCCAGGGTACTCTACTCTTCCCCCTGAGCCAGTGAGAACCAGTTCCCCAGAGGCTTCTAGAAGCTTCTGGCACTGCCTGGTAGTTGGCATCAAAGTAAGGGGGCTGTGCCACCATGTGCTCAGTCAGAGCAGGGACAGGAATGTGAGGGGACCTGCTGCCAGGGGGAACCGCCACTTGGGCCTGTGTGCTGGACCCTGCACCCAACTAAAACCCCTCTGCTGTCCCCAGGGCTAATGGAAGCCCCACAGTGGAGAAGTGTGGCTCAATGGTTAGAGCGGCAGACCCTGATGCAGAGGTCTAGCCCGGGACCAGGGTTCAAGTCCCCGCCTCGGCGGGTCTTGGGCTCAAAATTCCACGGACCTGATATTTCTCGCCTCGGTGCCTATTCCTATAATGGAGTCCAACTCTGCAACTCTGGGCAATAGCTTGCTTAATCTCCACAACGGCCACCACAACGCTAAGGATGCCTAGCCTCCACCTTGGGGGTGCCCAGGAGTGGACGCCTCACAGGGAAAGCCAGGATGGGTTCCACAGCGGTATTCGTACAAGCGCCTTGAGAACCTTGCGGGTGAGTAGTGCGCTATACAAGTATCAATTTACATTTTACATTTACTGCAGGAGTACAGGCTGCTGTAAAGGAGGAGTGCCACGCTACAGTGGAGGATGGTTAACGCCTAATGCCCGTCTTGATGAGTACCCACTGACTGCTGAACTTGCCCAGTAGTGCCTGCTGCTCTGCTACCTGGCCCCTGAAGAAGGAGCACAATCCTAGGTCCCTGAGGCTGGTGGGACCTAGCGCCCCGAGAGCGCTACACCTGTACCTTGACTGCGGGCAAGCGCCTGGAAGAGGAAGGGCGCTATACTGGACTGGACCCCCCAGGAGGTGAGGAGCGCTACCCTGGGGCCCCTGAGGCTGCTGGTGGGACCTGGCGCCTCGTGGGCGCTGTATCAGAAGTGCCCAGGGAAGAGGAGTGTCTGTCCTCCACAGCACTGGGCTGTGGAAGTGCTGTAGGTCTGTGGACTGTGCCCTAAATAATAAGCGCAGGGCCCCATCAAGCACTATACAGAAGGACTCTGCTACCAACGCTGTCCCACAAGAATCTCCTGCTCTAGGCGGGGCCGCTGCTGAGTGCCCAGGTCCTGGTGGAGTCCTATGAAACCTGGCGCTGGGCCAGCAAAGTGCCGCCTACCTAGACTGTGGCTGTGCTCTCGAGCGCTGTGGCTGTAAAGCGCTACCGTGGCCGGAACCGGAGTGAACTGCCCGGCGCCGTAATTGAACGTGCCCGGTGTCCAAGATCACCAATTTCCCTGCTGAGCTGTGATTAGGAAAAGTGCTGGTGTGGGAGACTCACCGAGCAGCCCTGGCGCGGACAAAAAGGAAGACCGCGTGATGGCCGCCTTAAGAGTTAAGCGGGTGCCCACCCCGCGTATTGCTGCGCGTTGATGGAAGCAACTCACCTCCGCTGCCCTGGAATCGTGAGGGAGAAGGGGCGCCATTGGGAATCACCGCCTCGGTATTGAGGGAAAGCCGCGCTAGGCCGTCGAAGCCGAGAAGGGCAGTATCATGTGACTGGGGTGCCGACCACGTCATCGGCCGCACCCCCGCCCAGCGCGCCCGGATTAGGCCTTGACGCCGCGCCCTCTGGAAGGCGTGCCCTTATTGGCTGTTGGCGCCGCACCTCCTGAGGGCCGCACCGGATTGGCTCCGAAGGAGCTGCTGAGCCGGCCCGGTCTTGACACTGGGCTCCAGGAGGAGCAGGAGCCCCCCGGTGCTTCCCCTGCTTGGACAACAACGGGGAGAGATCCCAGGAAGGCGCGAGGAGCTGCTGGGAGCCCGCTTTGCCTGCGCGGTCTCCCAAGTCACTCGTGAAGCCAAGGACTGAGGTAAAACCCTGGGGGAGGGCAGAGGAGATAGACGAGGCAGCCCTGCCACGCGCCCCCCTCAGGACACCGTAGTTGGGCCCCGTTGGCCCGGTTAACCCTGTTAGGGCAGGAGTGAGGAAATCAGGGGCTAAGGGCCCAGGAACGGGATGCCAGACTCCCCGCATGGTAAATGACACTGCCTAAGTTCACCCTTTGTTAGGAGAATGTTCTTTTAGCTGGCCCCTGAGCCGGACATGCTGATTGTGATACTGGAGCTCAAGTTGGGCCACTAGTGAGTTGCTTTAAAGGACCCCCTTTCACCAGAAATAGTTTATACTGAAAGTAGTTTATGAAATGTTCTCCATTGAAACTAGGATATGTTTTGTCTTGAAGGGTCCTATGGGATGTTGCTAGTCTGAAGCTGCTTAGGACCAATGGTGATGCCTATGCCTATACTGATGTGCCTAATGTGGATGCCCATGGCCACTTGATTACGCATCCTGATGTTCTAGGCCTAGGGTGAACGTCCTGCTAAGAAGTTTTATTGCAGATGTTCCTGTCTGATGTTCTATGCCAAATGTTAATGCTTTATGTTTTTTATTGCAGCATTGAAACTGAAGGACTTACGTTTTTCATTTAGCCTTTATCCCGTAGCAATGGTTCTGGCAGCGGCCCAATTGGCCCTGCCCTGTAAATAATCCCCTTGTGAATATTGCCCTGGCGCCAGTTGGCACAGTATGGCGATAATTGTGATTACCTGTGTATGCTTGATACAATACAGAAGTCATTCTTTTCACCTAATCTGGAGTGGTCTCTTTTTGTGGTGTGCCTTGTGTGTCGCCTGTGTGTACTGCGTGGATGCTTCACACAAGTCCTCTGGAGTTTGGTCTGCCTGCTCTGCACCATGCTACCCTATTTCTAACAGTTCCTATCTAACAATTTTCTGTTGAAAATGGGTTAAATATGTCGACGTTTGGGTCTTTTATCGTCTTAGATCCAATAGACCATCTTCAGGACTAGGAAATTCATATGTGGCTTGAAAACCCCTGTTTACTAGAAATTATCACAAAAATTATGTTTGTTGAGTAAAAGACATTAAAATAACCAAGAGGTCCACCCAGATACTGTGAACAGAGAAAATATTACTGAATTCTCGCGAGGAGAAGGATAGTGCTTGAGTCAAATACTCAAAGACCTTTTAAGTAGTAGGAGAGGATAGAAAGACTCTTTGTGAAGTGTGAATATTAAATAAGACTTACTTAAAATAGAAACTAAATGAGGACCATCGGATATTTGGTCCAAATCGATAAAAGATCCCAAAAATCTGGAAAGTAAATAATGGTTCATATATATCCGATTCTTATTGAATTACAGGAACAGCAAAATCACTATAATACGGCACTTACTATGAGTGATTAATGTTTGAGTTGGAAGAAAAAAGATGAAAGAAGGTCCCTGTTTAAGTCTCCTTTAATAAGAATATCATGACTAGGGGCCCGTGACTAATCGAACAACGTAAGTTATTAAGTTACACTGTATAATTTCTGGTGAGCCAATTTTAAGATATTAAACATATCAGGGAATACACCGTTAGAAGAAACGAACCGATAATGTATCGAAAATTCCTTTGTTGAACACGCGGTCTAATAAAATTTCAACACGCAGTTTTGGTCGAGAAATTCTGTTCAATATTTGGCGACTTGGTGGTTGTGCTTAAAAAACTGAGAAAAGAGAGAATAAAAAAATAATGAAAATAAACTCTCGATTCAAGGCTCTAAACTATTAGAAGTGAAGATAAATCAGTCTTAGTTCGCACACAGTCACAGATCAGTATCACGGCCGAAATCAAACAGCAATTGAATAAGGTGTGAATCAAGTGGCATGATGTTTAAACAAACATGGTGGCCATCTTGAAAGGGCTATCCCATTGAGTGAACCATACCCAAGGGGGCACTTCGAGTATTTACTTTATTCAATTTAAAAAAGTCTTCTTAAAAATCTAAAAATGAGCAAAGGAAGCAGTGTTCCGTATTGGACCATCTGGCCAATATTCACACAAGTTTACATATTTGGGACTTTCCGACAAAAGACAGCCTTGATGGTGTGACATAGATAATCTACTCTTTAGTTTGAAAAAATAACATATTATGAAAAATCAAACTACATGTGATGAGGCACTCATGTGTTTGATGATTCATATATTTGACCTTTCGCTGGCATTTTTAAATTCACCAAACCCAATTAGTGATTTAATAATATTTTACAAAATCTTACCAAATTGCTAATTGGATTTGGTAATAAATACCAAATGGGTATTTGGAAAGGGGTGTGTTAAAGGCATCCATTCCAAATACTTATTCCTTCAGGGATATATTAATGTTTGCTGAACGAAATCTGGTTGCAAAACTTTAATATTTTACCACCTCCTCAAAGGAGGTGGTAAGCCATTTTCAAATGGGAACGGTTCCCCAGGGGACCCCTTCCTTTTTGTGAATGTTCACAAAAAACATTTTTTATCAGCAAGCAGTGTGAGACCATTGCCTGCCCATAAAATAGGTTTATGTTATTTTACTTTTTTAAACACACCCCGTTTTCCTTCAAGGAAAAAGGACTATATTTTGAAAAAAAAGACTGCTTTATTGCAAAGCAATCACAAACGTGGTGGTCTGCTGTCCCGAATAGGTCACCATGCCTGTTAATGCAGCCAGTCATAGTAGGTCACAATGTACGACCTATCTCATGTATATTAATAAGGTAGGTCAAATTGCGACCCACTAGCAATCTGTATTTTGAGAACCAGCCTATTAATACATAGTAGAGTCTCAAAATACCAATGGATTCCTTAGAAGTGGGTGTAAAAATTGCAGCCTCTTCTAACAAATCCATTTTGTACATTCCATTTAAGGAATCACAAATTGTGACTCGTTGTTTGTTGCAATTTATGATTCCTTAAATGAAATCTTTGTACATGAAGGCCAGACTCTTTCCTAAGGATCTAACTGATGGAGCAGGCTTCTCCAACAAGTAGCTTGTGAGCTATTGGTCGCTCTCCATCTACCTGTAAGTAGTTCTCCTGTGTGCAGCCCAGCCTTCTAAATTGAAGTTTTTTTTGGGGTTTGGTGAATTGATATATGTATATCAAAGTTGATAGTGTGCATTTGAGATGAAAAGCTGCATATTTTCAGAACACAACTGCTGATGTTTGAAGAAAACTGCTGATTTTCCTAAATATATTTAAATCCGAAAGTTGAGTAATTAATCATGTGGTGGTGGGGAGACTTATTATTAATGCTATTACAGCCACTCGAAACTGTTTAGCCGAGCGGACCGGTTTGACCCCCATCGGAGGAACGCAAACAGTACGTGGATGAAACCCCGTAATGAATATGAGGCGTCATGATTGAAATAGACAGCAACATCGCCTCTGTCTAAGGACTTAGTTGACATACGCATAGACGAATGAATGTTGATACAATAGCGACTGTTGCAATTAAAGAAAAAGCAACCAACAAATAAGAATAACCCTGACTAAGTACAAGATCTTCATTATAGATTCAAGATCACAGAGGACACCCCTAAAAAGTAGAATATTGGGATGCCCGTGTGAAGAAGACCTGGCACAATAATCCCTTCCCAGTCCCCGTCCTGAAGAAGACCCGCTAGAGACCCACAAATAAGGTGTCCATAGGGTCGAAACGTCGACACAATCATCACAAGGACCTATTTACCGTGCCCAATACACCAAAGCTAATTAAAATAGCGTGTTGGACTCTAGTATCAAAAAACAGGAATTGGCCTTTAATAATTGTTCTTTTTTCATACCTATTCATTCACTTGTATATAGAACTTCACTTATATGTCACAATGTCACAATATTTCACGTTATGCCACTTTGCACACTGATCAGAATTGTAGCGCCTTATTTTGTACCGTGTGAAAAAGTATTTTATGCTTATATCTAAGGTGTCAGTCAAAAAATGAAAAATGAAAAATAACTGAATAATTAAAAACACCCTGACCCTTTTTCTTGGTTTGGTTTTGCATTCTAAAGGTAATTAACGTGCATAATAATTAACAAAGTTGTGTATTGACCAATATGGTAGATGCTTGCATGATTTAAAGCAATTGTTGGTAAACCCGAAGGAACCATTGTTGAAACTACTATTGTATCGCCAAGGTTCTCAGGGATACTGGGTTACCCCGTAAGAATTATTCTTATTACCTTGATGCCAACAGCATTGCAGCTGTGGTTGCTCTGTATTATCCCTGTAAAGGCATTTGAAATTGACAAAGCCTTTTTACAATACTGCTGGCAACCCTGTCTGTTGCACTGAGGCGATGACTAAGAGAAATCTTGCATATGGTGGTCCCTAATGTAATTTTGTGTGATGAGGTCACTATTATAACCCAACTAATATTAGTAGTTTAGGATGATTTCCATTACACTTAAGTAGCTCATATTACAGAAAAGGATGGAGACCCCTGCGAAGGAGTCTGTCTGTGATTGATGTTTGAAAGCCAAGTATTGAAGACATGGGCGTAGGAAGTGTGGGGAACGTGGGGGATATATCCCCCCAGATTTTGTAGTGGGGGGGACACAGGGGACATGGGTGGGGGGGGACAAGAGGACAAAATAATTTCCCCTCTCCCTTCTGTCAGTCGCAGGGCCATTGGCACCTCAAAGCACTAGTGCTTTGTGGTGCCAATAAGTGTTTTGAGGTGCCAATGGCCATGCGACTGACAGACGGGAGAAGGGAAATTCTTTTGTCAAAGCCTTTCACGTGCTGATGGCCCTTCCCTTTTGTTGTGCTGCAAACCTCCAGGAATTTTCACACCTCGTCCTCCCCGCCATGGCTGCCTGCACTCTGCACTTCTAGGACAAAGGAGGAGAGACAGTTTGTTAATTGCTGTCTGCATGCTGCACCTCCTCAGCCCCGACCGGACCCTACTTAGTTATTTTGACTGCATAATTTAGCCGCTCAAAGGCTAATGTTTGGTGAAATTTGTATTTTGAGCAGTTGAACCTCGCCAGGGAACATGAAAAACAATTAGTATCAGACACCGTCTGAGCCCACTTCTGTTGGGTGTCAGATGTTTTGGTCTGTCCTAATATTTACCTAAATAACAATTTAGATAGCACTAGTTTGTCTGATTTCTCTTATAGCACCACTCAACCCAATCCAGGGTGTCAGAGCGCCTTACATCACACATGCACATTGGCAATAAAGCATATGTTTTAAAATCAATTTAGTGGATGTGTTACATAAGACAGGGTTACAATTTGAGGAGTCACATATCCTCTCCTTCATAGTTCACTGTGCTATAATAGGATTATAATTTATGAACTGTAAGTAATGAAAGAATCTCTGTGTTAAAAGCAATAACCTACTTACCCAGCCATATAAAATAAAGATCCATCATCTCCGTGTCACATGATTTTCTTTGTGGGAGGCACATTAACCCTCCATGCTACTTTGACAAAACTGGAACTAGACAAAACCCCTGTCTCTCCAGCAAGTGCATTAACCTCCAGAGTTATTTTACCATTATTATTCCCTCAGATTTACTGGGTACTTAAAGATCTATGCAACAGGCACTTTAACGCCATAAGATATTTTAGAATGCAGACTTTGCAAGCAATTAAGCAGAACAGGTACACTACGATGTTTCTGCGTGTGGCCAATGTCTTTCTGGCAGAGTTTTAATAAATAAATGTGTAATCTGAGGCCTAGATCTTGCGCTGGGGTTGCAACACTTTTTTGGTACAACTCCGACGCAAGATCTAATTTGATAAATATTGAAATATGCTCAAATGTACTCATGACAAACCTCCTTAACATATATGAGGTCTTAAAATCTGATGTCATTTTTTGTGATAGCACTTCCTGTGAGGTTCTGGGTTGTGATGTCACATGCTGTGATGTCACTTACATACTGCCTAACTTGGTTAGTGCCCCACTTAATTTTTTAGGACTTGTATCCTGGTGGGAAAAGTACAATCGAGAATTAGTGTTGGTGGTTGTAGGAGGCTTGTTTAGTATAAAGTGTACGCGCAGGAGTGATGTACCTTGCACTTATCCAGACAACCCTCATTGTGATTTTAGTGGTCTTTGATAACCATAGAAAGCTCTCAAAATGGTAGCTGTGTAGAGCAACCTTCAGGCTTATCTTGAAAGAGTGTAAAGATTAGATGAAAAAGAACCACACAGTGTTTATAAAAACAGGTCTATTTAATATGCAACACAATCACTAACAAATTGGCATATCTCCTACCCAGAGATATCAATAATACACACAAGAATACTTCAAAAATAATGAAGTCAGTAGCACAAATATACACTGGTCTCCAGGGGAAGACCAACTCATATACTAATAACGTTGAATATAAACTGCAAAGGAGAATGGGACTTGGACCAGAAGACTCAGAGGAGCTGGGGACACAAGGAACCACCCAAGGTAAGCACCCAGGACCCCCCCGGATGCTGTGTGCAGAGTGGAAACACAGCCACATACCCAATAGAAGTCAATGGAGAAGTCACAGTTGCAGTTTTAAAGAAGAACCACCCATCCCAGAGGACTCAGAAGAAACCCTTTGGAAGTTTCGAAGTTGCAGACCCACCCCACCTGGAATCAGGTGACTTGCAATTGGAAAGCCAGGTGCATAGGGTGAGGTGACATCGGAACCTGCCGTAGACGACAATAGAAGACTTTGAAAATGACTCTGGAGAAGCCTGGGAAGGAGTTTGGTGGAATCTAAGAGTAGAGTCTTCAAGAGGAGAACCTGCAAGCAGAGGGGACAGAGTCTATGCCACTTGGAAGTGACCAGAAGGCATGGAATCACAATGCCCACCTATGCCTGGAGGTTTAGGGGTGAAGACAGTTACCTTGTCCCTGCAGCTGTGAGGACCAGGCAATGCTGAAGACAGCCAGGAGCTGTGCACGAGCTGGCCCACATCAGGTGTCAGTGTCCAGGTGTCTGGTGTCTGGTGTCTGGCGGGAGCAGCAACAAGCCTTGGTAGCCGCAATTGGCTTAGAAAGCAAAAAGATGCAAACGTTGGGACCAGCAAGGTCCAAGGGACTCACCAACAGCAGGAGAATCAGAGCAGGCCCTGAGGAAGCAGGGGAGCCCACTGCAGCAAAATAAGACCCCTGAAAGGACCCACAGGACACATGGCAGCTCAGCAAAGATGGTGGCCCAGGTTGCAGAGGATGCAATGAGGATGCTAATCTTCAACGGATGAGGTACTGGAGGCTTGAGCTTCTTGTAGCCCGAAGATCTCTGGAATACAGAGCCAACAAGCATTGGCAATGGCAAGTAGACAGGGTGCACAGGGGTTCAGTCCCAGCGTCTCCAACGAGGGATAGTGTCCTCAAAATTGCATAGAAGGCAGGTCAGGCCTCGAGGGAGCTACAGAACAACCACCTGTGTTGCTGGGCCTTGGAAAAACCGCAGAACGACAGGAGCAGCAGACCAGTCAGCTTTGTTGCGGTGCCTGCAGATGCAAGGGATGTCCTCGATGCCTACAGGCCTTCTGGAGAACCTGGATGTAGCACAGACACAGACGACTCAGAAGATTTGACCGCAAGACCAGGAGCAGCAGGACTCTTCCTTGATGCAGTCTCGGTTCCAGTCAAAGCCCAACGAAGTTCAAGTATCTAGACGGTCGAAGAGTGTTGTCTTGGTTTCAGAAGTGATTCTTGTTCTACAATGAGTATGAGGACCCTCCCACAGTGGAGAACTTCGGTACCATATAGAAACCATTAGAACTTCACCACGGTCTCTCCTAGAGGAGGGGCTGGACAGAGGGGATGATCCTGTCCTTTGACCTTTCTCCAGTTTCTTGTCAGAGCAGGAAACAAGGGTTCCTGAACTGACTCAAACTTGAGTATGCAAAGAGGGACTCAAGTATGCCCTTCATAACAGTCTGGATGCCTGGAAGGCGATCCCAGCCCAATACACTAAATCCTATCTGGGAGGGGGTCACAATTCCTGTGACAGTAAACCTTTTGTTCTACCTTCCCCTGTTTAAGCTCAGCTCAGCGGCAGGAGGGCAGAATTATGTCTGTGGTTGGCAGCAGCACTGGCTTGCTGGCAGACCCTAAGAAACTGTTACCGGGAGTACATGGGGGTCTCCTAAAGAGCCCCCCAGTACATGGGATCATATTTCTAGCACCGGACATTGCTGATTTGGAGCAGAGCACATGGTTTGTTTCAGGTCATCAAATGTCTTCTGACAGCTAACTGTCCACTAAACTTTCTTAGGCATTCTTTTGGGGGAGAGATCATTAAGGGGTGTTGCTATGGATCCATAGCCCTTAACATCTGTCGTACTCACTCAGGCCATGATGGTCTAAATTTTGCTCTTCAATGTTGGAAGTTGGCCTCCAACTACAAGGTGGCCTGAGTACACAACTTTACTCTGCCTTATCCGGCACTTTGTGATCTCCATAGTGAGGTCTGCCTTCTGCAGGGTCTTGAGTATCCTCAAGTACATTTCTGAGGTAGACCAGGTGATCCTCCCAGGTGGAGCTAAAGACAGATATATCATCTAGATATGCTGCACTATAGATTTCCAGTCCTGTTAAGACTTTATTCACCAGCCTCTGAAATGTGTCAGGTGCATTTTTCAAACCAAAAGGCATCACAATAAATTGATAATGCCCACTCAGGTTTGAAAATGCTATTTTTGATTTGGCATCCTCATAACGTCTGATTTGCTAATAACCAGCAGTGAGGTCAAATGTACTGACACATTTGGCAGAGTCCAAAGTATCAATCAGTTCATCTGTCCCGGGAATTGGATAGGCACCAGTCCTAGTGACTTCATTGAGACCTCTATAGTCAACACAAAACCTAATCTCTGTCTTATTATCCTGGATATGAGCTTTGAGTACAATGGCTTTAGGGCTAGTCTAAGGGCTATATGAAGGCTCAATGACCCCCTCCAACTCCAGCATCTTTTGGGATTCTTTTCTGATGCAATCTCTGACATGGTCAGGCTGTCTGTAAATGGTGCTCTTCAGAGGCAGACTGTCACATGTGTCCACTTCATGGCTACACCATGTGGTTTGACTGAGTGTCAGAGAAAGAAACCAGGAAACTGTCTGTAATCAGCTTGCTGTTGATCAGTGAGTCTGTCCGCCAAGACTACTCCTTCAACTGATCCATCAACAGGGTCCTGAGAGAAAATATCAGGGAGAGGGTCACTTTCTTCCTCCTGACCCTCATCAAAGGCCATGAGCATCCTCATGTAAGCCTGATCAATAAACGTTTTCAGGTGATTCACATGATGCATCCTGTGGGGACTTCTTGGAGTACCTAGGTCAACTAAGTAGATGACCTAAGGGGCACTCCACTTGTCTTGAAAAGCTGCATTTTCTCTCTTTACAGTCAACAGTTTTTCTCTACCTTTGTTTGCAAAGGAGAGCCAAAGGATAGCTGTCCACTGCCCCTGAGGAATCTTCTAAACTTTACAGGCCCTCTCTAAAGCAGTAACCCACTTATGGATGTCATCACACTCCTGGTTAGGAAGGACTATCCTGCTCCAGTCCAAGTGTCAAAGGGATCTTCCCTAACTCTAGGTTCACTAGTCCTGCCACCATGGGTTTATAAAACTAAATTCTTCCTAGCCCTCTGCACTTCTAGGGGGTCCTTATCTAGGGCCAACTCCTTCTTGATTCTGGGCTTGGCTCGCTAAGTTTGAGCAGGTGGTATTTCCTTTTTAAAACATTTCCCACTTCCTGCCAGAGATGGAAGTCCCTATTGAAGTGGCAGAGGAGGCTGAATTAACTGAGGAGGACCTGGACTTCCCCTGAACCTTTTGTACCCTCCCAGAAGGAATAACGGGGGTTATACCTCTAGGACCTCCCTCTGAGTCACTAGAACTATTCCCTGGGGGACTAGAGTTCTCCAGTAAGGGGCCTCCAGACTCTTCCTGGATATGATCAGAAGCAGAGTTTGGCTCATCTTCAGGAGCATCCCCATCCATATCCAAGTTACCCTGTCCATCTGACCTTTTTTCTTGGTAGCAATTACTGTTCCCCAAAGATGACTTCACTGTTAATACCCAGCTCTCCAAATGTCTCTTGTAAATCATCATAGTCTTGAGCAAGGCCTCCACACCTTCAATTATTGTATCAATTAAATGCTCAATATGTTGGCTAGAAAAATCCTAGCATGAGGCATATTTGCTAGTTTGGTCATTTTTATAGTTTTTGTGAGCCTCTCATATAACAACGTTTTTGTGCTTTACTGCATCCCACTCACTTCTCATTTGTGACTTTCCACCCAATGTATTCATGTGTAAGGTTCACAAACAAACATTGTTTCTGGTGTTCATCACAAACACCTCATATCTGAGCTTTGCCACACAATTCATTCTGCATATCTAACTATATATATATCTTCTTTGAGAATCTCATTTGTGTCTCTCACAGCAGGCTGTTTTACATTGGTAATTGTTATCAAACAGGGGTTGACCCAGTGCAGTCAAAGGACCTGGGTATTCAATAGTATAGAAAACAGTTGGTCCTCGACACAATTATAACATAGAAAACAATTATTACATTCGGTTAAGTTGATTTACTTTAAACCAAGACTGAATCTGTATTGTTAATTCAATAAGTAATACTGGCCCACATTGACAAAATATCACACAGTAAGCACCAACAAACCATTAGAACTGAGAAAAGTCCAATCAGGTCGGTCTGTTTAATGTACAGTATAACAAAGTTTAGAATTCAACGTATCTTTATACATGTATTTACATAGATAATAAACCAAGAGATATTTCTATAATAAAAGAGAACGTGCACAGAGAAAGATTAAAGTGTGTGCTCAAGTGAATGATCAAGAGGATCAGAGAAACATAGTGTAGGTCATTTATATACAAGGAAAAACGAGACTGCCCTGGATAACGCTTGTAAAAAATGTACTTCTTTTTTACTAGCTTGTATGCTATATACAGTTCCGTAGTCCTTAGTTTGCACGGATGGCAATGGGATTTTTGGAATTGGGGCAGGGGACAGGGGTCAGTAGGTGCAGGCTCCCAAAGGGAATTGTCGTCGACGTTTCGACCCAACCATACAACGGGTGGTTCAAGTCCTCAACAACGGGTCTTCATCAGGACGGGGTAATAGGGGGGAAGGGGTAGTCTTTCAGAGTGCACGTCGGTTAAAAACTATTATCATTGGGCACCTGTAATGATAAATGAAAGAATGGGGCTAAGTATCACTAGATCATATAAAATGAGTCCATTAGTGACTGTCATGGAATTGCACTCACCCTTTTGTGGTGCATCAACATCAGTGCGACGATTGGTCCGCACTCAAAATTAGGTAGTTCCCAAATTATTACTGTAAAATAGAGAAAGGAAAGGGTAGCCATTAGTGCTACTCAGGTTATTCCCATGTGGGTTGCTACACACCTAAGGGAAGATTTTACATCATTAAATTAAAGCGGCAGTCTCACTTTAAATTATGGCAACTCTTGCATATCATATCATTAATTTAGAGTTTCAACAATAGTTAGAAGAAAAAAACCACTCACTCATGTAGTGGATCATTATTTAAAGGCTTAGTGAATCCAAAATAGATTGGCTGTATGTACAGTCCAAATGTGAGTGTGGAAAAGTCAGCCCATATGACAACCGATGCCCAGGCTGCTGGCGCCAGACGCCTCTTAGTTCCCATTCTGAATAGTTACCAAATAAAGAGACGGCGCTGGGAGCAGGAATCACAAGAACAGGATTTTATTTCTCATGAGGAGAGCCTGTCATTTCAGACACGAAACAAGGTGCCATCGGGAGGTGCTCTAACAAGTGAGCTGAGACTCCGTCTTTTATACCTTACAAAACACTTGGCATTACAATCAGGACATTGTGACACAAAGAAAAGACATCCCTATAATCCTCGTGTCAATCCTACCCCACATATGTTATCAATAGAGACCCTTGAACTGTAGATAAGAGAGGGGGCAAGGATGCAGCTGAATGTTCCGCTGATTATTAGGATGTGTGCGCCTGATCGTAGCCCAGGGGGTGGGGAAGCCAGGATCAATAGTGGGTCCTTTGAAGAGGAATGACTCCATACAATAAAGGGCAGTAAACAGTATCTCCCGGCTTAGGCGATGGCCTCGGACATGTGCGGACAGTCCATCGCGGAGGGAGGGTTTACTAACAGAGGGGTTATTCATGAAAGGAAAGGAGATGTTGGTCAGGCGCGGCCGTGACTCCCAAGGACAGGGTCTTGCAGAGGAGGAAGGTTTATGACTTGTCCATGTGAGGGAGAAGGAGGGGGTCAGGGTGCGCGCAGGGACAGAGTCGCACAGAGAGAGAGAGAGGTCTTATGACCCGTACATGAGAGAATGGGGGCAGTCAGATACAGCTGGGGGGTTATGTCAGCTGAGGCGAAGGATGCTTCTTCAAGAGGAAAATGGGGGGGGGCATGGGTCAAGCAGGAGGGTTGCCTTTCATAGCAGGGTCGCGCAGAGTGCTGGGTTTCATGGTCTATGCATGTGAGAGAGGAAGGTCGCGCAGAGTGCTGGGTTTCATGGTCTATGCATGTGAGAGAGGGTTTAAGATACGCGCAGGAGGGAAGCCGGGGATTCCAATGGGCAAAAGGCCATGGTGCCTAGAAAGGCTGTCATGTACATATGGGCACGGGCTTTCATTGGCAGAATGATGCGGTCAATATTTCAGGGTATACGTGGTGCCTACAGGGAGAGGAGTGGAAAAGGGAAATGAACGTCGCTTATGTACACCAATTTTTCTATTTTCCACAGTCGCCCCTTTTTACATAACATAGTTCATTTTTGTAGTTGATTGTGGTACATATAAACATGTTGTTGATGAAATAGCATTTGTCAATAGTAACATATTGCATAAAAATCATGAACAGTTGGTGCGATTGGCAAAATGCAGTACATAGGAAATTGCATTTGTAAACATACTACATAGCATAAATGCTTCTGACTTTCAAAAATGTGACCAATGAACATTTTGACCAAGTAGTTGAGGGAGGAATTCAGTCCAACAAGTCCAACAAGATCTCTTTGTCACAGTGTCTTTTTATCAGTGAGCCATCACTGGTAGGCTCTAGTCCGTGTACTTTCGTTGGCGCTGTTGAGCACCGGCGGTGGAGCTATAGGTCCAGCTCGGGTCCATCCTTACGCGTTGCAGGGTGCGGTCAGTCCTCTGCTGTTAGACCACAGTCCTGTTTCTTAACCAATCCTTTTAGTGGCGCCTTAAGCTTGGCACCTATATTTCCGTGGCGTAACCCCATTTCCATCTAGATGCTGTTCTTCCTTTCAGCAGAGAGCCGTATGAAAAAGAGGGCGTGTGGTTTCGATAGTCGATGGGAGTGAGAGGGCGGAGTGGGGGGCAGATTTCCTGGGACACACCAAAGGGACCAAGGGAGCAATGGATAACAAGCAAGCGGGCCCATCAATCGGGCTTGAAAAGGGGGACGGAGGCTCCAGGCACACGTGGGTTGGCGGATAGAGAGCTTCAGGACAGCCCTTCATCCTTTCTTTTACCGTCTTTGAGAGTGCTGCCTCGTCCCGTTTCTTGTTGTGCTGCGGCTCCACCTTTGGTCGAAGTCGCAGGTGTCTCATGATCTGCAGCCAGGCTGTGCGTCACATCCGGCCCTTCTCCTCCGGTGATTGAGTATCTTTAAATGGGTAAAAACAAGTTTTAGAGAACTGGCAGGAGAAGAGATTTTTACATTTGAATTCCACTCGCAATCCTAGCACCTGGCGTGATGCTCATTGGTCATAGTCAGAAGTCTATTAGCATGAAGTAAGTAGGTGGGTATTTCTACTGCGTTCGCACCAAGTCTAATCGGCGTTCGTTCATGACATATATGGACAGAGGTCAGACTCTTATCACCTGCGTATTTCAACAAAAACACCAAGATTGACAACATTCAGGGGAGACTCGTCCTTCTAACCCGAGCCTTAACAGTCTTACATTTCCCTTTAGAGCTGGCTAACTCTTTCAAACAGAGCGGGGTGTGCAATCATTGAAAGATAGGGTCAAACAGGTTTTTCTCAAGGGGCGGCAGTTACTCATGGTCATCAGATATATATATATATATATATCGGGGACAGTAGCTGGGGTCAATCAAGTGGGGCGGGGACGCTTCGGGCATTCGCGCTTGGGTGCAAAGGGGTGGGGCAATCTGGGCATTGGGGGTCAATCTGGACCTTGGCGCTTGTCTCTAACGGACTGAAAAATAGGGTGCCATTGACATATAGTTCCCCTATAAAAGGCCAGATTAGGGGACCATAGTCGTCTTACCTGTCCTTTCTTTCTTAGCCAATTCGAGTTCATTCATTTTGCAGAAAGGAGAGGTAGTAATATGGCGAGATACAATCATTTTAGTTTCTGTCAATTTCGCTGAACACCTTCGCGTTCAATAAGTATCCAATCAGACTGGTGCCGACGGGGCACAATATTACCATATAAAAAAGATGGGACAGGGGGACTCTCGTAGCGAGTGAGAGTCGTCCGCAACCTAAACGAGCCATTCGGTACACGTATGACATATATAGATAGAGATATAGAGAGAGAGACAGAGAGAGAGAGAGAGACGTGTACAGTAATAGGTCATTTAGTGCGCTCACAACACAGAACGACAGAGGTCAGGTAACACGCAAACGCAGACAGAGGGAAGACATCAACCCGTACATTACATACACACAAACTCAGACAAGGGAAGACAGTACATGTGTTACATACAAAAGAGTTCACGACAAAACATAAAACAGTTATTGGCCAAACAAAAAATTTCCTGCATGCTGCGCATCTTTAGTATCCTATTTATTTACGTGTTGAGCTCTTTTTACCTTTTTCCTCCTTCTCCTCTCGTTTACTATCTTGGCGAGTGTTCTCAGTTGCTAATACTCACACCGCAGTCAGTTGGTCAGGAATTAACCTGGCTGGGCTATTGCCCATAGGTGGATCTTAAACCACTTTTGATTTTCTTCCTTTGGCTGGATGTTCTCCGGGCTGAGGCAACAGAGGGTATCGATCAGGAGAACAGTCGGGCAGTTTCGTTATATCTATAAGAGGGTGAGAAGGAGGTCGTACATTTCGAACATCAACAATATTTCTAACTTCCCAGACGGGTGGTGCCTGGGTACCCTTACCTCAGGACTTTCCCTAGTCCTTTCCCTATCTAATTAAACGTCATAATCGCATTATCTAGCGTGCTAGTTTCGAGTCAATTTCCGTCATACAGTACCCGTCAAGTTTCTATGTCAGTCCATCCTCCCAGTCGTTATGCTCTAATGGAGGAACAGTCATATCTAAGTCTAGCGTCAGTACTATGTTCAAAGCTCCCCCTTTCCTTATCGTCGGTCGTTCGATCATCGCTCTTCCATTCTCCAGCAGACGTTCCGACGCGACCTGCAGAAGGGAGGAGAAAGAAGGGGGTGGGGGCAGCATTCAAACCACATCAGCATGCAGTAATCCGGAAATGTTTTTACCTACCACATACTCGACCTATCTTCACGTAGTGCATTTCTTTGTCATCTCAGCGTTTAAGCCTAGAGGGACCAGAAATGTCAGATAGGTAATCACTGACGATCTGCGTATCTACATGAGTTGCTTGGTCGTAACCCCTTTTGGTTGGGTGCAAGGGTGGCGGTCAGGTGGCATTTCTGTGGTGTCGCTTTAAGGCTTCTAAAACACTTTTCCGGCTGCCTGTGACACATAATGTGGCTGCTAAATATCGGGTCCTTTTTAACCTTCAGCCTTCATCATACTTTCTCGTTGCTCACAGTAGTAATACATTCAAAACTCATTAATGCAACCGCTACAACTATGCTTTCGTTTTCAAAAATACCTTTAATAAAAAGTGCTGGTGTATAAATGCAGGCCTACAACCCAGTGGACCGGCCAGGGAGCAGATTGGAAATGTACATAAGAAGAACGAAGTTGGTGGCAGTTCATTGCATAAAGTGCGGCAGTGCAATAAAATCGTATAAAACTTTACTACAGAGCAAGCATGATGCATGTCAAGGATTCAGTCATATTAAATTAATTCATTATCCAGATGCTCGTTCACTGTCTAAATTACACCAATTCATTGTTCCCATTCATAATAAGTACCCACCCTAAATCAGTTCATTGTCAAAACACATGATCAATATCTGTATTGCTTTCTTCTCTAAGCACATAATCACTATCCATCTTATCGACTTTCATTGTACAAAAATGCATACATATCTCAGAGCATCACTTATTCGAGCAATCCAGGTGAACAGGGAGTTCGAAAGTTTTCGTTTCGTGTATCGGCGCCATTTTGGGCGAGGTCAGGCATGTTCCGGTATAGCCAGAATGTCTCCAATGACTCATGGTCGGACCAGAACCCTCCGTTGGCAGTTCAAAAACTTTTTCGCAATGTGATAACAGTCTAACAAATGGACCATCAGTCAAAGAGTGGGGAGGGCAACAACAATTTTCCTACCGGGTCATTCTGGTGTTCCACCGGAACTGAACAAGTCTGTACTTTGGCTGTGTTTTAGCCATTTCCAAACTGAGGCTGGCGCCGGCAGGAGTGTGTTGATGTCGCGGGTCCCAGTGAGGGGGACGGGGGCACCCATGCAGAGGGGTCGGGGGGCCCCCCGGCTCTCATAGAATCTTCAAGGTTGAGGAGAGACGGTATGGGGCATGTGCCCGCCCCGGGCAAAATACCGCTTTTCGATGTGGACCCTCTTTAAGTAAGAGCGTTGGGGTGTCGCTGGAAGCCTCCACCTGGAGGGAGGTGGGGGAGGCTCGTTCGCGCCACCTCCCCCTTCCAGAGACCCCTCGCCGATCCTCGGCTCCGCCGTTTCGATATTGGCCGTGCCGGCTATTGAAGATGGGGGGGGGGGGGTCGGTGGCTGAGGCAAGACAGCCCCCCCCCCCCCTTTTTGACATGTGGCGGGACTACCTCCAACTCTCCAGGAATTTGAAATGTGGCGGGACTACCTGTAACTATCCCGGCGTCGGCATGTGGCGGGACTACTTGCACTTGTCCAGGCGTTGACATGTGGCGGGACTACATGTAAGCGCCGCCGTTCTCGCTTCGGCTTCGGCCTTCTTCGCGGGCCGGTCCAGGCGAGAGACAGAGGGGGGGGGGGTCGGTGGCTGAGGCAAGACAGCCCCCCCCGTGGCCTGCAGGGCAGCAGGAGAGGAGAGAAGGAGAGGCCATCACGGTTTTCTGGGCCGTCCGCCCCACAGCCTCCCCTTCCAACTGCGGCCAGGCGAGCCCCGCATGCCTCGAGGCCTCGCCTACCGGATGGGCGTAACCGCGGACCTGTGGCACTTCGGGAGTTTCCGGAATGGGGGTAGGTACCTATTGATTTGTATCTATTTCATGTGACCGTTATTTGGGCGTGGTGGGCAATGAGGCAGACATGTTTAGGGCAGGAATAGGCAACGGAACCTAGTTACCTCGTGGCTTGCCTTGGTGTCAAGCTTGTCTTCCCTCGCCATTTTTATGTTTCTTATTACAGGTTATTTCTAACGTTTCTTATTTTATTTTTAGCGAAGTTGATAACTCCTCAGTGGCCTACTGATTTCGCTCAACTCCTTTTCTTGTATTTTTATGCCATAGCCTATTATAAGCTATAGTGACTAGTCCACACTTAATGAATAGGTCCTTATTAGGTGTGCCTTCCAGTGGAGCTGGATGGTTCAACTCTAATAAGCGGTCCGGGCTAAACAGGCTACCAACCAATGGGGAGAAGATAGGCATGACGGATTACAACGGGGACAAAAGTCTGCATTACCTATCTTATCACGGCGGGCAAAGACTAGGCAGAATATCTCTATTCTCCGTTGTTTGGCGGCGGTGAATACCTCAAACGAACCAATACCGAACAATCAATGTTCGGTCAATCAAACAATCAGTGGGGAGAATAAGTGGGCACGAAAAGTTATCGTTACCTACTCTTTCTCTACCTGCAAAGAGAGACCTTGTTCTTCCCTGTTTGCAGACAAAGAATCTCCAGACAATAATCCACGAACGACAGTTCGGGAAACAGTGGGGGAGGAAGATAGGCACGACGGATTACAATGGGGACAAAAGTCTGCGTTACCTATCCTTCACTGCTTGCAAAGAGAGAGCCTGTTGTTTTCTCCGTTTGCAGACAGTGAATCTCCAGAGGTTTCAAAAAAGCGTAATACTAGTATTATCCAAAACAATCATTTCACAATTTGTCGCATTTACGCGACCTTACCCGGACCGGACCGTGTGGGCAGTTCTTCGCCTTCCTCCTTCCAGCGCCCGATCGTTCTCTTACTCCATGATTTTACCGCAGCAGTCCTGTGGGATTCCAGTCAGGACAGTAGGTCACTCGAGAGAGGTCCGTTCAGAATCGGTGAAGTTCATTTAATCGGCAGCCAGACGAGGGCCCTCTCAAGGCAGGTATACTCCGATCATTTAGACGTTCACCTCATCGTCTGGATCTCTCTCATTGGACCTTATGTCACTGATGGACCCCGCGTTGGGACGCCAATTGTGGAAAAGTCAGCCCATATGACAACCGATGCCCAGGCTGCTGGCGCCAGACGCCTCTTAGTTCCCATTCTGAATAGTTACCAAATAAGGAGACGGGCGCTGGGAGCAGGAATCACAAGAACAGGATTTTATTTCTCATGAGGAGAGCCTGTCATTTCAGACACGAAACAAGGTGCCATCGGGAGGTGCTCTAACAAGTGAGCTGAGACTCCGTCTTTTATACCTTACAAAACACTTGGCATTACAATCAGGACATTGTGACACAAAGAAAAGACATCCCTATAATCCTCGTGTCAATCCTACCCCACATATGTTATCAATAGAGACCCTTGAACTGTAGATAAGAGAGGGGGCAATGACGCAGCTGAATGTTCCGCTGATTATTAGGATGTGTGCGCCTGATCGTAGCCCAGGGGGTGGGGAAGCCAGGATCAATAGTGGGTCCTTTGAAGAGGAATGACTCCATACAATAAAGGGCAGTAAACAGTATCTCCCGGCTTAGGCGATGGCCTCGGACATGTGCGGACAGTCCATCGCGGAGGGAGGGTTTACTAACAGAGGGGTTATTCATGAAAGGAAAGGAGATGTTGGTCAGGCGCGGCCGTGACTCCCAAGGACAGGGTCTTGCAGAGGAGGAAGGTTTATGACTTGTCCATGTGAGGGAGAAGGAGGGGGTCAGGGTGCGCGCAGGGACAGAGTCGCACAGAGAGAGAGAGAGGCCTTATGACCCGTACATGAGAGAACGGGGGCAGTCAGATACAGCTGGGGGGTTATGTCAGCTGAGGCGAAGGATGCTTCTTCAAGAGGAAAATGGGGGGGGCATGGGTCAAGCAGGAGGGTTGCCTTTCATAGCAGGGTCGCGCAGAGTGCTGGGTTTCATGGTCTATGCATGTGAGAGAGGAAGGTCGCGCAGAGTGCTGGGTTTCATGGTCTATGCATGTGAGAGAGGGTTTAAGATACGCGCAGGAGGAAAGCCGGGGATTCCAATGGGCAAAAGGCCATGGTGCCTAGAAAGGCTGTCATGTACATATGGGCACGGGCTTTCATTGGCAGAATGATGCGGTCAATATTTCAGGGTATACGTGGTGCCTACAGGGAGAGGAGTGGAAAAGGGAAATGAACGTCGCTTATGTACACCAATTTTTCTATTTTCCACATGAGGGATCAATATAAACACATAGTGCTAAAAAGGGGGGGCGCTCCCCTTTTTAGCACTTGATGTCAAATTCTTTGAAAACATCCCCGAACTAACGCGGTGGGTGAGTACTTACGTGTGTGACTATGTGTTTATATTGATCCCTCACATTTGGACTGTACATACAGCCAATCTATTTTGGATTCACTAAGCCTTTAAATAATGATCCACTACATGACTGAGTGGTTTTTTTCTTCTAACTATTGTTGAAACCCTAAATTAATGATATGATATGCAAGAGTTGCCATAATTTAAAGTGAGACTGCCGCTTTAATTTAATGATGTAAAATCTTCTCTTAGGTGTGTAGCAACCCACATGGGAATAACCTGAGTAGCACTAATGGCTACCCTTTCCTTTCTCTATTTTCTCTATTTTACAGTAATAATTTGGGAACTACCTAATTTTGAGTGCGGACCAATCGTCGCACTGATGTTGATGCACCACAAAAGGGTGAGTGCAATTCCATGACCGTCACTAATGGACTCATTTTATATGATCTAGTGATACTTAGCCCCATTCTTTCATTTATCATTACAGGTGCCCAATGATAATAGTTTTTAACCGACGTGCACTCTGAAAGACTACCCCTTCCCCCTATTACCCCGTCCTGATGAAGACCCGTTGTTGAGGACTTGAACCACCCGTTGTATGATTGGGTCGAAACGTCGATGACAATTCCCTTTGGGAGCCTGTACCTACTGACCCCTGTCCCCTGCCCCAATTCCAAAAATCCCATTGCCATCCGTGCAAACTAAGGACTACGGAACTGTATATAGCATACAAGCTAGTAAAAAAGAAGTAAATTTTTTACAAGCGTTATCCAGGGCAGGCTCGTTTTTCCTTGTATATAAATGACCTACACTATGTTTCTCTGATCCTCTTGATCATTCACTTGAGCACACACTTTAATCTTTCTCTGTGCACGTTCTCCTTTATTATAGAAATATCTCTTGGTTTATTATCTATGTAAATACATGTATAAAGATACGTTGAATTCTAAACTTTGTTATACTGTACATTAAACAGACCGACCTGATTGGACTTTTGTCAGTTCTAATGGTTTGTTGGTGCTTACTGTGTGATATTTTGTCAATGTGGACCAGTATTACTTATTGAATTAACAATACAGATTCAGTCTTGGTTTAAAGTAAATCAACTTAACCGAATGTAATAATTGTTTTCTATGTTATAATTGTGTCGAGGACCAACTGTTTTCTATACTATGTTTTACATTGGTAAGCCTCTCTATTCCACACAAACACTGTAAATCTAATTTTTGTGACATCCCACACAAGGATAATTCTTATTGCAAAATTATCTTATAGGGTGTCTTATATTCCTATGCAAGATAATGTGGTTTGAGTGCACGCTACACTTATGTCATCCAGCTGCAATAGCGCTTCTCATAGATTAGACAACAAATGTTTTTGTATTACGTTGTACACTTTGCGAAGAATTGAGGGTTTCTCCACCCTCCAGCCTCAGGAATGCAGGCGATAAACTTACAGTGTTTGAGAAACTATTCTCGCTCTCCTTCTAGTGCCCAGCTAAACCTGGCACTTCCAAAAAGTATCCGACTAACTTCAATACTCAAACAGACACACAGAATCCTACACCATACTGTTAGACCTGTCAGCCTTAGGATGGACATTCCCCAAACTTTTTTGCCTGCTTACCTCCTCTTTTTGTGATTAATTTTGTTGGCCTTAGGACTCTGAGGAGTTTACCTCTGCTCACCAGTGATAAAGTGCATGTGCTTCTCCCTTAAAAATGTGAACATTGGTGTATACACGATTGGCCTTTTATATTTACTTGTAATTACTTTGTACAGTGTTGCACCATATACCCAGGGCCTGTAAATTAAATGCTACTAGTGGGTCTGCAGTACTGATTTTGTCACCCACACAAGTAGCCCTTTAAACATGTCTCAGGCCTGCCACTGCAGAGCCTGTGTGTGTAGTTTTACTGCCAGGTTGACTTGGTATTAAAATCCCCTTGCCAAGCCTTAAACTTCCTTTTATTATACATACGTCACCCCTAAGGTAGGCCCTATGTAGCCCATGGAGGAGGGTGTTATGTTGCTAAAAGGTAGGACATGTACTTTATGTTTTGCATGTCCTTGTAGTGAAAAACATCTACATTAATTTTTCACTAATGTGAGGCCTATTTTTCTCATAGATTGACATTGGGAATTCCTTAATACACTCTTTTGAGGTGGAGTTCCTGGTTAGAAAGGAGTGGCAGATGCATGTTTTATAGCTTTGGAATGGCAATGATAAATCCTTTTTAATGGTAAGGATGGATTGCACATTACTATTTAAGATATGCCACTTTAAGAAAGTGGACATTTATCTGCTCTTACAGCTCTGTGTGCATGCAGCCTGTCTCCAGTACACTTCAATATTAGTCCAATTGCCTTTTGAGAATAGGAATGTCGCAAAGAGCATTCCGTTTATTTTTCCTTTTTTTCGTCCCACCTTTGTTTGCTTGATGCATGACGGTGTAAGATTCAAAAACATGTTTTTTCACATTTGGTCTAATTACTTTATGAATGTAAATAACAATTAAAGCATATTTGCAAACTGTGACTACATGCCTGCCATTATCAATGTTACTCTACAAAACCATGCAATTGTATTTTTTTAACAGAGCGTACGGCTCTCAGACAATGGCCGATTTGTAAAAGGTCACTGGAAAGTCCAAAAGGTTGTCCCTGACCCCCCCAGAATTTTAGTGTCTCCTACGACCATGATGATTGAAGAGTGGTGGGGATGCATATGAATGTAGCTGGCAAGATGACCAGTATAAAAGTGGAGAGAGTGGCCAGGAAATGCACCAGTACATATTTTGGAACCAATTATGATAAGTGTTGGATAGCGTCCGACCTGAGTTCGGAAGCTTTCTGACACTCATCGTCGGTTTCAATTCCGACTGGCTGATTTTTTTACAGCTGGTCGTATTTGAAACCATACAGTCATTCCTGTTGGCATCCAACGTGCTCCAGGAGCCCGTCTGCCAGTTGGAGACCGGCCAGTAATTTAAATGGAAGGCGTTTCTGCCTTCTGGATTACGATGCATTGTGATTAGGCAGTTGGGACCGCTGACTGGAGGTCGGCCGGTCCTGTTTCCGCGACGGTGTCAGGAGGGACATAAAAGTAAGTCCCTAAGTGTCTATGCACAAATAATTAGTGCCTGATTAGTTATCTATGAGGTGACCTGTGGAGTGTTATTTGTATCCCAGAAGTAGGAGTATGGGCAACCTAATTCAAACTGTAGAGCCCAAAATGTCAGACATTGCGGACCCGAGACACACCTGTGTTAGTCAAAACGATCAGTACAAAGAAGAGTATTATATATTGGCTGCTGAAAAAAATTACCCAAAAAAATCTTTCTTATACTGAATGCTGTTCACTAAACTGCATATTGGTTGTTTTTTTTTACAATTCACAGATACCACTCATATTTGCATTATTTTACTTTTATAAAATCTTTGTTACGTTGTGAAGAATTACGTACAGTCGTGAAGTTGCTTTGTTTAACTGATAAGGACAACAAAGGGCGGAGGGGTGTGCGGTAATGCAGCTCTCCCAGCATGTTTCAACGGAGGGAACCTTGTATGCGCAATCATGTTAACTGCCACTATAATTCGACAACAATTTAAAATCATACTTGTTTTGCAAATGCGCAACATGCCGTGGTGCTCAAATATAATAAAAGAGTCGCTAAAGTACACCGTCGTCGTTTGGTCTGACTCAGAATGGGAGTGCTAGCACTGGGCCTTTCATGCATTGCTCATGCATTTTTCAAGCTGGGGTTTTCCTCGCTCCTACGGCACAAAATGCAGATGGATTTTCTGCCTCAGGCTTCTGCAGGCTACTGCGTGAACCCGCCATTCACGGTGAGCTACTGCCGGCCGATAAAAGCATTTATGGTCCCGGGGGTGCACCTGCAACCTCACGTGACCCAAGGCTTAGAACACCACAGAACAAACGATTGCGTCCGCATATCAATCGGAAAGGTACTGGGAGACGGTAGTTTTGGGAGGAGCTTAAAGAAACATGCCCGCGTCTTTCCGGCCCAGCTTCTTAGACTGAATTTGAGGCCTGCATTAACATTATTCAATTCGTCACCATGGCAACGCTCCCCAAGCTCGAGCGGTGGAAAGCCCCAGAGATTAGATAGCTATTATTTACATTCACGCCATCTACAGGTTTGCTTACCTAGAGCTACATTCTTGTGCTGAAAACAAACACGAAGTTTTGCTGCATGTAACAACAGCAATACGTTTCCACGTGAACTCATTTGCTCCTAAAGGCGCAGAATGAGTGCTTGGAAATTCTAACCTGACCTACTTTGAAACAAGGTTTGTTGCGTTTGGCCTAGTTCCTGGTGTTGCTATCGCTCTCTGCATCAGGTGTTCTTTATTCTGTTGCCTTGTAATCGTGTATAAGCAGTGGGCAAACAAAGCAATACATAAAAACAAATCACCTGTGCTAAATTGATTTGCTCTTAAACACTCGCATCCGGACTTTGAATTAAAACAGCTGTAAAACACACGGAGCCTAATGTACAAAGGTTTAAAGAATGTAAAATCATTCGCAAACCGGTTTGCGAATGCTAACTAAGGGAATCCTTATGCATTAAAGGGTAAAAATAAGGATTCCCTAAAATTGCACATGAAACTGAATAAATAATCACTAAGAACTATTTAGCGATTCCTCAAATAGGAATCGAAGTTTGCAAATCGTTACTCCTATGCACCAAACATTTGCAAATTGCGATTCCTCTAAAAAAGGCCAAAGAGCATCTGCAAATTACTACCAAATTAAAGCAGTTGGTAACTGGATGGCAGGTATAAGGGGAGCTGACTTTCAGGCCTAACATCCATAATAGGACCCCTGCCCTCTGCACATCTTCCACAGAGCCACAGCCGCCATCGCACCGGAACTACGATGTACCTTCAACGCCACCTTCGAAACCGTCACTTTCCTCGATGACTGGAAACGCGCAGAAGTCAGGCCCCCACTCAAGAAGCCCTCAGCAGATCCTACGGACCTCAAGAACTACCGACCCATCTCCCTCCTCCCCTTCACAGCCAAAGTCACTGAGAAGACCGTCAACGTCCAACTAACGAAATTCATCGAAGAGAACTCCATTCTCCACCCCTCACAATCCGGATTCCACAGCAACCACAGCACTGAGACCTCTCTACTCACCACTACAGATGACATCCGCACCCTCCTCGACCAAGGACACAACGCAGCCCTAAACCTACTCAACTTCTCTGCAGCCTTCAACACCGTCTCCCACCGCACACTCACTGCCAGACTCCACGATGCAGGCCTACAGGGAACCGCCCTTGACTGGCTCTGCTCCTTCCTCACCGGCAGAACCCAAAGAATCAGACTTCCGCTCCTCCTCTCTGAGCCCACGGGAATCAACTGCGGAGTACCCCAAGGACCATCGCTCAGCCCCATGGTCTTCAACATCTACATGACCCCTCTCGCCACCATCGTCAGACATCACGGACTAAGCATAGTATCCTACGCCGACGACACCCAGCTCATCCTCTCCCTCACCAAGGACCCTATCACCACCAGATTCAGCTTCAAGGAAGGAATGAAGGATGTCACATCCTGGATGAGCAGCAGCAGCCTGAGGCTCTTCTTGGCTAAGACAGAGGTCCTTGTCCTCTGGCCCTCCCCCTCTGCATGGGAGAACACCTGGTGGCCCACCACCCTCTGCAGCCCCCCACCCCCTCAGACCATGCCCGGAACCTCGGCATTGTACTCGACTCCTCTCTCTCCATGAGACAGTTGAACGCCGTTGCATTCACCTGTTTCAACACCCTGCACATCCTCCAAGGTAGACCGTCACCCATGCATTCATAACCAGCAGACTGGACCACGGAAATTTCCTCTACACCAGGATCAACAAGTATCTGCTCTGCAAACTCCAGACCATACAGAACACTGCAGCCATCCTCGTCCTCGGCATTCCTCTGCACAAACACATCACCCAACACCTTCGAACCCTTCACTGGCTCTACGTTGAGAAGAGAGTAACTTCCAAGATACTCACCAATGCCTACAAATGCCTCCACAACACCAGACCTCGATATATCAACAATAGAATCTCCTTCCACAAACTCAAGAGAAACCTCTGATTCACCGACCTCGCCCTCGCTGAACTCCTGTGCACCCGCAGAGCAAGAATGGGTGAAAGAACCTTCTCCTACATTGCGGCCAAGATCTGGAAGGAGCTCCCGATCGACATCAGACATGCCCCCACCCTGCACATCTTCAGGGAGACCCTCAAGACCTCGCTCTTCGACTGACCGGAGCTGCCCCCGCCTCCCCCCAGCGCCTTGAGACTCTTACTGGTGAGTAGCGTGCTTCAAAATTCGCTGATTGATTGAATAGCTGCACACATTGCAATGGTAGTCCGGCGGAGTGCACTGGGAGTTCTACATAGGAGCAGAAGGAAACAGGAGAGCATTTACAGGCAGTGTATTACTTTATTTGATCAAACTGAGGAGGAGGTGTATGTGACACACATACTCCGGTAGGCCGTCATTATGGATATCATCAATGAATTGGAGCATATGCCTGCAAGGCCCACTGGGCGCAGTCAAGCTATCCCAGTGCACATTCAGTTTTTATGTTCCCTACATCTGCTTGTGTCAGGGAGTTCCCAAAATACTGTTGGATTTTCTGGTGGTATATCCATGAGTGTGTTGTCCAGGGTTTTTTGAAAATGTTTGAATGTAATGTTCTCCAATATCAATGTGCATATTTTTTTTCCAAACAGCCATGATGATTTGCAGTCTACAAAATTACATTTTTACCAAATTGCACAATTTACTAACATCATATGATGTGTGGATGGTAGACACATCCTTATAATTGCACCCTCACCAAATGAGTCAATCTACAGAAACAGGAAGTGACAGCACTCACTCAACATTTAAGGGGTGTCCAATGCAGACTGTATAATAATGGATATTGTTACCCGTTATCCTGGGAGCCATCATGACTCTTTCATCTTTCGCAATTGTGCACTGTACAGTTGACTAGTCTGAGACGACATGGAAAATGGGTATCTACTAGGTAACTGTACTTAATGTATGTAACGTATCATAGAAGATACACATCCTTGGATCTTAACTCCTTATTTAAAATGCGTTATAATGCTGCACACAAACAAACCAAGAATGTGATTGAAAGAATCTTTGGGATTTTGAAGGGCAGATTGTAATACCATCATGGAGGTGGGGGTGCTTTGGAGTATATACCAGAGACTGCATGTTAAATAGCAGCTGTGTGTGCAATATTGCATAACAGCAATGCAGAGAGGATTACCACAAGAAATAATTGATGACAAAGCTGATGATGATAACGGTCCCTCTCCCAACCAACAAAGAATGATAGAAGGCAATTTACGTTTAGCTGATGATGAGACTAGAGACACAGATGCTTATTTTTAATGAGTAGAATGATATATAAAATTCTGCTTCACATTGAATCAAAATCATATAATTTTTCTGTTGCATCACAGATAAGTGTGTTTATTTCTTTTGCTCATAAATAAACACAACAATAAGAAAATATAACTTGAGATTACCATATTCCAACATATATGTATGTCTCTGTACTATTATACATTTATTTTAACTTTGGTCTACTACCTGTTTGTCTGCTGGTTGGCTGCTAACCACATGGAGCTTTTACTTCACCACTTCTATTTATATGACATGTCTGAAACATTGAGTCATGCACAGATATGTTAGTGTCACGTTTACTTTCATCACTCTCGGGTGTTGAAATGGCAGAACTTTGATGTGAAGTAGTGCTTACGTCAACCTCAAGATATTAACTTTTTTTAAAGTTCTTATTCAACAAGGTATTTTGTCTAGTTCATTGGGCATGGAAATGAAATGAACTGTGACACATTGATGTAGTGCTAGTGGCTAGTTTTCCAACAGAATCAGTCAATTCTTTAATGGAAATATCAGACTTGAGCAGCTTACGTCTCTGTTTATTCCCCTCTTCCATAAAGGTTTGACATAGTGCTTGTACAGCATCTGCCATATCTGAAATACTCTTGGACAATGATAGAAAAACAGTGTGATTTGTTTTTAGTAAATCGGTTACCCTAGTTGACAAACCACATATATTCTGTGTTTTTTTGGCCAGTTTGCGAAAATGTTATGCTAAGGGCCCTGCAACCTCCTGTGTATTTTTTTCATGTCTCTGAGGCCTCGCCCTATTTATCACAGAATCCAGTCCAGGATGTCCCAGTGAGACAGAAGCAGCAGTAGAAGTGGAAATGCTTTAGAAGATTGTGTCTAGAGAAGTTGGTTCTAATATGTCTTCTAGTTCTATATATTCCAGATTGAGTTCAGTGCAGGTCTTTTAATGTGCCATGTTTATAGAAGCTATTGAATGATATGGGATGCACTCACATTTCGACATATTTAAACTTAAGATTTTTTCTTTAGAAGCGTGCAAGCTTGGATGGGTGTCTTGCCCAAATAACACCCTGGTAAACAACGAAAAGGGGGGGATGGGGCGCATGTCGCCCCAACCAAACGCACTGCAAAATGTGCCACGTTGGCAACATATTCGTATATTTAATCCGATTGTTTGTTGTTATGTGGTCATACAGTATCCATGAGTTTTAATCATATTTTTTCAAGTGAAAGTTCCCATCAGGAAGTAAACGCCAATTTTCGAAATCTTCTATTGTTCACACTGTGCTTCTATAGCCTCTTGTAGGAACAGGACAAAAGCGTAGTTCATCAGTAGCAGTGTTTATTCCAATTATAATAATTATTTTTATCTGATCATTTATAGTGACCCCTGACGAAAGGCACTGTGATGCCTGAAATGCATTGGGTTTTATTGGAATAAACACTGCTACTGATGAACTACGCTTTTGTCCTGTTCCTACAAGAGGCTATAGAAGCACAGTGTGAACAATAGAAGATTTCGAAAATTGGCGTTTACTTCCTGATGGGAACTTTCACTTGAAAAAATATGATTAAAACTCATGGATACTGTATGACTACATAACAACAAACAATCGGATTAAATATACGAATATGTTGCCAACGTGGCACATTTTGCAGTGCGTTTGGTTGGGGCGACATGCGCCCCATCCCCCCCTTTTCGATGTTTATAGAAGCAACTGTGATTCTTTTGCTTGGAAAGATTCAGCTACCTCTTCTTGACGTTCTGCAGTGATAGTGTTGGTTGTTTCTTTGCATGACAAACAAATTAAAAGAAAACATAAATAACTATTTGTATTTTGTATTTCTGTCCCATTTGAATACTTTCATATTTGTTATATGTTGATGACTCTTTCTCAACTGTGTATAGTATATATATATATATATATATATATATATATATATATATATATATATATATATATATATATGTATACTATACACACACATATATATATATATACTATACACACACACACACATATATATATATATATATATATATATATATATATATATATATATATATATATATATATATATATATATATATATATTCACTGAAAAAACCATAGGTTTCGCACCAGTTATAGTTAGCTGGAAATTTTACTGACATAAAACCATTGAAATTCCCACTATAGTTAGTTGGACTCACTATAACTTGCGCGCCTGCAATGCACTGCTGATGACGTCACATATTACATCCCTCATGACATGGTCAGTGACATCACTCATGACATCACTGATGACACCATCCAGTGAATGTGTGTCTTTCTGAAAAATAAATATGTTTTATATATGTATATGTAAAGGTCGATGGAAGAATAAATGTTTTAATAAGTGTGTAAATGGATGTTTTAAAAAAAAATTGATTGGTTAACTGGCTTATTAAGTGTATCTTAGTGAATACATATATTAGCGAGTAATTTTTAAATATTTAAATATATGTCTCAGTGTTTCACTTTGTGTATACGTGGCTGCATGGGTTGGTGAGTATCTACATCTGTGTGTATATGGGTTATTAGATGTTTTTTTTAGTATCAGTATGAGTGTCTGTATGGTTTGGTGGGGGTATTACTTAGCACATAGATGCATCAATGACTGACTCACTGTTTGTATGTGTTTTGAAGACAGCATATGTGCAGGACTGTATGGGTTGATGAGTGTGTATATGTGTGTGTTAGTGAGTGAATGACTGTCTCACTAGTGTCTTTATCAGTAACGACATATGTTTTAATCTAGTATATGTGAGTTTTGATGTATATAAGTGAGTATATGTGAGAGTGAGAGATTGTAAGAGTTCCTGTTTAAATAAGTATGTGTTTCTATAAGTGATTGTTTAAGAGAGTGTAACGGCCGGATTCTCGGACCAGATAGGATCAGCTCCTCAGAGCACCTCCAACCCAGCCGGAACGTAATCACCTCCCTCCTTAGGACGTATTTACAATAGGTATGTATTTGCCTTGTACCTAAGGATGGGGAATTAGCAACATACATGCATAGGTTTTCTACAATATCCCACTCATACCAGTTAGTCTCGCGGCGACTTAGGCCCAGACTAGTCTACCCTAGGGCAGTTCTGATTAGTTACCATTTCACACTGACCACAGTCAGTGCTCGCTCAGCAAGCCGCAATCCTGCGTGCCTACGCACCAGTATCCTCCCTGGTGTTCTCTCACTCACAGCCCGATCCACAATCCGGCGGATCTACGCACCAGTGTCCTCCCTGGTGTTCTCTCACTCACATTCCGATCCACAATCCGACGGATCTACGCACCAGTATCCCGCCTGGTGTTCTCATTAACACCGCTTACCAACGACGATCACTTTCCTATGAATACCTTTGGAAGGAATCTCTCATTTGCTACTGGGGATATGATACTACAATATGATGAATTATACAACAACTTACCAAATTAGAGGATGTGCAATCTATTCTTCACATCGAGGGGTCCCTCTCTCCCTTATTGCTCAGTCACTTCTTACCTGACCGGGATTTTACATCCGTTCATGAAAACAATGCCTGACTAGAAGAACAGGTTACCCTGATTGAACAAGAATACGAGGCACATGCTGGTTCACTAAGAACTGGGGTACTTTATTACACTGATCATAAAAATACAATACTACACTATAGCATATATATATATATATATATATATATATATATATATATATATATATATATATATATATATATATATATATCCTGCGAAGGAAAGTGAAAGGTTAGAATGTGCACACTATGGGAAAAAAGGTCGACGTCACCTGAGTAATGTGAAGTCTGGATTCAGCAGTCATCTAGGTTCCCTTCTCGTCTGTGCCTTGGCTCGTCTTAAAGTCACACTTCGGCAGTCACGGGTACACGTCTGCACCGCTATGCTCTGTCTTCTCTGCTTCCCTCCAAGTCACTGGAACCTTCCTTTCATTAGCTGCTTTCTCTCTGGCTGTTCTGCGCTACTCCTCTCTCCTCGCAATCACGGACCATCTCCACTTCTCGGCTTCGATCTTATAACTTAGTTTTAGCCACTCTGATATTCGTTCTCCTGACTAACTGCTTCATTCGGAATGCTCTGATCGTATAGGTCAAAGCTCGCCAGCTGCTCCAACTAAAATAACTTCAATCTTTCTAAGAGAGTATCAGCTTCTTGATCTTTCTCGGACTTCAAAATGGCGACTGTCTGCCTGGAAATAATTAATGGCATTGATGCTAACGGCTAGCGGCCGCCTACAGACTGACTAATTCACTGCCTCATGCTTTCGCTAATATGGAAGCTTGTCCTTTCATGGAAAGTTAGGGCCAGTGACCTGCCGCCCACCAAATTCTTGTACCTCCCCGTACCAAGGACACGTTCTCAGTCGGCCGATCTGATGTTGTGTCTTCGGAGTGGAGAAAAATACAGTCTTTCGATAAGGGCCAGCCTGAGCCGGTTCTCTCCAAGCGAACAACACTTTGAAACTAAAACATTACACTTGACCTAGAAACCACTCAAGCTGCCGGGGCAGAAAGCAAGATGGAGTCTCTCCCGTTTGAGGCCTACAAGGCCCGAAATAAGCATAACTCCATAGAAGGTATACTAATACTCTTGCAAAAGGACGGATTATCACTAATACTAATGAATCTATCCCCTAACATAAGTTTATAAGCCCTGATCTAAGGAAAAGGGTACGAAAGTGCATTACTGTGCCCTATGAATAGGCCCTGTCTATAGTTCTACTCCTTGCACTAGAATGATAATAGACTGGAGTCACTTCCAATCATCCTCCCTCAAAGGAGGGCCGAAAAAGTCGGTCAGAACACTTCACCCTTGACTTCAGTCTATTAATCATTCGTTATACGGAACTAACATCTGTGGAAGAATAATAGGAAACAAACCTAACTGATCTATTCCTCGTGCCGAATCTACAGTATTGGAGTAGGGAAGGAATGCACAGAATAAAGCAGCAAATAGCCACTAAAATACTAATAGCAATCACAATACCCCCTAATATCTGTCGTAAGTAAGTCAGGTAACCAATTGAAGAGCCAGTCAAACCAACCCTGGTCAATGTGTTTTCTAACCTCTTCAGTCAAGTCATGAAGTTTGTCAATGTGAGCTTGAATGGATTTAGTATGATCCGAAAGGTTAAAGCAACAAAGACCTTCAAAATCAGAACAATCATGTCCATGTTTTAGCAAAAGGTAAACAATGGCCGCACAATTTTGCAAAATAGCTCTGCGTTCACCTTGGGCATCTAATAACATATCAGATAAAATTGTAGAAGTATGATTAATTGATTTGACCATCCAACAGGCCATTTTTCCGATAGATTTAGCGTTATAAACAGCCAATGCTGGGACACCAATAATTGAAATACCTAAACTAAGGTATTCAGATTTGGAATAGAGCTGTAGAGAAGAATCACAGTCCTCATATAACATCATAGTATCACGAACTATACGGGAATAGGTACTAGGATGTGAGGAAAACATTAATAAACTCAGTCTAGTAATGGCACATGGGCCTCCGGAAATATTTGCGGGAATATAGGGCCAAGAGGTGTTGCCACAGGAAAATAACCAACCAGAAGGTAACAGCATTGTACGGTAATGGCTAGGGGCAACTACTATACTCTTACAAGTCATAATATTTTTAACGGAAGTACATGACTTTGGAGGTCTACGGGAGCACAAAGTTCGTTCATGAGCCGAAAAAGAGGTTGCTGCTCTGAGCTTCAACTTTACACATTCAGTAATTGCATTTGGATCACAAGTAAGGAAAAAGCACAAGTCACCCTGGGTGATATTATAAGTAGTGATTTGGGAATGAATCGGGGGCATTGAATCTGAAAGGATAGTACATAAGGGACAGTACTCGTGAGCTGCAAAATCGCCTAGAATTACGTTGGGTCGAGCATTTGATATATTAAAAATATGCTTCAGAGTCTCTAGCGAGGCGGGGACAGCAACCAAACAGGTCGCTAGAATATCAGTTACTTAACGCATCGGTGTCAAGCAAAAATGCGGAGAATTGGTAACTCGTTTAGCTAAAGTTGTCCAAAAGTTCGATGATGAATCCCATGCAGCGAAGGAACGCGGTACTCGGGTTCTCTAATCAACCAAAGTCTGTGGGTTCCCTCCTTTCCCGACGTAGCAGACCAAAAGGAGTCCAACGCCGGCACATCCTGCAGCAGCAGTCCAGAGAATGATCTGGAAGAAAATCAAATACAGGCATTATTCATTCTCGTAAGTAACATTTGTCAGCCGGGACAGCTTCCCAGCTATCTTTCCCTGGTCTCATAACCAAAATGGTATTGTCATGACCGGTTGCAATGATTTCAGCTTGTTCAGGGGGATTTTTAGGCGATTGCACCCATATTCTCGCTCCAGGGTTATCTGTAGAGCCAAAGCCTTTCTGGCCTCGCACAGTTAGCAACGTTGGGGCAGTGCCTTTCTGAATCTCACCACTGAAAACAGGCATAATTAGCAATTGAGCAACTCGGTCAGTCTTTTGAATCGATAAATCAATCTCACTGCTGTTCAGCAGGAGAACCTTAATCTCTCCCTGATAATCACTGTCAATCACTCCTCCGAGTACTTGAATGCCTTTTAAGGCCAGGCCCGATCTAGGGGCAATCAGTCCAAAATGTCCAGTTGGTATACAGACACCAACACCAGTTTCAATGATGACTCGATCTTTACTCTTAATCACAGTGTCATTCATGGCATGCAGGTCCAAGCCTGCGGAACCTGGGGTTGCTCTGCATGGAGCCAGGGCTCCGGGGGAAATTTCCCAGTACATTACAGTATTGCCAATGGTGTTGGGTTTTGCGTCGACATTTGGGGGAAACAAACGCATTAAAGGAGATTCAGCATTTAAAAAGGGACGATTGTTCAGAATTAACAATGCTTGAAACAAATAATCTCTCCAATTCTTATATTTATTGTCAGTCAATTTTCGCAATTGTTCTTTAAGTAAACCATTCATTCTTTCAATAAGTCCTGATGCCTGTGGATAATATGGTATATGAAACACCCATTCAATATTATTTTCCGCACAAAATTCCTGTACCAATCTTCCACGAAAGTGGGATGCATTGTTAGATTGAATTTGAAATGGAACGCCATAATAGAGCATAATCAATTCCAATGTTTTAATGGTATTCACTTGGGTAGCTTGTTTACAAGGAAAGGCCACTAAAAGGCCACTGTAGGTGTCGACAATTGTACAAACATATTGGCAATTTTTACTCATAGGGAGTGGACCAATATAATCAATCTGCCAAATTTGAGCGGGCAATTTTTCCTCGATGTAAATGACCTTTAACAATTTGTGGTACTTTTCGTCGTCTAGAATGTTGACAGATGGGACAATGTAAAATGGTATCTTTAATATAATCTAAAGGAATATAAATTCATCGATCGTCAGCCCACCTGCTAGTGGCTCTCTCTCCAAAATGTCCTGCTTTCCGGTGGGCCCATTTCGCCAATCCCGCCAAATCAGAATCCTGCATGTCCACCACTGCCTCAGCAATTTTAGATTTCTCATCTGCAATGTTATGAAAGAATTTGTCAAGGGAGTCTATCGGGGTATGAGCATCCACATGAAGGATTGTCACAGTACTTTGCGGGAGCATTTCCCAAATCTCTTGCCATAATTCTTTTCCCCACAGTTCTTTTGAATGCACTTCCCAATTATGAGAGTGCCAAGTTGATAACCAAACCGCCAGTCCATTAGCAGTGGACCAGGAGTCAGTAAAAATATGACATGTGCCCGGTAACTCCTGTTTCAAAACTTGGTAAACTGCATGTAATTCAGCAAATTGACTACTCTTACCCTCACCGGTTGTACTCAACAATTTCTGTGTGATCGGATTATAGGACACTGTCTTCCATTGCCGTTTCTCTCCTATGAACCTCGCTGAACCATCCGTAAACCACACATGTTTTCTGTCCTCCGCGGACAAATCATCAAATGGCTTACCCCATTTAACAGGAGATTCCTGTACTACAGGTACGGAGCAATCACTTCCAGTTTCAATCGATGGCGCCTGCGCCACTTACTCATGTAAAGATGCTACACCTTTCGGACCCACACGTGCCCTGTCTTGAATTTACCATTTCCACTTAATCCCACTCGCTTCTTGAGCATGTCCAATTCGATGAGTTTTCGGCGAACTCAAAACCCACTGCATGATAGGAATTTCAGGTCTCAAATCACATCATGACCCAAAGTCAATTGCTCGGTATCCACCAGAGCCCAATAACACGCAAGCAACTGTTTCTCAAAAGGTGTATAACGCTCACCAGCCTCAGGTAACTTTTTGGTCCAAAAACCTAATGGTACTTTTTGTCTGCCTTGTTTTTGCCACAGACTCCAATTTGCATAAGGACCTTGCACGGACACATTCAAATCCACATCACCCTCGCAAACAGGCACAGATCCAGAGCATACTGAATCGCTTCTTTTGCCAAATTAAACGCATCTTGCTGTGGTTCACCCCATTCAAACACATTCTTTTTACGAGTAACTCGATATAAAGGGGCCAATATCTGACTCAAATGTGGAATATGCTGACGCCAAAAGCCAAACAAGCCAATGAAGCTTTGGGCTTCTTTCCAATTTCTTGGGACTGCTTAATCCAAAACTTTTTGTTTAACCTGTGGGATCACCTCTCTGTGACCTTCATGCCAATTGATGCCTAAAAACTTTACACTCTGGGATGGACCTTGTAACTTATCGGGATTAATTTCCCAGCCTTTTTCACGTAAGCACTCAAGGATTTGATCTAATTGGGTCTGAACTTGATCTTGTGTTTCACCTTGAATCAAAATGTCGTCAATATAATGACATATCTAAATTTGCGGGTGTACAGTTACTTCAGACAAGTGTTCCGCCACCAGCCGGTGACAGATCGTAGGACTATGTACATAGCCCTGGGGAAGACTTCTAAACGTCATTTGACGTCCATTCCATGTAAAACTGAATTGTTCCTGACACTCGGGGGCAATCGGAATTGAAAAGAAAGCATTAGCAATATCAATGGATGCATACCATGTACCTGGATGCTTTTGGATTCTTTCAATTAAAGTAATAATATCCGGTACTGCAACAGTCAAAGGGGGTGTATTTTTGTTCAGCTCGCGATAATCAACAGTCATGCGCCAAGAATTATCACTTTTGCGCACGGGCCAAACGGGATTATTCCAAGCAGAAGTAACCGGAGTTATAACTCCTGCATCAACCAAATCCTGAATAGTGGCACTAATCTCTTCATGGCCACCTGGAATACGATATTGCTTCTGGGAAACAATTTTTGTAGCCTGAGGGATTTTTATGGGGGGCATTCGCAAACGACCAACCCGTACGGGTCTGGACGATATATAATGTTTAGGTCCAAATTGATAACAGCTGTCATCTAAATGTAAAGTCATTCCTTTTAGAATGTCAATTCAAATTCTATACTCCAAAAGTGGTACAACTAATACAGAATATTCTTTTCGGGGAATTCTGCCTATTCTCATTTCAAGTGCAGTTTGCACTGCGGGAGTTTCCTTTCCACCTAAACCAGTAATTGTGAAAAATTGGCCTTTAAATTTCTTTGATTTTCCGTTATTAAGAGTGGCCTCCGCTCCTGTATCTGCCATTGCTCGGGCCCTTTGGATATTACGATTTTTCCAAAAAATTTCAATATCTACATAGGGTCTATTATTTTTGTGAGCCCACCTGCTTACTGGAGCTTGACCTATTTCCTAGTCATTCTTACTGCGTTCTGTCAACCAGGACAAATCAGGATAAATGCTCTCATACTTTTTGGGTATTAAAACATCCTGCTCATATCCATCTCCATTACGAAATGGATTCCTGTCATCTGTATGGTACTGTGAGTTACGATCGGACAGTCTGTGTCGATCCTCCCTTCTCCTCAATTCAGGGGACTGATCCCTTTCATCTCCATATCTGTTGTAGACACGATCATCTCTCCCCCTTTCTCTTTCCCCCTCTCGCCCTCTCTCTTTTTCAAGACGAGGGGACACATCACGATCATATCGCCGTTCACCACGACGATCAGAATCCACACGACGCCTGTCGTCACCACTGTCATCAGAATAACCACGATCACAATCATTCTTTCGCACACGACGGGCACCCTCCTTTCGATCCAAACCACGCTTACGAAACATGTCCCATAAGCGATTATTAGGCTCACCATCAATGTCCTCCTTTTTCACACCATCATCCAACAGCGCAAGAAACATATCACGTCTAGAGAATTTATAATCCCCCAGCAGTACGACCCTCCGGTCTGGACTGTCTCTCAGGTTTAAACCAGTCACCCAACTCACCAAGCTGACGGACAGATTCAAGCACCATAGATAAAGCATTGCCAGTTTGATTGATCAACAAAGTCATCATAACCTGCTTGTAAGCAACAGGGGAAGAACGGATAATGCGATTCCGCACAGAAGATGTCAATAAGCCATCCAACAACCTGTCAGCAGTATTGAGAAAAATCGCAGTTTTCATCACCTCCTCTTTCAACCGCTGCGCCGCATCGTGCAAAGTGTACCACGGCTTGTCATTGACAGGCCAGTCAGATTCAGTAGGATATTTATGGTTACAGCCATCAGTCGCTAACTGGAGTAGACTAATTTGGCCAGCACCATTAAAATTCCGAAAATGATCTTGTACAGTAGAATCGGAACTCAAAGAGCAAAATTTCAAGGCATCTCCTGCATCTAACATGATACCTGCAGCGCCCAATTCATAAAGGCGCACCTCACCAGGCCGTTGTCGAAATCGTTGCAAAATATCACTAACCTCCTGTTGAGTAAAGTCTTCCAAACTATCCAGAGCAATACCATTAGGATTACCAGGAGCTTGTTGTAATTTGCGTCGAAAAACCGGGTGTGCAGAAACCTCCGGACGCGCATCCGAAGAAGCCCGATCCATAGATTTAGAAGAACAATCAGGACGAGAAACGTCATTAGAATGGGAAGAGCGACCACGGCCGCTAGAATCATCATCCTTGTCACAAGAAGTAGATTTACAATCACGTCCGGAGCGAGAAGACTCGCGCCTGTCAGACTCCTCAGCCGAGGAACCAGAATCATTCGAGTCCCAGATATTACCATCCCATTCGTCGGGGTTCCAATCCAGTCCGGCTTTCGCCACGACCAGATGCACTTTCCGTTTGCAAACACGACCGCGACGGTGTCTATAATTATATTTTGCAATGCGAACAGCAGCCCTTTCGGCAATAGTCTGATAAGTCTCAAGTTTGTCGGCAAGCAATTTATTTTGAGTGTGCGCATTTTGCACCTCAACAAACTTTTCCTCCACATCCACAAATCGTTGCTGTAATTTCACATATTTCTCATGAAGAATTCTGTAAGCAGTCAAAACAATCCAACGTCTTCGTCCTAAAATAGGAAGCTCATCACCCTCCACTACTGGTGCCTTTTTCAAGCAAGAAACCACATCAGCCGGCTCCGCCAGCTCCAAACAAGAAGTCCAATTCTCACTCAAACCAGTAGAATCGGCCCACTCACGGGCCAAGGCCTCGTAAGGCGTTGATTCCCAGCTGGGAATTTCAACAGGCAATTTAAAAGTAGATTTCGATTTTCGCGAAAAGATTTTGACACACAAAAAAGATATACACAACTATTAACAAAGAATATACAAAAGAAACTACGTACGAGCCGAGCGCAAACGAACAAGATTAAAACAATACAGCGCACACAGGCTTCGTAAACAGTTCGTGACGCCAGATGTAACGGCCGGATTCTCGGACCAGATAGGATCAGCTCCTCAGAGCACCTCCAACCCAGCCGGAACGTAATCACCTCCCTCCTTAGGACGTATTTACAATAGGTATGTATATGCCTTGTACCTAAGGATGGGGAATTAGCAATATACATGCATAGGTTTTCTACAATATCCCAATCATACCAGTTAGTCTCGTGGCGACTTAGGCCCAGACTAGTCTACCCTAGGGCAGTTCTGATTAGTTACCATTACACACTGACCACAGTCAGTGCTCGCTCGGCAAGCCGCAATCCTGCGTGCCTACGCACCAGTATCCTCCCTGGTGTTCTCTCACTCACAACCCTATCCACAATCCAGCGGATCTACGCACCAGTGTCCTCCCTGGTGTTCTCTCACTCACATTCCGATCCACAATCCGGCAGATCTACGCACCAGTATCCCACCTGGTGTTCTCATTAACGCCGCTTACCAACGACAATCACTTTCCTATGAATACCTTTGGAAGGAATCTCTCATTGGCTACTCGGGATATGATACTACAATATGATGAATTATACAACAACTTACCAAATTAGAGGATGTGCAATCTATTCTGCACATCGAGGGGTCCCTCTCTCCCTCATTGCTCAGTCACTTCTTACCTGACCGGGAATTACATCTGTTCATGAAAACAATGCCGGACTAGAAGAACAGGTTACCCTGATTGAACAAGAATACGAGGCACATGCTGGTTCACTAAGAACTGGGGTACTTTATTACACTGATCATAAAAATACAATACTACACTATAGCATATATATATATATATATCCTGCGAAGGAAAGTGAAAGGTTAGAATGTGCACACTATGGGAAAAAAGGTCGACGTCACCTGAGTAATGTGAAGTCTGGATTCAGCAGTCATCTAGGTTCCCTTCTCGTCTGTGCCTTGGCTCGTCTTAAAGTCACACTTCGGCAGTCACGGGTACACGTCTGCACCGCTATGCTCTGTCTTCTCTGCTTCCCTCCAAGTCACTGGAACCTTCCTTTCATTAGCTGCTTTCTCTCTGGCTGTTCTGCGCTACTCCTCTCTCCTCTCAATCACGGACCATCTCCACTTCTCGGCTTCGATCTTATAACTTAGTTTCAGCCACTCTGGTATTCGTTCTCCTGACTAACTGCTTCATTCGGAATGCTCTGATCGTATAGGTCAAAGCTCGCCAGCTGCTCCAACTAAAATAACTTCAATCTTTCTAAGAGAGTATCAGCTTCTTGATCTTTCTCGGACTTCAAAATGGCGACTGTCTGCCTGGAAATAATTAATGGCATTGATGCTAACGGCTAGCTGCCGCCTACAGACTGACTAATTCACTGCCTCATGCTTTCGCTAATATGGAAGCTTGTCCTTTCATGGAAAGTTACGGCCAGTAACCTGCCGCCCACCAAATTCTTGTACCTCCCCGTACCAAGGACACGTTCCCAGCCGGCCGGCCTGATGTTGTGTCTTCGGAGTGGAGAAAAATACAGTCTTTCGATAAGGGCCAGCCTGAGCCGGTTCTCTCCAAGCGAACAACACTTCGAAACTAAAACATTACACTTGACCTAGAAGCCTCTCAAGCTGCCGGGGCAGAAAGCAAGATGGAGTCTCTCCCGTTTGAGGCCTACAAGGCCCGAAATAAGCATAACTCCATAGAAGGTATACTAATACTCTTGCAAAAGGACGGATTATCACTAATACTAATGAATCTATCCCCTAACATAAGTTTATAAGCCCTGATCTAAGGAAAAGGGTACGAAAGTGCATTACTGTGCCCTATGAATAGGCCCTGTCTATAGTTCTACTCCTTGCACTAGAATGATAATAGACTGGAGTCACTTCCAATCATCCTCCCTCAAAGGAGGGCCGAAAAAGTCGGTCAGAACAGAGAGTAAGTATGTGTAAGTTTCCTTAGAAGTTAGGTGGTAGTGTGTGTATAGTTGTATATGCAAATAAATGGATGTTCAATAGTTTATTTTCATGTGTGAGTATGTGTGTGAGTAACTTTTGGATGACTGTCGGTGTGTAACAGGATGTATAGGTTTATCACTACATATGATGAGTGAGTATATGTATGAGTGACTATATAGAACTGTTGGTGAATGAGTGGATGTGTATATAGATGGTGGAATTACTGAATTGGTTGTTGTAACTGGTATGGCTATCTCCATTTTTTTGAAAATGTTAGTTTCTATTTTTGAATATGTGTTTTAAGGGTTACATTACACTGAAAGGAGGTCTGTCACTCTGTCACAAGGATGATGTCATCAGTGATGTCATGAGTGATGTCAGTGACCATGTCATGAGTGATGTAATATGTGACGTCATCAGCAGTGCATTGCAGGCGCGCAAGTTAAAGTGAGTCCAACTAACTATAACATGGGAATTTCAATGGTTTTATGTCAGTAACATTTCCAGCTAACTATAACTGGTGTGAAACCTATGGTTTTTTCAGTGAATTTAATAAGTTTTTTAAATGCTAATTCCTAACTATAACTGGTGTGAAACCTATGGTTTTTTCAGTGAATTTAATAGGTTTTTAAATGCTAATTCCTTTCTATATTGAGTTTGTAACCTACGATTTTTTTTTAATTTGCTGTTTTGTTTGATTATTAATTAGTATTATTTTTTTTTATAATATTTTTGTTTTTTACTGGTTTTTCTTGGGGCGCTCTGGGGAGCGCACCCAGAGCGCTACTTGCGTTCGTGTAAAAAAATGTGAATGAAAAGTAAATAATAACGCAAGACATTTAGTACCATACATATAAAAGCAGTTTTTTTGAATAAGGAAATTAAAATAATTTTGCATTTCCGTGAAACTATCAAAACGTCACTTCGGCGCGCCGCGTAAGCGCCCCCGGAAGCGCCTAAGTTCGCGCCGCGTATGCGCCCCCAGAAACGCCTACGTTCGCACCGCGTATGCGCCCCCGGAAGCGCTCCAGTGCGCGCAGCGTCAGCGCGTCAAGTCATGTGACCTTAAAATAACACTTTTCATTGGTTGCTAACAGTTTTTTTTTACAAAGAATGAAATCCCCACCCATTTCCTTCACTTCTTCTTTCACTTTTGTGACTGAAAGACCTGCCTTTTTTTCTCTTCGATCTTGCTTGGTTAATCATGGCTGCCAGACCATCCAGCAGTGAAGATGAGCCTGAATTCATTGATGAAGAGCCTCCTCAGCCAAAGGTGAAAGAGCATTTCATCTGGAATTTTTTTTCCATACCAGATGACCAGAAAAAGGTGAATGCTCCAAAAGTGGAGTGCAGGATCTGCCATATAGTCCTGTCACGGGGTGACCCCACGAAGAAATATTCTTTTGGGAACTCCACAATGCTTCGCCATGTGGAGAGGAAGCACCCCCAGAATTTTGCCCGGGAAAGTGTCAGGGCTCTGGCACAAGAGGTTAACAGTGATGGGGCCTCTACATCCACCGGAGGAGCAACTACTTCTGTGAGGGGGCGATCGCAGGAGCTGGTTCCAAACATTCAGCCTGCATTCAACAAAGGTGTCCTGAAATGCAGATACTGTGATCAACTACTTACCTTTGGGGAGCAAAGTGTCCTGCTCATGGTTCAAGCATGGGAGAACCAGCGCTGCCATTCCCAGCCCAAATTTATTTTGTTTTTTTTGCTCCTGTTGAGCAGTTTCCATTCCCTGTTTTTGTTTCTGTTCTAAAAAAAGAAAAAAGAAGAAAAAAAAAGTTCTTTTCACAACTACCTCCAATTCTCATCAAAGAGCTATATTCTTAAAAAAATGAAAAAGAGTAAGTGAAGTGGAGTGCATTGATAATGGAAAAGAAAATGAGTAAGAAAGAACAGAAAGGTATGAGAGGAGAAAGGAAGTGAAGTAGGGGGACTGAAAGAAGGTGAGTGTTGGGAAGGAAAGTTAGGAGAAGGAGAGTGAATATGGGGAATGTGGATATTCAAAGAAAATGTTGAAAAGGAACGGGGGTGTGGAAGGGTAAGAAAAGATGCATTGCTGGAGTTGCATCATTTTTGTGACACACTCCAGCACTGCATCACTTTTGCGCTTACAGATACGTCTGAAATACTGACGTATCTGTAAGAACTTCCGACATAATACGTCATAAATTTAATATGACGCATGACTAGAAGACTGAAGGCCTCATTTATGAGGCCATGCGTCACTTTAACGCCACCGGAGCGTCACTTTTTCTGATGCACCAGTGCTGTAAAAAATGCTCCACATTATACCTACGTCAGGTGTAATGTATGCAAAAGGGACGTATTGACACAAGAAAGGGTCGTAGAGGTGACACAGTGAAATCTATGAGATATCACTGTGTCACTTTTATGATGCTGTTGCGTCCAAATCTTGTGCCTGTATCACAGCAGGCGTAAGACTGATGCAAGCCCTTTCACATGGGGCCTGGCCCCATGTGAAAGGATGCATTGCTGGAGTTGCATCATTTTTGTGACACACTCCAGCAATGCATCACTTTTGCGATTACAGATACATCTGAAATACTGACCTATCTGTAAGTACTTCCGACATAATATGTCATATATTTAATATGACGCATGACTAGAAGACTGAAGGCCTCATTTATGAGGCCATGCGTCACTTTAACGCCACGGTGCCTCACTTTTTGTGACGCACCAGTGCTGTAAATAATGCACCTTATTCCGTCATATTTACAAAGTGACGCATCTAGGTAGATGTGTCACTTTGTAAGCCCCTGCGCCACATTATACCTACGTCAGGTGTAATGTATGCAAAAGGGACGTATTGACGCAAGAAAGGGTCGTAGAGGTGACCCAGTGAAATCTATTAGATATCACTGTGTCACTTTTATGACGCTGTTGCGTCCAAATCTTACGCCTGTTTCACAGCAGGCGTGCAGGCCCTTTCACATCGGGCCTGGCCCCATGTGAAAGGATGCATTGCTGGAGTTGCATCATTTTTGTGACACACTCCAGCAATGCATCACTTTTGCGATTACAGATACATCTGAAATACTGACCTATCTGTAAGTACTTCCGACATAATATGTCATATATTTAATATGACGCATGACTAGAAGACTGAAGGCCTCATTTATGAGGCCATGCGTCACTTTAACGCCACGGTGCCTCACTTTTTGTGACGCACCAGTGCTGTAAATAATGCACCTTATTCCGTCATATTTACAAAGTGACGCATCTAGGTAGATGTGTCACTTTGTAAGCCCCTGCGCCACATTATACCTACGTCAGGTGTAATGTATGCAAAAGGGACGTATTGACGCAAGAAAGGGTCGTAGAGGTGACCCAGTGAAATCTATTAGATATCACTGTGTCACTTTTATGACGCTGTTGCGTCCAAATCTTACGCCTGTTTCACAGCAGGCGTGCAGGCCCTTTCACATCGGGCCTGGCCCCATGTGAAAGGATGCATTGCTGGAGTTGCATAATTTTTGTGACACACTCCAGCAATGCATCACTTTTGCGCTTACAGATACGTCTGAAATACTGACGTATCTGTAAGAACTTCCGACATAATATGTCATAAATTTAATATGACGCATGACTAGAAGACTGAAGGCCTCATTTATGAGGCCATGCGTCACTTTAACGCCACCGGAGCGTCACTTTTTGTGACGCACCAGTACAGTAAAAAATGCTCCTTATTCAGTCATATTTACAAAGTGACGCATCTAGGTAGATGCGTCACTTTGTAACCCCCTGCGCCATATTATACCTACGTCAGGTGTAATGTATGCAAAAGGGACGTATTGATGCAAGAAAGGGTCGTAGAGGTGACGCAGTGAAATCTATGAGATATCACTGCGTCACTTTTATGACGCTGTTGCGTCCAAATCTTGTGCCTGTATCACAGCAGGCGTAAGACTGATGCAAGCCCTTTCACATGGGGCCTGGCCCCATGTGAAAGGATGCATTGTTGGAGTTGCATCATTTTTGTGACACACTCCAGCAATGCATCACTTTTGCGCTTACAGATACGTCTGAAATACTGACGTATCTGTAAGTACCTCCGACATAATATGTCATATATTTAATATGACTCATGACTAGAAGACTGAAGGCCTCATTTATGAGGCCATGCGTCACTTTAACGCCACAGGTGCGTCACTTTTTGTAACGCACCAGTCCTGTAAATAATGCACCTTATTCCGTCATATTTACAAAGTGACGCATCTAGGTAGATGTGTCACTTTGTAAGCCCCTGCGCCACATTATACCTACGTCAGGTGTAATGTATGCAAAAGGGACGTATTGACGCAAGAAAGGGTCGTAAAGGTGACACAGTGAATAAACTGGGTTTTCCCCATGCTACGCTCCCCGGTCCGCTCCCCGGAGGGCGTACCGGGCGCTCCCCACACGCAAATCGGAATATTATTTTTTTCTTATTGCCCCGCGGGACCCTATTATAGCCCCCACATCAAACCTAAGGGGTCAGGTGTGGTCTACCCTGCCCCCTTATGGTCATTTCGACCTTTCTTTTTTTGCCACCTCTTGTGTCTCGATCCTACCGAGACACAAGATGGCGGCCGCTCCGGACTGTTTCAAATGTTTACAGACACCCGTGAGCCAATCAGCTTTCCGTGCGCAAGTCGCGTAGCGCGCCCGGTGCGCTCCCCGGTGCGCGTACCGGGGCGCGCCTATGGATATATATATTTTTTTTTAACCAAATTTACTCAAAATCCACTGGAGCACATATCTTGAGACATAGCAAAGGCATATCGGGCTACCAGTCCCAACAATTTTGCCAAGTTTCGTGGAAATCCATTCAGCCCTTCGGGCTAAAAGTGAGTTTGACCGCCCTATGGAAATTAACATGGAGAAAACACGTTTTGGGACCCCCCTTTTATCTCGGCCCCCGCTTGACGAATCCCCCCCACATTTTCAGGGAAGGAGCAGAGCGGTGCGGGCCACGAACTTTAAGAAATTCGCGAAGATTCGTCCACCGGAGGCCAAAGTTATTCCCAATAGATTGTTGCGGATTTCCTATGGAAAGTAGATCCTAACTATAACTACCTACTGGTGACCGCCAGAAGTAATATATATATATATATATATATATATATATATATATATATATATATATATATATATATATATACACACACACACACACTGGCAATAGCTGGTAGGTAGTTATAGTTGGGATCAAAGTTTCTATAGGAAAAGCGATTTATGTTTTGCCAATAACTTTGGCAACGCTTGATGAATCTCCACGAAATGTTCAAATAACTTCCCCTTTTTGGTGTAGCTGCTGTTTTGAAAGTTTCGGGGTGATCCGACAAGCAGGCGTAGAGAAAAAAGGGGTTCACAAAACACGTTTTTCTCATGTTAAGTCTATGGGGATTTTTCATTTTCTAAACACCACTACAGCCCGAACTGCTGAACGGAACAACATCAAATTTAGCAGAAAGCTAGATGTTGGTCCCAAAAGCATTCTTTTTGTTATTTGGTGTATATACATTCGGTTGTTTTTTCAGATATTTAACTTAAAAAAATATAGCTATATGGAAATGCGAGTCCATGCAGTGGACTCGCGAATCCTACCAAAATTTGATTGTCTGTCAACACTTCAACCAGGACGTGCTGGGATCCAACTTGGGTCTCGGCTTGATGCTGATTCCCAGAAAAAAAGTTAAAAATAAAGAAAAGGTGCTAATTAGGAATACCTTGACCACCCAGATTTGGAAGGGGGTCCTTCAGGGACCCCGCCGGGGGTAAAAAGCAGACTGGTTGGAGGATCCAAGAATCCACTGCAACATTTTTTTTTAAAAGCAAGCGATTGCTAACGCTCTTGCTTTAGACTAACTCCAGGCATGTGCCAGGTCCCAGGGGCATATGATTAAAATAGGAGGGGGAAGCAGGAAGCCTCCCCTCCTAGGGTTTATAAAAACCCCAGGGACCGCCACCTACCTGGGGCACTTTTCATTATGAATGTCTCCCCGGGACATTTTTAGTTATGAATTCAGGCAGGCCGACTAGGCCCACCCGGAGCCCTGGAGACCGCCACCTCCCCAGGGTGAATTAAAATTATGTGGGGGGGACCTCGTGAACCCCCTTGCTCGGGTTGCTCTGGACTGCCACCTCTCCGGGGCACACTGTTTTATAGTTTATAAGTAATGTGCGAAGGCCTCCCCGCCACCTCTCAGGGACTCCCACCTCCTTGGGGCAAATACTTTATTAAAAAAAAGAAAAATCAGCCCATGGGACTGCCACCTCCCCGAAGCACAAATGCAATAATTAGGGGGGTCCGTTGTGGACCCCCGGCACCGGGGACAACTACCTCCCCTGGGCAAATTTGAAAAAAGCAGCAGGACACTCCCACCACGCCATAGCAAACTATCTGCTTTCAGCAAAATGCTCTCACTTGCTGAAACCAGTTTGTTTTCCTGCCTGCTGTGAAGCACCCAGAGAAACAGACATTGCTTTGGGACCCAGGGAGCTGCATGACAGCAGTTCCCTGGATCCCAAAGCAATGCAGGCTCCAACAGGAGGCGGGGAGCTGGCGGGGACCGCAGGGCCTTCAGGCTCCCCTGCAGTCCCCAACAGAGAAGCCTGGCCACAGGGATGGGGTCCTCATGGTCAGAGTTGGCATAAGGAGGGGGGCTTGGACTATGAGGTCCCCAGGGAAGAAATCAATGTGGGGAGGCCTACCATTGCAGCATGACTGTGGATTATTAAACACTGTAATTCGACCTGTCAAAATAAACCCATTTGACAAGTCAAAACTGTAGGAAGCTGGCTCTGTATATACCATAACAAAGTAAGGTATAGTATCCACAGAGTTCAGTAGAACCCCAAAGGTAGGCAGAGATAAAAGTACATAATACTTTACTCTCTATTTATGGTAGTGTGGGTGAGCAGTAAGGCTTTATCAGAGAGTAGTGTTAAGCATTTATTGTACTCGCTCAGGCAAGGAATCATGTAACACACCCAAAGACTGAACTCAGACCAATTTTTTTGTATGAAAAAAATATATTATTTAGTTGTATTTTATTTTCTAGAACCAAGCCAGGCCCGGTACAGGTAAGTGTAATACTTTGCCAGGATAATACAGTTGACTACAGTTGAAAGGCTGTAAAATGCACTTGGTTTGTTTACCGGTAAGTAAACAGTTAAAATTACTTTTCAGTTGCTATTGGTATTACTTTGTAAGCTACTTTTTCTACTTAGTGTGATATGCCTAGATATCAGATTGGGACACGTCCTAGAGATCAGGTAAGTAATTCAGTTTTTGTACATATGCAGTCCTATGGGAGAAAACAGTGTTATCGGTTTAATGGTAAGTACTTAGGATTTCGTATTCTAGGGTTAGAACCAGGGTTCCCCCAGGGTAAAGGATGCACTCTCAAAACACCCTCAGCAACACTAGGGCGTCGGGTTATCCATGGGTTGAATAGGGGCCTTCGGTTGGGGGCAGCTCACGAGCAGGCCACAAGCTTGTGGGAGCAAAGCTCCTCGTGTTAGGCTCAGGGCAAAGGGGGATACTATTTAGCACACAAGGTGCACCCACAGTGGCACCCAGGTGGCCAGGTGCAGGGTGCTGTTTTGGCATCAGATGCCCTGTTGATTTAAATGGGAATTCTCTGGTTCAACAAACACTGCAGGCTCAGGACGAAGATGTTCTGGAGGCAACCACAGGTAGGAGAGGTAAGTTGGGATGCTTGGGGATGTGGAGACACCATTGGGCCGGCCACCCAAGTCTGTGGGATGACAGGTGCAGGGGTGTCTTTTGGCGTCAGGGTTTTCTTACTGTTCCACTTGCGGTCGAGGGACCTTCCAGAACGGGACTGCAGGCATCGCAGGAGACTTGAAGAAGGTCAGGATCGCTGGGGGAGACCTCTTCATGGTGTTGGGCCACTCAAACTTGGGCTGTGGGTATCGGGTGCAGAGTGGTGCAGACTCGCGGATTTGGCCCGAGCCAGAGTCTGTGGATGAGCAAATCTGGTGCTCACAGGAGACAAAGTCTGGTTTGGGAAGGCAGAGCAGGTTCTCTGGGTTCTTGAGGGTGCTGGCTGCAGGACACACTGGGATTTCACTGGTGCAGGTTGAGGTCAGGACAGGCCGGTAGGGCTGTGGTCAAGTCAGCTGGTGTCCTCCTCTTCTTCTTTCAGCATGGCTTCTTCAGTCCTTCTTCTTCTCTATTCTTGTCTGACGAGACAAGATTCAGGGTTGCCCCCAAATAATACATTTAGGGGCATTAAAGGTAGGTACAGGCCGGGAACAAACGGTCCCTTCCTTGGGGTGGGTACACCCTCTATTATGTCACCCCCCAGTGGGAGGGGGGCATAAGCCTCACTCTGGTTGGCTGGGCCCCCCCATCTGCAAGATTCCCCCACCAGAAGTGAGGGTCAGAATCGGTGAGGTCAGTTTCTGAGAGCAGCAAATAGATGGGCTAGCTCACAAAGGTGGCAGCCTTTGAAGCTTCCCCTTTGTGGACCCTGCCCATCCTGGGGGAGGAGACTTTGCACCTCATCCCAGGATGTGCTTTGCTTCAGGACCCCAAGATCAGCAGGCTCTCAACCCAGGGGTGAATAAACATGTCTTCTGGTGGCAGATAGCAAGCAGCCACTCAGCCAGGTCACTAGAGTTAGGTCATTTTTCAGGGGGCATCTCTAAGATGCCCTCTGAGTGTGTTTTTCATTAAATCCCACACTGGCATCAGTGTGGATTTAATGTGCTGAGAAATTTGATACCAAACTTCACAGTTTTCAGCTAAGCCATTATGGTGCTGTGAGGTTCGGAATGACAAAAACCCAGTAAGAAAATACTCTTTATGGCATTACTGCACTTACAATGTCTAAGAATGGACATTGACACTGTAGGGGTACAGGGCTCATGGACCTGTACCCTCACCACTGGTATAGTGCACCCAGCTAGAGGGGTGGCTTACCTATGCCAGGGCAGTGGTTAGTAAGCATAGCACACAGGGATGTGTGCCATGTTGACTCTTCGTTTTGTTTGGCACCAAAATATGGAGCCTACAATGGCAGTGTGTGTGTAAAGGTACAGGGCCTCTTAGGGTGGCACAATAAGTGGTGCAGCCATTAGAGGTCTTCTCTGGTCACAGTGCCCTTGATACCTATGGTACCTTTTACAAGGGACTTACATGTGGCAAGAGAGTTGGTAATTAGGCTTTGCATCAGTACAGTTTAGGGAAGAACATAGGTCCTATGTACCTGGTTGGCAGGAAACCAGGCCACACTCAGTCAAAGTACATCAACATTAGGCAAAAATGGGCACTTTCCTAAAAAACCTCTGTTTTAAATATTAGTCTCTCACCCCTATGTAGTCTTGTACTTTACAAGGGTGCCTGCATGGTATTTAAAAGAAGCACATGTGTCTGACAACCCAAACCTATTTTTTACTGTGTCAGGCCTAGCTTTGTAGAAAAGCAGAGTAAAATCCTAATACTGTATCTCGGACCAGCTAGGAAAATGATTAAAAAAACATGTATAATAGTTATTAAAATCTAATGTAATGGTGAAGTTGGATTTTTAATAAATATTAGGGTAAAGTAACTATTAGAAAGTTATAATTCCCTGAAGTTCATGCAGGCTAATTTGCATTTGCTTTCAAAGTTCTTCCAGCCTAGGATTAGCATTTGAATAGGTGTGAAAAAGGTGTGAAATGCTTCTCAGGAGCAAAGAATAGGCTGGCCTGAATGGCCAGAAATGGCTCCTCTGACCTTACTAATATGCAGAGTGGGGGCTATGAGCATCGTTTTTTGACATTACAGAATCAAATCCTGCTTGACAGATCTGCCGGATTTACATATATAACATACTAGAAAAGTATGTTAACAGGAGGCTGTTGGAGTTCCTTGAAGAACATTTCCTACTCGACGAAGCGCAATGTGGCTTTCACCCTTTGCAAAGTATCGAGACTACACTTCCTCCAGTGCTGAATGATCTTTGTATGGCATTTAATGGGTATTATCAGGTAGCCTTAGTGCTGCTTGACCTGTATGCTGCTTTCAATACGGTCAACTATAAAATACTACTTTTCAGGCTAGCAGAAGTAAGGGTCAGATGACTGGCACTAAAGTAGTGTAAGTCGTACTTACGCTGTTTAATGTTTGTTTAATGTCTACCTCAGACCACTAGCTCTCTTGATTATATCACATGAATTAAGATGTGTTAATTATGTGGCTGACACAAAAATGTATCCTCACCTTCAATCATGTATTACAATTATGGACAAATCCTTTTCATAACAGCATGCATGATATCTCAATTTGACTTGGTGCCGATTCACCTAAATTCAACAGTGAAAAAATGGAATTTGCGTTCTGCCATACAGGGAAAACCAGACTTTCTTTACTAACATACTTCTAGCCCACTGAAGCCAACTCTGCTCCAGTGGTGACGACTTCAGTTTGGAATATAGGGGTGCAAATGGGCTCATATGCAAAATCTTATCCTTGCTTCCCCACCAGTGGCATTGACTAATAGTGCAGCGTGCCATTTTGAGTAGACGTGACTACAGAAATGTTCTGTTTCTAGGTGCTCCTATGTTCCTCATCATGCATCTGTCCCGGATCTATTCAGTGCTGCTAAATTTGTTCTTTATCTTCCATGTGCTGCCTCAATCAAAGAGCTATGGACTCTTCACTTGCTCCCTGTGCCCAACCAAATTCAATTAAAGTCACTACAACTTGACTCCTCTTGAACAAACTGTGACAATATGTCCCTCAAATATCTCTATATTCTGCTAATGCTAACCTTTTAAAGGTCCCTCAGATAAATAAGGAGCAAGCAGGTGGCCGAGCATTCTCTGAGCAGGCAGCTCAGCGTTGGAATAGCCTGCCTCCCACTGCCAGAGCCCCTCACGGTCATCTCACCTTTAGGAAAGACCTTAAAACCTGGAACTAACCCCAAGTAGTCTCTGCTCATACTTTTCTCCCTACTTTCACTCCTTTTAGCCAGTGCCAGGATGCTTTACCTGGTTGTAGTTGTTCTTTATAATTTATTAAATAAATAAATGTAACATGTTGGGTATACTTGACAGGCAGAGAGTAGGATAGCAAGCCCATTCTAGTGTATCCGCTATGTGGTTGTTGCTTAACCCTGCTTTTTCCTACCATACATCTGTCTCTGGGTCTTACATAGAACACTGAGGGCACGCTTGAAAGAAACAGAAACAGGATGTCAAGACAATTCTTGTGTATCTACTATCTGGTTGCTGTAAAATCCTAATTTTACTCTGCCACACTTCTGACTGAGACACCCTCTGTACCCACAATAAACCCAAACACACCCCTCACTCACCCCCAGCCCTCAGAGACCAAGTTAAGTGTGTTTGGGTTGGCCCCAGACCTTTTACTCCATTTGTTAGAGAATGCCCAGCAGTCATTCCCACCTATATGTGAATGCCAAGCATAAATGTGGTATCTCTAGGCACCCATCACAGAACACTGAGAACCTGAGGAAGACCAGAAGAGGACTGAACCTGCTGACGGTGCCCTGAGAAGAGCCCTGAAGGGCTGGACCAGCACCCTCGGAAGGGTCATGAGGCTGACCTCCTGTTAAAAGCCACAGGGATACAATAAGCAACAAAATGCCTTTCCCATTCCACCTAGGGTCCCAGTGTACTGTGACCACTGACTAGCATTTGACACTATTCGTACTTAAAACTTTAAACATTTATATTTTCAGTTTCCCTTATTAAATGCTTTCCATTTTTGTGACATTTTATTTATTACATTTATCTCTATTTTCCTAATTTAATTTGGGATTTTTATTGTTTTGCATTTCAACTATATTACTGTGTTGGTATTGTGTAAACAATTTACCCATTGCCTTAAGTTAACCCGTTCCATTTCTATCAGGGTGGTGAGCTCAGGTTAATTTAGTGACTCTGAGGGTTCACCCTAATAGGGGTAGGAATTATTCCTTAATGCCCCAGTCCCCAAATAATATCCCAATTTCTTACAAAGGACCACAAAGAAACACAGGAAATATGTAAACACACGAACACCAAGATATTGGAAAGACAAAAACTATCAAGCAGAGTTAGAGGAAAAGCATGATGCCATGCAAATGCAGACAGGTTTCTTCTGCCTATTTGAGGGCGATGAAAATTTTGCCTGGTCATATCGTTGGCTGCTACATACCTTAGATACTGATAATAAGTGCACCATTGATAGTGGGGCTGTATTTGAGGGTCCTGTCGCCCTCTGCACCCACCAATACTAGTAAGCACCTTCTGGACGTTGTTGCTTCATTCTTCAAGCAGTTGGAGATGCTACTTTCTCATTTGTGCTTGCCACATTTGTTGCAAGCTTCAGCCCACTCCCTTAGGTGTTTATCTCAATACATACAAGGTAGAGGAAGGAGCTTATTTCAGGCTGCAATGGGTGTGGGTAGTGAGGTTGTTGTTGTGCATATAGTCTGCAGTAATACTTTCAAAAGAAACAGGTGAGGGCCCCTCTGGAGCTATGCCTATTGGGAGGGAGGGGGAGACCTTTAAGAAAAAGAAGTCCAGGGGATACACCCTCCCAATGTTTTAACACAATATGGTCTGCAGTAATAGTCACAAGACTCCCAAGTGTTCCCAACACTCCATGCATTTCTGTAAGATCATTTACGTACCTGGCCAGTCCACACCTATCTAGCTCTCTGAGATATCTTCTGGTCTAGCGATGTACTTGGAGAATATGCATATGCTCTTGCATGAGTTTTGTATGTAGTTGCATGACTTCTCCGAGATGGACATATTCATTTTTTTGTTAGGCATGGGGAAATTAAGTGATTTGCTCAGAATCACAGAATGTTGAGCGTTCCTGCCGAGACTCGAACCTGGCTCCCCAGCGCTGAGGTCGACTGCTCTAGCCATTAGGCCACATTCTCTCCCCTTGTTTCTTCCGTATGCAGGCATATGAATGTTTTAATGAAGACTAAAAGGCATACACCAAGTTCCATGATTTCCATTTAATCCGGACGTTTACCATATAGCACCATCTCTGCAGGTGCTGTTACATCAGCACAACCTCCAGGACTTAGGGCGGTGGAGACAGCAATCTTGGCATGCAGTAAGGATTCTCCATCTGCTTGCATAGGGCAATGGGCCAGAGAAGACAGGTTCTCTGCCATGGTAGCCTTAAAGGGTTTCAGCATGTGGCAATCTGCTCATGTTTTGTGCAGGATGTCAGGTTGAATGTTTGCTAGGAGGATCACGGATACCAGATGGATCAAGGACAGAATGTTGGGCTTTCGATCTCTCTTCTTGCACCTGAGAGAGGATGTGGCCTAATGACCAGAGCTGCCGATGTTGAAGCTGGGGAACCAAATTCGAGTCTCTGCATTGTCTCAACAGCCTGAGATTTTGGCCAAATCACTTCATCTTACCGTTCTTACCCAAAAAAGTATGTGTTCTTGTGTAATGTAACTGTAGATCATGTAAAGTGCTCCTAAACCTTTGGGTCGAGTTCGCATTGTGTAAAAACAGAAAGAAAAAAAATACAAGAAAGGCGCCATTTCCTGCAGTGCTATTTTCCGACAAGGACACACCGAGCAAGTGATATATTCCTAAAGAGAGGAGTTGTTTCATTTTTTCTGCTCTATGTTTGGGGAGGGTGGCCTTACTTCTGGCAACTCAGTCACAGAACTGGACGCTAGGCTGGGCGCATGCCAGATTGGAAAAAAAATACATTGCTAATGGTTTGCTTATTCAATGGGGACAAAGCACACAAATTTGTGTCTCCATTTCTGAAACGGTCTGGTCTATAGTAAACCCGGCGGTAGAAAAGGGGGTGGTGATGGACGGAGCATCTGAACCAATCAAACACTCACACCCAGTCAACAGATCTGGGTTTAATCCATCACCATTCTTTAGACCACTCTGCCACCCCAGTTCAGACATGGCCATATGCAAATCAGTCTGACCCTGTGCCTCATGGGAACAGTCCAGCCCAAACTGCCAAGCCATGCCTTCCCTGGACCGGAAACCAGCTTCCTAGGACTGGTTTCTGGCATTCCAAACGTCTTCAGCCAGGCTTGCTTGAATCCAGTGGCAAAGTGAGCAAGGGACTCACGTCTGAGCATACCCTGCAGCTTATGGCAAACAAAGCCGTACAAAAGCAGTGGTGATGGACGGAGCACCTGAAGCAATCAGACATTCACACCCAGTCAACAGATCTGGGTTTAATCCATCACCGTTCTTTAGCCCACTCTGCCGCCCCAGTTCAGACATGGCCATATGCAAATCAGTCTGACCCCTGTGCCTCATGGGAACAGTCCAGCCCGAACTGCCAAGCCATGCCTTCCCTGGACCGGAAACCAGCTTCCTAGGACTGGTTTCTGGTATTCAGCCGTCTTCAGCCAGGCTTGCATGAATCCAGTAGCAAAGTAAGCAGGGGACTCACGTCTGAGCATACCCTGGCAACTTATGGCAAACAAAGCAGTACAAAAGGGGGTGGTGATGGACGGAGCATCTGAACCAATCAAACACTCACACCCAGTCAACAGATCTGGGTTTAATCCCTCACCGTTCTTTAGCCCACTCTGCCACCCCAGTTCAGACATGGCCATATGCAAATCAGTCTGACCCTGTGCCTCATGGGAACAGTCCAGCCCGAACTGCCAAGCCATGGCTTCCCTGGACCGGAAACAAGCTTCCTAGGACCGGTTTCTGGCATTCCAGACATTTTCAGCCAGGCTTGCTTGAATCCAGTGGCAAAGTGAGCAAGGGACTCATGTCTGAGCATACCCTGCCAACTTATGGCGAACAAAGTGGTACAAAAGGGAGTGGTGCTGGACGGAGCATCTGAACCAATCAAACACTCACACCCAGTCAACAGATCTGGGTTTAATCCATCACCGTTCTTTAGCCCACTCTGCCACCCCAGTTCAGACATGGCCATATGCAAATCAGTCTGACCCTGTGCCTCATGGGAACAGATGAGTGTGCAGAGATTTGCCTTCTCCGTGTTCCGCAGAGAACGCGGAGAAGGCAAATCTCCGCACACTCTGCAGCAGAGCAGAGTTGGCCAGCCCCCGCCGGCACCCCCCCTATTAACAAGTAATTAAACTGAATTAAAAATAAATTTAAAACCACTTACCTGTATTGCGGCGTCCCCGGGCTACTCTGGGCTACTTTGCATGCGCGCATGAGAAATGTGCAGGTGTGCGCAGATGTACAGTTTTTCAAGGATTACGGATACGGCGAGGAAGAGGAGGAGAGCAGCTTGGGGTCGCCACATTACAGGTAAGTGGTTTCAAATTGACTTTTAATTCATGTTTAATTAATTGTAAATTGGAGGTGGTGGTGACGGGTGTGCATAGTGGAGCGGAATTCCACTGCGTTTGTTTGCAACTCCTTGGACCTCCGTGTAGCCCCGCTATGCACACTATGCCCAGGGTTAGTCTATAGGAAAGGTTTCCTGATGGCTTAGCTGGTGGTGGTTCCAACGCTTCAAAAACATCTTCCGACATCCCCTTACTTTTATAATGAGGGGGTTGGGGCCTGAGATTTGGATATAAAAAGCATCTGTGAAAGAAGCAGAGTAAGTTGATTAAAAAGGACTACTTTTCTACCAAAGACACACCCGACAACCCTGCTACCTTTCCTATTGCTTATTGACTTTGACCGCGTGCAGCACTCCGCTGTCCTTTGACTAGGTTTGTACTACAGAGATACCACATACACAAACACAAAGCCAGAAATACAAGATGAAAACATTCAAATTCCAGCTTATAGCCATTCCAGAATCTCAGAACACGTACAAATGGGCAATACATTTCTCTAAGAAAGGTGGCAACCTTCTGCTCCTGTGCCAGAAGTGCTGCATTTCTGGACAAGCTCATCTTCCTGCCAGGAACACCACACAACAAATTTACATGTTTGGAAAAAAGCACTATGACACGGCCAGCGGTAGCCATGTCATAGCGCTTTTTTTCTTGCAAGAAGGGAAGAGAGAAATGGGTCAAACAAACAAAGGGGTGGTGGGAAGAATGGGGCAATTTTCTGAACACAAACAGATCAGAGTGCACCAGCAGATCCCTTCCTTCCACTGGCTGTTTGTCTCATTCAGCTGCTGTCAGATTTATTGGCTATTGTTCCACATTTATGCATCCTTACGCTAAAGTGGTGGACAAATACTGCAAGTTAATCTGCAGCGCAATACAAAAAAAGCCAAATAAAATAAATCTGTGAGTGATATCAATATGAAGGAATTTGAGCCTCAGACCAAACTTAGGGGCCGATTAGGATGGCGGTGAATCCGCATCCTCCAGGCCGGCGGAAGCCACCGTCGGCCTGGAGGATGCAGATTCACCGCCGCGGACATTGGAAACACCCACCGCCACATTAGGATGGCGATGAGATCAGCGGCAGACGGCAAGTCCATCCGCCGCTGATCCGCGGTGTATGCAGGCAAATATGGTGGCGGTGTCTGCAAGACACCGCCAGCCATATTAGGATTCAGGCGGAAACATGCTTTTCCACGGCGGCTTTTCCGCCGTGGAAAAGCATGTGGTCTTTTGTGTTTGGGGGCCCGTTACCAGCCCCCAGGGTGTGGGGGTGGGGGCTGCACATGGGGGGTACCTATGGTACCCCCCTGCATTTACATGCACAAAGCGGCAGGCACCGCGCGGTGCCTGCTGCTTTGTGCATGTAAATGCAAAGCATGCATTTTTAACCTTGCGGCGGGTGCTGCTTCAAGCAGCACCCACCGCAAGGTTAAAGATATGGGATGTGACCGCCAGGGTGGCGGTTACATCCTAATTGGTATGGAGGGACCGCCGCTGCCCCTGCGGACGGTCCCTCCACCTCGGTGGTGGCAGACGGACGCAGGTCCGTCCGCCATCCTAATAGGCTTCTTAGTGGTGACAAAAACAGTTTAATGAACGCAAATCATTTGGTTACTAAAATAATATAGGCAGATAATGTGCAGACAGGGTGGCCCTAATGTGGTCTTCCCTGTTATTTTGCATTTCCCGAGCAGATTAAAGGGCTTTTAAATTAAAACACACCTGTTAGCTGGCTGGCAGTCACTGCAGAACTCACAGTGGTAGAAACACAAAACTGGACAAACCATAAACTCTCAATTTCTAACTCATTAACAGCATGCATGTGTTGACCCACACAATGGATAATAGCAAACTGTGTAAAAACACACCTTAGTGCACAGTAACACAGACTGTTGCACATAGGCTCGACTGCACACACAGTTCAAGTCTGACTAAGCCAAACTATATATTTTGAAAGTGTCCTGTCTGTGTGCAGACCGATACTGTCTATGTAAGGAGACAAGGTGATTGAATGTGTCCGCCATTAAACCTCAATTTTTGGCCTTATGTGCATGACCGGAAACACCACTGGTGACACAATGTACTACAGTACAATGCCTCATTTGCCCTTTTCTTAGGTGAATAATTGCATCAATATTTTATACATGCCTTTAAGCTGGCTAAATGTCAAGTATTCATTCCAGGATTCTGTGAAATATAAACTTGTACTTTTTGAACGGTATAGTCCAACATCCAGCTTAGTTCACTTTAATGAAAGCACATACCTGTCATGTTAGTTATACTTTACACTATACCAACAAAAATCATTAACAAGCATTGACAATGCCAATGGGGTCTGGCTTCAAAAGAATGTTGTATGGTAATGTGAAGCATTTCAGGGATACGATAGGAAAGGATATATATTTGTGTGGAAGCAAAGAACTGCAGAATAAGATTGGTGTAGGTTAAAAGGTCTGGTGCCAAACCTAAAAATCCATGTAGGTTAACAACTGCCCTCCCCGCATCTGTGCTGCTGGCAAGGAATACCCCATAAATGTTTATTTATTTATTTATTTATTTATGCAATTTTATATAGCGCGGACTTTACCCGAAGGTGTCAGAGCGCTTCACAATAGGAACAGAAAAGATACAAACTGAGAACATTACACGAGCAACAGATTGCAGAGGCATACGTTACGTTACATACGGTAAAGTGATAATTGTGAGCAACCAAGAATACATGAGGTAGTAAAAATTGTGAGAAACCAAAGATACATGAGGTAGACAAGGTAATTGTGACACTTGTGAGCAAACAAAATACATGAGGTAGTAAAAATGTGGGCTACCAAAAATACATGAGGTAGTAAAAAGTGCACAGGAGGAAAAAGTGACAAGTGTGCAGGCTACAAGAGAAAATAGAGTATAATTTGCGGTATAATACTGCAATATATGTTACACACTCAAGCACAAGAACAAACGATTACGTAGGCATAAGTGGCACTTGTGCAAGTATCAAAGGTAAAAAACATGTGAGAGGAAGCAAACCGTGTGTTACAGGGGCAAAGTGGTGAGTGCAAGTTGCAAGAGGGTACCAAACACAAGTACATGGATAATACTGCAATAAAAGGCAAACACTCTAACCGCAAGAACACACTGGGAAGGCACTTCCATGGACATGAGAAGTAGAAATTATCAGTAGTGGGAGATCTTCCTTCAGATAAAAGAGAGTTACTTTTGGAGGTGTCTCTGGAGGAGGAGAGCTTTGAGGTCCCTTTTAAAGGCCTGGGAGGAGGCGGTGGTCCGGAGCTGAGGCGGGAATGAGTTCCAGATTCTCACTGCGTTGCCTGAAAAGGATTGGGCCATCGTTCTTTCCTTCTTGAAAGTGGGAGGTTCAAGCAGTAGATTCTCCGCATTGCGTGAAGGTCTAGAACCTCCAGAGAGTTTCAGTTTATTCGCCAGGTAGAGAGGAGAAGAGGAGTGCAGGGCTTTGTGGGTGATACAAGCGGTCTTGTAGATAGCTCTAGCCTCAAAGGGAAGCCAGCGGAGGGTAGATAACATCGGTGTGATGTGATCGCTTCTTTTGGCCCCATAAATGAAACGAGTTGCTGAGTGGAAAACAGACTTAAGTGGGGACAAGTGGGATTTGGGGAGGCCAGTAAGAAGAGAATTGCAGTAGTCGAGTCTGGAGAGGACCAGTGCTTGCACCAGGGTTATAAGGTCCCGCTCCGCGAAGAAGCGACGGATTCCCCAAAGAAGGCGCAGTTGGTATCGAGCTGATTTCGCAATGGAATTGATGTGGGGAATTAGATTAAGTTTTTTGTCTAGTATGACACCAAGGGATTTGGCGCTGTCGACAATGATGGGTTTATTGTTTAGTAGATTCATCTGATCCATCCATGATTGAACCGGGGGAGGAGAGAGTGAGGAGGAGAAGAGGAGGAATTCAGTTTTGGAGGGATTCAGAATCAGTTGATGAGTTGACATCCAGTTTTGAATGGAGTCGAGAGTGGAGCTTAGGATGGAGAGATCGTGAGTAGAGGCAATCTTGAGGTAGAGTTGAGTGTCGTCAGCATAAAGATGATAGTGAATCCCGGATTTACTTAGGAGATTTCCCAGTGGTTCTAAATAGAGATTGAACAGTGTGGGAGCAAGTATTGAGCCTTGGGGAACACCTTGACCTACCGCCACAGGAGGTGAAAGACTGTTCGCTATTTTGATCATTTGGGATCTGCCAGAAAGGAAGGATGCAAACCATTTAAGCACAGTGCCCTCCATGCCCATTCTCTGTTGAAGAATATTGAGGAGGGTATTGTGATTGACAGTGTCAAAGGCTGCGGAAAGGTCAAGGAGAATTAGCAGACAGGACTCCCCTGAATCAAGTATCCTCAACGCGTCATCAACCACTTGCAGTAGGGCTGTTTCAGTGCTGCAGTTTTGGATGAAGCCGGGCTGACATTGGTCTAGAAGGTCATTGTCCTTGATATGACAGGAGAGTTGTTTTGCTACACATCTTTCTGTGATCTTCGCCAGAAAGGGAAGGTTAGTGATGGGGCGGAAGTTGTTGAGGTCATTCGCATCAGCAGTGGGTTTTTTCAGAAGAGGGGTGACCTGCCCAGTTTTGAAGGAGGCAGGAAGGGAGCCTTGCCAGAGGGAGAGGTTGATCAGAGTGGTCCAATAGGAGAGGGAATGGGTATAGAAGTCAATGGCAATGGCACTGGGGATAGGGTCAAGAGAATGGTTGGATGGCTTTGTTTCTCGTATGCACTTGAGAAGGGCATCTTCAGATATAGGGTCAAAGCTCTGCCAAATGGCTAAGGATTTGCGCTCCTCTGGAGGGGTAGGATGAGCGACCTGATCCACAAGTGATTTCACTTTTTCATCAAAGAAAATAGCAAAATCCGCTGCTCTCTTTGTAGAATCATCCACCTTGGAGGTTGAGGGAGAGCAGTTAGGCATTTTGATGAGATCAAATAGTTTTTTGTGTCTATTTTTGGCGGAGTCAAGGAGGGTTTTGAAGTGTGTCGCTTTCCCAAGGAAGATGTGCTTGTGGTACTTAGATCTTGCTGAGCGAAGCTTGGCCAAATTGTCGGAGGAGGGCACTTGCCTCCATTGTTTCTCCAGGGATCTTAGCTGCTTCCTTTCCTCATAAAGGGATTTGTTGAACCAAGGTGCTGAGGGAGTGGGCCTTAACCTTTTGCTTTTGAGTGGAGCGACTTTATTAATTTCAGCTGCAAGAACTGTGAGGCTTTGAGAGGTGAGTTCGTCAACATCTAGGTTCGGGTCGAGCCTTGGAAGAGATAGCAAAGCTGATTCACAGAGGGGACCGACATCAATATTTTTAGCATCCCGGAACCATGAGATGGCCCTCTTGGGTTGGCCAAGAGTTATAGAGTGTGAAAGTTGAAGAGAGAATGGGATGAGGAGGTGGTCAGACCAATCTACATGAATTGGGGTAGTGGTAGAAAGCATGCCTGCTTTAGAAATAACAAGGTCCAGGATTGCGCCCTTAGAATGGGTTGATTCAGTGCAGTGTTGGATAAGATCGTTAGTAGATAGAAAAGTGGCCAGTGAGTTCGCAGAGGAGTCTTGCGGTACTCCCCAGTGGAGATTGAAGTCACCCACGAAGGTCTGATTGTCACTTCGCGAGTATTGGTCGCTGATGAAGTCGGTGAGTTCATCCATAAACGAAGGGCCACTACGAGGCGGGCGGTAAATGACATGGAATCTTAGGGGTGAACGGTGTTGCAATTGAAGCTCGAGAGAAAGGCATTCAAAGGTTTTGGAGGAGCTGTTAGGAGAGGCCTTGAGTTGGAGGGTGTTTCTAAAGATGACTGCAACACCTCCCCCGTGTTGTCAGTTCTGTCATTCCTAAGTAAAGAGTAGCCTGTGGGTAATAGGAGATCAAATATAGAGTGAGATGTATCTTTGAACCAGGTCTCTGTGAGGAAGAGCATGTCAATATTATGAAGGGTGATGGTATCGGAGATTTCAAGTTTGTGTTTTTCTGCAGATCTGCAGTTATGAAGCATGCAGCGCAGCTCTGTCAAGACTGTTTTGGTGACGGGGGCACTAGGGCTCTGAAGGGTGATCGGGATATTGTACGTATGAGGGGGTGCTCGGGGGGGTTTAGGTGGATGCTTTGTTCTGACAGAGGTGATGATCGGAATGGCGTAGATAGTGGGGTTGCTAGGGTATGCCGGTTGAGGAGGGGTGGCGCTCAAGGGCTTGAGTGAGTTAACAGAGTTTCCCGACGATAGGTTAAGCTTGGCTGTACTGGGGTGAGGGGGCAAGGTGCATCTCGTGGGAAGTTGGGAAGGAGTAGCGGTGCAAGAAGGGGTGACAATCTTAGAGCATAAAAGTGAAATGGCAGCTGTAAGCTGGGAGATGGAGGTGATAAGAGAGCCTAGTGTGTTTTCCAGTGAGAATGGGGCAGAGCACGGAAGGTTGGGTTGGGGAAGGTTGGGTGGCTCTATTGAAACAAGGGGGGGTGGAGTGGGTGGTGGCAGGCAGGGAGAGGTGGCAGGAAAGGAGGTAATTTTGGGTGTGGGGTTCATAAGTGGGGAAGGGTGGTGGGTGAGAGCGGGAGTTAGTGAAACGGAGGTTAAGGGAGAGTTGTCTATGTTGGTGTTGCAAGAGGGAGAGGAATTAAGGACAAATTTAGGGGGAGAGGTGTGCGGAACTCGGCGGTTGGGTAGAATGAGAGGGGAGGCCTGTGTGGCGTCATGAGAATGTAGGAGGTTTGGGAGGAAAAGAGGTGAGGTGGTTGTGGAGGACCTGTCAGCTAGGAGAGGTGGCTGCGAGGGAACGGGCATCAGGCAGAGTGAGGGGTGTTGGGAGAAAGGGGAGTTGAAGAGAGGAAGTGGTTCTGCTGGGCCCGAGGGCGGGAAGTGGAGGTGGTTAACGGGCGGGGAAGGGGAGTAGTGCAGCATTCCTGGCGGAGTAGGAGGGAGGAGAGAGATGCGGTGGGATTGAGGAGAGGACGGGGTGAATAACGAGGGGAGGAGGGGGTAAGGAGGAGGGATGGAAGGGGTGAGGGGAGCATAAGTAAAGTACACTTGGGGAGAGGGACGGAGGAGAGGTGGGCTAAAAAAGGGGGTGATGGGAACGAAGATGGGGGAGAGAAGAGATTGGAGAAACGGGATGGTGCAGATGGGACGAGGAGCGTATTGGCTTGTGGTAAGGTTGAAATGATGTGTGAAGGGATATACTGTGAGGGGGGAGGAATAGGAGGGGAGGTCACAAGGGAGGGGGAGGGAAGGGGGCCGACCTGTGCTCCTCGAGGGAGCCGCCAATTGGAGTGAGGTGGGGTCTGAGGAGGAGAAAGGGAGTAATGGGTGGAGCTGGAAGGATAGTGATGGGGAAATCCGGTTGCAGAGGAGGGGAGTAAGGAGGGGAAGAGGCAGTCAAAGAGCGAGAGGCAGTTGTCTGTGCCTTGGATCAGGACAGTACCGTTGTTATAGAGTGAGATAGTGAGGTTACCTTTGAAGCAAGCAGAGGGGGAAATTTTTAGTTTTTTCCCATGGGGGATAGAGGAGGAGGAGGTGACGTTGAGGGAATAGTAAAAACTGTTGGACCAGGAGGGGATGTCATGAGTGAAGAAAATGAAATCATTTTTTAGCCTCCCAAAACGACTATTGTAAAATTGATCCACAAAAAGGGAATCTGGGAAACGTTCAATAGTGTTATGTTTCCATCGTTTAGTTGCGGCTTTAGACAGGCTAGGAGGATAAATGATTTTGTAGCAATTAGTTCCAGCCTTAACTCGGGGGGTGGCCATGATGGTGAAAAGTGGCGAAGGAGTGTGGGGGGGATAAGAGGAAGGTGTTACTGGGAAAGCGGTGGAGAAGAGAAATAGAAGGGCATAAAGAGGGCACAAAGTCCGGACGTTAAGGTGAGGATATCAGAGCTAATGTGCCGTTTGGGACTAGCAAAGCCTAGGTGTGCAAACCAGCCTCAACATCTTAAGATTATCAGTAGAGGTGCTCAGGGCAGGGTGCGGAGAACATACTATATGCAAAGCGATTTCCAACACCAATAAATATCTACTGGCCTGGCGCCCTACAAGTCTTGCAGACTCCTAGTCCAGCTGGCCATTTCGGATGGGGACTCACATGCCCTAAAACCATAGTGTCAATAGGTGCAAGTGCACTTGATACACAATAGTAGCATACGGTATATACGGTGAATTACAAAGTACAAGGTGGAAGTGTAGGTATAGTACTGATAGTATATAAGGGCAGGATACAAATAAAATATGAGGTAGCTGGGCGGAAAATCCGTTCCGCTCGCGGATTTTCGGGAAATCCGCAATCCGCGAGATTTGCGAATTTCCCGCAAAATCCGCAAATCCGCGAGCAGCGGATTTTGCTCGCACTGCTCGCACTGTTCGCGTGAGTTCGCGCCCCGCGAATAAGTGCAAAATTGCAGAAATACGATCTTGGCAAAACTGAAAGTAACTACTTACCAGGTTCAAAAGTTCAGGCACATCATTAGTAGCCATTTCCTGTAGTGCTTCCTGGGGGGCCCCTCCAGAGTTCAGTTGCCAGTTGAAACTATTATGTGACCCTGCTCTGAACCTCAGAATAGTTACACATATGCCACAAAGGTCCTGAATTACAGCTAAGGGAGACAAGCAGGAGCCAGGCTGGAAGTTAAAATCCATTAATCAGCCCCTAATTCATTATTGTCAGTTGGGGCAGGGCAGGTGTTGTAACTAATTTTGCAACAATGAAAGCACTTAGCAAGTGCAAAAGATCACTAATCAGGGCGCACTAAGGAAGCAGGTGCCAGCTAAAAAAATATTCTGTGACACATTAATCAGCCCCAAATTAATTCAGGTCACTTGAGGCAGGGAAGGTGTGCTTTGCTTTGCAGAAAATAATGTACACTGGACAACCAGAGGGTGTAGTGATGAAACAGAGGGTGGCATGGGTGGGCCAGAGGGTGGCATGAGTAGTCAGAGAGTGGCAGTGGTGACAGAGAGTGGCAGTGATGAAGAAGAGTGTCCCAAACAGGCTGGACACGTAGAAACAACAAGTTCGCAAAACTTGCGACCCGACAGGTAAGTTCGCAAATTGCGAAATTGTAAAAACCCTCGCGAACTGGCAGAAACACGGGCGAACACAAAAAAAAAAAAATCCGCAAATTCGCGGGAATTCGCGGATTTTGCGGATTGCGAATCCGCAAATCCGCAAAATTCGCGAACGCGAGATCCGCAAAATTCGCTCATGCTTAGACACGATACAGTTTACACAATGAACAAAAATATACGTAAATATATGAGGTATCAATCGGTGCATTCCAGGATAAAAGTGAGATATTCCAGGATAAAAGTGAGATAGGTGCAGCTTACAAAAATGTGCAATAGACAACTACAAGAGTGGTACTAATGATGTACTGAGAACAGGATACCGGTGCAACCAAGAAGCTGCATGATGGTATATGTGAGGTATCAGTCGTTGCATTCCAGGCATAAAAGTGAAATAGGTGCAGCTTACAAAATGTACAATAAACAAATCAAAGAATGATATACTGATACAAGGTACCGGTGCAACCAAAAGCTGCATGAAGCAGAAATGACATTAGCGAGCAGCCAGAAATAATTGAGGTAGCGATCTGTACATTATTAGTAAGAAGAGTGAGGTTTGTGCAGGTTACACAAAATGTACAAAATACAAGTAGAGGTATAGTACTGCAATAAAAGGTAGACTCTTAGTCACATGAGGGTTTAAATACAAAGCTATGTAAAGTGTGCTATCTAACCAGGCCAGGTCTTAGGGAATGGTTGGATAGAGAGAATGAGTAGTCCAAGATGGCCGCCCCAGAGGGAGTGAGACCAATCTAAAATGGCCACCAAATAGTGAAGATAGATAGTTAGTCCTCTTTTTGTTGTTTTGCTTTGAGAGCAGGGAAGTGCAGTTTCAGTTTCTATTCAAGCAAGTCCAGTCCCTAGCTTGCTGGAGGGAGTCTTATCTCTGCTATGGAGGTCTTGTGTGGGGGAGTTAAATTGCGGAGCCTCGTGACCAAAAGAAGGTACAGGATGGGATTTATGACTACAGTTTTATGGCTCCAGCCATTTTGAACAAAGGAAGTTTTTCAAAAATGTGTGCAAGCGAATGGGGAGAATAAATACCTTATTTGTGGGTGCTACTCAGCAAGCACGTCGATGTTGATAGTAAGGTTATCTATCACATGTCTAGCCAGAGTGTAAACATCTGCAGTGTGCATAGCATGTTGCTGGATAATGATCGTGCATGGCAGAGCAGCAGGGGTGCAACCTCTAACCGTCTCGATGGGCGTTTTTGCGTGGTTCCCGATTGCCTGTTCCCCTTAATTGCAATTCCCCTGTGTTCTCACGTCCGCCTCAGCGCTCAATCATGCATCCCCCAGAGCGGCGCCGTCACTGTAACTTATTTATGAAAACACCACAGTCACCTCCAGCTCCCGGCTCGGAAAGGGCAAGCTCCCGATGTCCGTAGACCCCGCTGATCCTTCCCGCCTCGAAAAGGGCAGCTCCTGATGGCCGTAGACCCCGCTGATCCTTCCCGCCTCGAAAAGAGCAGCTCCTGATGGCCGTAGACCCCGCTGATCCTTCCCGCCTCAGGGCTCCATTCCGGCACCTTCCTGAGCGGCGGCGTCTCCACTCCGTCTGCCTCCAGCCCGCGCTTTTCCCCGGTGCGAGACTCTCTGCAGGAGGGGGGGTCTCGTCGTCTTGCTCTGCAGTGCGTCGGGGCAATGCAGCGTCCAAGCCACTGCCCGCAGTGTCTTATTTGATGTTCTATCTAAGACACTTCAATAGCATCACACGGTCATATGTGTGCCCCTGAAAGTTCAACTTCAGGCAGCTGGATAAAAAAGCATAAAAATGACCAAAGCTTGTGAAGAGCAAGCACCAAGCACTTTCTTTTGTGGAAGCATGCAACATCTGCCCAATCTAAACATATACTCCTAGCTCCCAACATGTGGGCAGATCAAAAGCCCCTCTTCTTGTGAGTCTTTCTCACATAATTGCTTGGCAATAGATGCGCTCTCAAGCCATACCAAAAAAACCCTGGTGTCATCACAGGGAGATAATGTGACAAAAAAACCTTTATTTGCTACAGGCTGCTGCCTCAACAGCTCAGTGATATCAAATTACATTCATCTATTGTCCAACAGCAATGGAATACAGACATCACCACCTGACATCCTCATGTACACAACATGGCTCAAGATCCATAATTTATGCTTAGACGCTATCAAAATTCTCTCACCGGTCTACAAGTCTAACATTCGAAAGAGGGTACTTTCCATACAGTACGTCTATATATGCAAAATATTGCTACAAAGCCACATCTGGAAAGATCCTTCCACTTGAATAGCCACCCCAAGACAAGCTATAAACCACCATTCACGTGAGTAGAAAACAACAGAAGGCAAGGACTTTTGCAGACAAATGTATACATTTTATGGTCTAACATAGATCCATAAAAGGGTATGTCAGGCACTATCCAATAACCCGGCACAAGCACCCTCTTGCTGACCTCTATGCAAAAAACTGACTACAAAACAACAAGAAACACAATTAAATCGAATGTTCATAGACAGTTTTGACATCCAGTCAATCAGAATCTCAGACCTGTAAAAGATGCCTTGATTCCGAAAGCGATAAGGGTCATACGAAGTGCTAGAATGGGCTCAGCAAAGATTCACATAGCGCACACTCCCTAGCCTCATTTCTGCTAGTTGCTCGAAAAAATCATCTTTGAACAACGGTGTCATGATTACAATGAAGAGCTCAGGCTATTGGGCAGCAAGCGGTTAATAGTGAATCAGTAACACAGTGATAACTATTTGAAAATAAGATCAAGAAGATGTCAGAAGAGGCTTGATATAGAAAAAAGGTATAGTAGATGTATATGTAGTTCTAGTAGAATTGCAAACAGCTATTAAAAAAGGGCACTTCTTGGACAGAATGTCATACCAATGAAAGTCCTGGATGTCTAAGGGAATATTTATCCACAGACCTATTCAGCTGTCTCTTTCTGGTTCTTGAAGTCAAAGTCAGGTCATCCAACTAAGAGACTATAGACACTAACCTTTAGAATGATAATCTTTGGGAAAAGAACACTGCTTGGTAGTGTAAACATAAGACCAGTTTTATTGGTGGAGGGGGTCACAAAACTCTCAATATGTACCATTATGCCCTGAATGAGAAGTGTTCTGTGCAAAGAATTGAAGTCTGGTACAGGGCTGGACTGGGAACCAAAACTGGCCTTGGCAAAGAGCTCGGCCAGCCCCCACTGGGAGCGGCAGAGCTGTTTTCCAGGGCCGGTATCGGCCGATTTTGTAACAGGTGCCGATTTTGCAGCTAGGCTGCAAAAACGGCCCTGTAACAAAAACGGCCCCCAGGGGACCAAAATCGGCCCCCACCCTAGCGGCCCACCGGGGAAATGCCCGGTGCACGCTACAGCCAGTCCGGCCCTGGTCTGGTATGAGAGAGTCATTCCAGGGCTTTAAATTGAAAGAGGGGTGTGTCAAATGAGGAGAAGAATTAGGAGCTGTTCTGTGAAGTGAAAGTGAAGCATTGTATGAAAGTCCACCTGATGTGGCAGTGTAATGCAGACTACTGGAGGAGAGGCATGCTCTCCTCCAGTAGTCTGCATTAAGGTGAAATGTGGAGCCACGGAAGAGTCAAACAGAGTAGAGAAGGAGCACCAAGCAAGAACCCAGCTGAGAGGGGGATAAAGCCGTGAAAAGGGCCCAGCTAAGGCAAGAAATAGAGCTTAAGACGATAGCCCAGCGGAGGGACTCGAGAAATGCAGACCACCAGATGTGAGGCTGGCTCATGGGGAAGAGAAACACGTGGAGCTTGGGCCCAAGTGCCGTACTGGGTTAGACACAGCAGTCAAATAAATAGAGGCGCTGAGTCTCCATGCCACAATGGGGTTTTGGGGGGGCCGCTGACCACCGGGAGGCCTGCCACCACCGGGGGGCTTTGGGGACAGGAGGGAAGGGGGGGGGGAGAGATTAGGAGACCACGGGGGGATTCTGGGTCTTTTGGGCTGGTTGTGCTGCCTTGGGCAGTTTGGGCTATGGACTGGGCTTCCTTTGGGCTGGTTGAGCTGCAGGCTTCATGTACAGCCATCTTGGGTCACTAACCACCATTTTAGTGGTAGTGACCCAGCAGCCGGTGGGGACCCCTGGTCGTGAGTTGTTTCCCACCAGCCCTCCCTGTATCTCGCTCTGGGCTCGGGGTTTTTTCCCAGGGGCTTCCGTTTTTTCCCGTTATGGTCAGTACCCCCCTTTCTTTCTGCATAGGGTAGAGGCTTGGGGGGAGGGATCTCTTTTCCTTATGAGGAGTTTTCTTTGGGGTACGGTGCATCAGGTTTGCAGATTTTGGTGGTTATCGTGTCGCTGGAACAGGTGCTGCTGTGCAATTCAGGATGTTGGTGCTTTTCCTAGAGTTAAAAGGGGGTGAAGGGTAGGAGGCCTGGGCTTGTTTTGATAAAGGGGTGGATCACTGAGTTCAAGGAAGGTCCAATTTGGTAACGAGGCATGGTTCAGGTGGTATGCAGTGGTTATGTTGTGGGTGTTGTTATATGTGAAATGGGGAAAATCATTTAGGGGAAGGGGTGGGGGGTTGGTCGGGTAGTTCTTATTTAGTGAGGGGTAGTTTTGTTCGGCACAGGCCAGGTTTGTTTATTTAGGATGCACCTGCTTCCAATAAAGCGGCCTTTGTCACACTTTATCACTTGTCTGTGGTCGTTGCTTCCCCCCCCCCCCTGCCCTCCTGGGTAGGCCCCAATGGAACGTTAGGACAGTGACCTGAGGCAAGTATTGATTAATTGGTGGCGTGAAGGATACTGACCTAGAAAATGGTGCATGCCAAACTGAGGGGACGGATAGGGTATAAAATAGTAGCAGGCAAAGTGTGTGTTTATGTGCGGTGCAGGTGCATGCTCAGAATAATACCCTGAGCTGTTTGTAGCCGCTCTCATCTTTTCCTTTAATCAGTCTTGGGTGGGAAATTGAAAAAAGGCTGTTGCGAAAGAAGAGGGCTGCATGCACGGGTTCGATCTCCAGGCTAGTGCTCCACAGACAGTAAAATGTCAGAACTTTCACGCAGTGCACTTGCGAAGCTTATACCTTTTCCTGCTTCTTCTCAGTTTGAATATCACAGCTTTGTGTTCAGATGCCTCTTCCGTTTCTCTTCTGTCTCCACCAAAACTAGCAGTGATCAGGCAGTCGCATGTAGGACAATAGAAAGAGGACTGCAACAAATCTTGAACAGCCATTTTGGAACAGAGTGATGTTTTCAATGAGGTAAACGGGGGTCGTGTAAAACTTTTGGTATCTCTTTGGGATCGTGACTCCCCTGCTCTTTGGAAGCCTTCGGATGTCTGCTCTATTGGACCGATCTGACAACTGCACTACGGCCCACCAACCCAAGTACGGACAAACCTCAGAGCTGCCTCGACATGGGCACTGGTCAGACAGAAGCAGTAGTGCTCCGAGCTGAGCTGTCATGACCCCCATCATAGCCCTGAAGGGGACACCCAAGCAGGATACCATAAAACACTGAATGTCTTGATTACCTAGCTCTCAGCATTGACTACAAGCAAGCACCGACAGCCTCATGACATAGTCCTACCAAAATAGATACAAGAATTAAAGCTATTTTTACAGATAGAGATTGGTGCGCTGGTGCGCACAAGAAGCAGCAAACATATGCGGAGATGCATGTCCCCGCAGGCAGTGCGCACAGCACTTAACAGGGCGCAGGGGCACCTTGGGGTGCTTGAAAGCGGCAGGGGGGGGGGGGCAGACACAGGCACCCTCGGAAAACTGCCTCTATCATTTGATCTCGGTTTTTTAATACACAGCAGATGTAATGAAAGGAAAAATTAATTTAGAGCCATATTTACAGAAACGGGCCTAGAGCGACTGAAAACATCCAGCGCTCTGGTCAAATGCTCTTAGAGAAAGGTAAAAGTAGTCCTTAAACAAAAGGTAAAAGTAGTCCTTAAACAAATGCTATGATGGGACAAGTGGAAGGGTACAAGTACTTCGGCATGCTCTGTGGGAGTAAACAACTGACGAAAAGGAGGAACAGAGACGAAAGACTGACCACTAACAATCAACGTTTTTTTAAGGACACTGAAACAAACAACTAAATGGCAGTGGTTGGGCTGTAAGCCCACAAAGAAGTATACTAAAGTGTACAAGCGGTCTCGAATGCTCGACCTAAAGAATAGCATTGCTGTCATGGCTTCGATTCATAGGGGGTTGCAATTTGAGACCTAACTAATTTTTTATTCATGAGGCTGGTTGAATGGTGACCTACTACCTATTAGTACATAGGTCGATTTGCAAAATAGCACACTAGTCACAAATTGCGACCAGTATTTTGCGAGCAGTGCTTTGTACATGTGACCCAATTTTTTCCATATTTTTAAGTATTGAGAGCATGTTTCGATAGTTTGAAGATGGTCAGGCCACCACTAGCTTTGCCTATGCTAGTGCATTTTAAAAGCTGACCAGTGGCCAATATTGGCCTTCTCAATGCCTGCGCATTTTGAAAGTATCTAACATTGGGAAAGCCAATAGTGTTGGCCACTATGCAGCAGGAGACATGTGGCAGGGAGCTAGAAAAGACAGAGGGAATGGACACCACAAGGTACTGGGAAGAGCTGCAGAACAGCATCCAGGGCATCACCAACCCGATATCTAGTGCATAGTGTGCAGCAGTTATGGAAGGGACAATGGGAGGAGAGAGATGAGGCAGAGGAGTTCGAGACTGCAGGGCAACTTCCACGCAATCTGGCACTTGGCGGGCAATAGGAGATTGCTCTAAGGGAGGGTAGTGATGGGAGAATCGGGTAGGAGATGTTTGGGGAGCTAACAAGCTTTAAGACTGAGGAAGTAGGAGGACAAACATTCACTTGAAGTGTTAAGCAAGAAATGAAATGGGAAAAGAAAAAATGAAAAGTAATTGCATGACAGCCGTTGCTGAAAATATACACTTTAGCCAATGAAAGTACGGTAAACAAGCTAACCTCCAGAGGCGGGACAAATACAGAAAGGGGAACCAAGCCATCCAATAAAGAGTAGGCAACTGAGGCAGCTAAGAAAGCCACCCAATCATGAACAAGCTCAAATCTATGGAATATTGTACAGAATGCTGTTTGTCACAGACAGCTGAAGATGCCTGCAGCAAGAATTAAAAAACTAGCTTGGTGCAACTATTTATTAGATCTATTTTTCTATCTGTAAAGCACATTTACATTCTACTCATTGTGTGAGATGGCATAATAGCAAATACATTTTGTAAATGTCACATTCTTTATAACTGTATTGCATTAGTGTGCTGAATTTAATTTCCAAATATACATGAGGCAGCTCGGGTCCTTTGACAGACACGAAGAGCAGGTGCAGAAAACTGCCCCTCAAAGTATTAATAATATAGCGGGTTGTGCCCAGGAGACCTCTGCCTCCCGCCTGTAATCACTCTAATCCGTCACTTCGAACAGGCCATGCATGTGCATACATTACATGGGTTGAGCTGCTTTGTATATTTTGCTGAATTCAAGCCATTTTTGTTCTCACAGACCACAACACTAGTGTGTTTCATACCGTTTTTTTTTCGTTGTTCGCGATTTAACGCATAGTTTTTCCAGTTCAATTTCCTTTTTCTTACTTTAAAAAAATTGTAACATTTCACATGTTTTAAATAGAGGAAGATCCTCGCCGATGAACAAGACTTCAAAAAAGCATTGTTTTTGATGTTCAAATAAGAATTGTTTTTGATGATTAGAGCTTTTATATATTAAATGTGGCAGTACAGTTTCGGTCGATTCTCAGACAAGAAAGAGGTGTTGTGAGGAAAGAGCCAATTAGGAGGTTTTTTGGGAGGGGACAGTGTGAAGGCATGGAAGAAGAGAACATTTCGTTACAACTGTTCATAATTTAAATATGATGAAAACGATGTCACAATTAATAGGAATGTATATATTTTACAGTGGTGCATCACATTGGGAGAATGAGAACTCCATCTTTCTCCTTGCCCTGCATCATGTGAGAGAGGAAGTTTGTGGAGATGAAACCTTTATAGCCGGAAATGGATATTGCAGAGCCCAGTTTTGTATATTGAGAAAAAAAGATAAGAGAAAGATCACCTCTTGGAAGGAAGTATTGTGGTAAGAAACGTCGAAGTCGAATATCGACATGTCGCAATATTGTGATCAAAATATCGAGAGACAAGATATCGAAGCAAAATATCGAAAATGTAAGTGCACAGAGGGAGGTATGGATTTACTATTTTTAACTCCACATCTACTTATCTTTCAGATATATATAGGAGAGAGAGATAAACAGATCTATCTATCTATCTATCTATCTATCTATCTATCTATCTATCTATCTATCTATCTATCTATCTATCTATATCCATCTATCTATCTAGCTCTTCAAGATATCTATCTATCTATCTATCTATCTATCTATCTATCTATCTATCTATCTATCTATCTATCTATCTATCTATCTATCTATCTATCTATCTATCTATCTTCAAGATTAGTAGATGTGGAGTTAAAGTATGTATGGCAGTCGCCACTGGGTAGTTATAATTAGGTCAGCGTTTCCATTTTGTGTTGCTAATAATTTTGGCACCGTTTGACGAAACTCCACAAAACTTTGCTAAAAAGTGCTATTTTTTACCTAGTTTGTGCAACTTTCGTCATGATCCCATCAAGCAGGGGCAGAGGAAAAAGGGGTATCCAAAAGCACAAGCACTGTCTGTATTTACCATAGACTTCTTTAAGAAGGGCTACAACAAGGGCTACAACAAAAACTGCTGCACGAAATTCCACTAAATTTGGCAGGAAGATAGATCTTGGTCCACAGATTGTGCTTTTTGTGATTTGGTGTAGATCTGTTCAGTAATTTTTAGAAATTAAAGATCAGAAATATTTGTATATCTGGATGGTTGGGTCAACAAGAGCCTCGGGAGACTCTTGCGGGGGAGCCAATCTAATAATAGACCATCAATCTAAAAATGCCAGCTCTCCCCACGACCCCCAACGTTGTGGATGGTGAGTGCCTTTGGTGGGCACCTACCTTTAAACAGTGTACTGGTCTGGGGGATGAGGTTCCCAGAACCGAAAATGGCTCGGGGAGTAGCGGCCCTGGGGGATGGGGTCCCCAGGGCCTTTTAAAGGCTCAGGGAGGGGGTTGCTTGGCCTCCCTCCCCTTAAAATATAATTAGGGCCTTGGAGAATGGGGTCCCTGGGCCGAAAACCGCTCAGGACAGGGCTGCATGGCCCTCTTCCACTTTCAATTAAAAGGCGTCCCTGAGGGATGTTGCCATCAGGGCCTTGTAAGGGCTCAGGGAGGGTGGCTGTCTGACCCCTTCCCCTTAAAATAAACTTTTGGCCCTGGGTTTTGGGTTCCTCGGGGACAAAAAAGGCTCGGGAAGTGAGTGATATGATTTGTGAGGTCATATTCACTGCATGGTGGGGGTGTGAGTATAACTGGTGAATTTCTGTGTTTTCTTTAGTTCAAAACATTAATGCTGTGAATAACATACCCATCGAACTATAACATTACTCTAACCTTTGCTTTTCCATTAAAAAAATATACATATGTGTATTGATATATATATATATATATATATATATATATAATATATATATATATATATATATATATATATATATATATATATATATATATATATATATATATATATTTCAACAATAATCCCCCTCGGGAGATCGATGAGTCGCACACAAACTTGCCTCTGTTAATTTAATTCGAGCAGAGCAACAGGACATGGCATTAGTACCAACATGTTTCGTTTCCTCATGAAACTTCTTCTCGGGTGTGCCTGCCCCAAACAGCGATCGTTGGTTTACCACAGGTGAAAGTTCAATTTTTTTTATATATTGTCCGATGGCCCGCCCAAATTGGAATCACTTCCTTGTAGTTGTTGCATTACGGGTCCTGTAGTTTCCCAGCGAAAGTTGTAATTTTTAACCCTCCAGTGGGTGGTGCATAGATGTCCCATTGTGGCCACAAACCATTTTCTTTCCGCTACGATTAAAATGCATGTTCACTCGCTGTCAGCCAACTCTCAGGGCTGATGAGAGACCAAGCACCGGAGTCCAGTCCCCGGGAGCACCGCAAACCCCTTCAATCCGTTTGACCGGTTTTAAAAATGTGGTTCAGTGCGGGGCTGCCGGGCGCTCTGTTTGGCTGTGCATATCCTCCTCGGCAGAACCAAGCTGACATTTATTTCAACAATAATCCCCCTCGGGAGAGCGATGAGTCGCACACAAACTTGCCTCTGTTAATTTAATTCGAGCAGAGCAACAGGACATGGCATTAGTACCAACATGTTTCGTTTCCTCATGAAACTTCTTCTCGGGTGTGCCTGCCCCAAACAGCGATCGTTGGTTTACCACAGGTGAAAGTTCAATGTTTTTTTATATATTGTCCGATGGCCCGCCCAAATTGGAATCACTTCCTTGCAGTTGTTGCATTACGGGTCCTGTAGTTTCCCAGCGAAAGTTGTAATTTTAACCCTTCAGTGGGTGGTGCATAGATGTCCCGTTGTGGTCACAAACCATTTTCTTTCTGCTACGATTAAAATGCATGTTCACTCGCTGTCAGCCAACTCTCAGGGCTGATGAGAGACCAAGCACCGGAGTCCAGTCCCCGGGAGCACTGCAAACCCCTTCAATCCGTTTGACCGGTTTTAAAAATGTGGTTCAGTGCGGGGCTGCCTGGCGCTCTGTTTGGCTGTGCATATCCTCCTCGGCAGAACCAAGCCGACATTTATTTCAACAATAATCCCCCTCGGGAGATCGATGAGTCGCACACAAACTTGCCTCTGTTAATTTAATTCGAGCAGAGCAACAGGACATTGCATTAGTACCAACATGTTTCGTTTCCTCATGAAACTTCTTCTCGGGTGTGCCTGCCCCAAACAGCTATCGTTGGTTTACCACAGGTGAAAGTTCAATGTTTTTTTATATATTGTCCGATGGCCCGCCCAAATTGGAATCACTTCCTTGTAGTTGTTGCATTACGGGTCCTGTAGTTTCCCAGCGAAAGTTGTCATTTTTAACCCTCCAGTGGGTGGTGCATAGATGTCCCGTTGTGGTCACAAACCATTTTCTTTCTGCTACGATTAAAATGCATGTTCACTCGCTGTCAGCCAACTCTCAGGGCTGATGAGAGACCAAGCACCGGAGTCCAGTCCCCGGGAGCACCGCAAACCCCTTCAATCCGTTTGACCGGTTTTAAAAATGTGGTTCAGTGCGGGGCTGTCTGGCGCTCTGTTTGGCTGTGCATATCCTCCTCGGCAGAACCAAGCCGACATTTATTTCAACAATAATCCCCCTCGGGAGATCGATGAGTCGCACACAAACTTGCCTCAGTTAATTTAATTCGAGCAGAGCAACAGGACATGGCATTAGTACCAACATGTTTCGTTTCCTCATGAAACTTCTTCTCGGGTGTGCCTGCCCCAAACAGCGATCGTTGGTTTACCAGAGGTGAAAGTTCAATGTTTTTTTATATATTGTCCGATGGCCCAATATATATTTATATATATTACCTACTGGCGGTCGCCAGTAGGTATATATAGTTAGGATTTTTTTGAATAGGGATTTCTGTAAATTCTATGTTGAATAACTTTGGCGTTGATGGACGGAATTGGCTGAAATTTTTAGGAAAATGGCACATTTTGTTTCTGAGCATCCCCTGAAAGTTTGGGGGGGTTTCATGAAGTGGGGGCCGAGAAAAAAGGGGGTCCCAAAACGTGTTTTTAACATTGAGTTTTCCTTGCGGTTGGACTCACTTTTAGCTCGAACGGCTGAATGGATTTCTATGAAACTTGGCAAAATTGTAGGGACTGGTAGTCCGATGTGCCTTTGCTAGGTCTCAAGATATGTGCTCTAGTGGATTTTGAGTAATTTAGGTTCAAAAAAATATATATATCTGTAAGAGCGCCCCGGTACGCGCACCGGGGAGCGCACCGGGCACGCCACGCGACTTGCGCACGGAAAGCTGATTTGCTCTCGGGTGTCTGTAAATATTCTAAACAGTCCGGAGCGGCCGCCATCTTGTGTCTCGGTAGGATCGAGACACAAGAGATGGCCAAAACAAAGGGGTAAATGACTATAAAGGGGCAGAGTAGATCCTCCATGACCCCCTAGGTTTGATGTGGGGGCTTTAAAAGGGCCCAGCGGGGCAAAAAAAAATTTGTTTTTTTTCGCGGGGGGAGCGCCCGGTACGCGCACCGGGAAGCGGACCGGGGAGCGTACTATAGGGAAAAAAGAATGATAGACTTTTCAAATATTGTATGTTTATTGATTGTTCTTTTTGTTGTTTTTTTGTTGGTTTTTTTTAATTTAAGTAGCAACATGTAGGTACCAATGCAGAGTCTAAAATTTAATATACACCATCTCATTTGTAGATATCTTGCATGTTGTTTCAGAAGTTATTGTGGTATATGGAATTGATACCATAGTCTGTCAGGAAAGCAGAAACAATATGGAGGCAGGAGATGATAAAGAGATGTTAAATATACATTGGAGATAATATAGTTGGAGAAAGGAAGTAACTATGAGCAAACTTACTATGTAACACAAAAAAGTTGCACAGTATATTTTAAGTCTCACTTTATATTATATCTTTTTGGGTAGTATTTCATAATTTTCATATAAAAAAGAATAATGTCTCAAACAATTTTAACTTTTTAAATTTAAATTTATTGTTGCGATTTTTCAAAATCTAAAAGAATTTGCAACATTAATTAATATGGTATGTCCTCCTTTTCATTCCATTCTTCAATTTCTTCAACACATTTAATCAAGTCTTGGTCTACAGTGTCATCCAAAAAGTCTATTTCTTGTTTGTCTTCTGTTGGATTGTTTTCCATATATATTTGAAACGAAATATTATTTTCATTTTGTTGTGCTTCCATTTTCTTGCTGTAAATTGCATTAAAAAAATATATCAGTAGAGATAGGGCACTGTTGGGTTTCAGTTCAGACAGGTACTTGTGAGTTTTTAACAGTGAAGTTATCTTTGGGCAGTGTATGGTTTCAGGCAGGAAGTAGAACTATTAAAAAGTGCCTGTGATGAAGCCTAAGTAAATTCATAATTATACCACAGAAGCCTAACTCAATCAATGATTTAAAAAAATAAGTCTTTCTCAATGTCTAACTCTTATTGAGGGACAGTATATAACTATCTGAAAACGTTTTCCCAAATTATCTTAAAGTGCATAACATAGTTCTCCTTTCAAATTAACAACTTACCTTCTTCAAAGTAGTTGAAGTTTTCTGTCAAATTCTTTTCCAAATGTATCTTAGGTAGTGTTAGTCAAAATGGCTGTGTTTATCTCTCATTTTATATATATTCATGTACTTAACCAATCAAATGTCAGCACATAAAAGTACAAAATGAAAGTAACATTTTAATTGGTTGAAAATTCAAACAGTTTCATATGTGTTTTTGTCATGTAATTTACCTCAGGATATTTAGACAGGGCTACAGCCCAAATGGCTCAATGGAATACCACCAAATTTGGGTAAATGGTAGGGACTGCTACGTAGTAGGGCCTATTCTATATATGATGAAAGTGTCTCCAGTGGTTTTTCTGTAAATTACTTTCCCACCTTTTTTTAGCGAGCGCTTACCGGTGCGCGCCCCGGTACGCGTACCGGCAGCGTTACGGGAGTCCTCCATTTTGTGTTTCGGAAGAATTGAGACACAAGATGGAGGGCAAACAATGTTGGGAATGGGTAGAAGGGGGCACGGTAGACACTTCCTGACCCTCTAGGTTTTCTGAGGGGGGCTTACGACGCTCATATAGGCAAAAAATAAAAAAAATAAAAATCGCGGGGGGGAGTGCCCGGTACGCGCACCGGTAAGCGTACCGGGGAGCGTACTTTGGTCAAAAATAGTGAAAAAAGTTAGAAAAAGATAAACGTTTTGAATAATCAGAGGTAGGGTAGCTCTGAAAAGAGCTTTTGGGTTCTGTGGCTGATTTAGGTTCCAATGCACAGTCTTAAATTCAGGAGGAATATTCTATTCCCCTCATCTGAGAAGTGCACACTGATGGAGCAAGGATTCGCACGTAAAGCGCCTTGCCCAGTGCAAGAACCTCGCCCAATGTATAATACTACTAAAATCATTGTTTGTCATTTATTATACGTTTTCCCATACACGCGGGTGTCCCCAGGATGCTTGCTCGTATGTCTTTTCCATATTAACGAAGCTTGCACTAACGAACCGGCTGCTTTGCTGCCATTCAGTCTGCGCATGCGTCGGTCATACCCATGTGATGTGACGCACTCGCATTCTGGAGGGAATTTGTGCTCATGCGCACTGTTGTAAAAATGGCCGCTTGACTCTCACCACGCTCTCCGCTTGCTACTGCTGCCTCAGCCTATCTGTCTTTTTCGCACTAAACATTAATGCTATAGTCATTATAAAGTAAGGGTTGGTTAAAATTTTATCATGGTATACAGTGTGATCATTTTATATGTGATTTTAATTTGTTCTCGCTTACTTTTCATGTACCGCGTCTCTGGGGGCTGGGAGTGCTTAAGCTACGCCATATTTGAAGCTCCTCTGGGTATGTCCATGTGACCTGGGAGAAACTCGACTGCGCAGACGCTGAAACCAGCCAGCTGGCTCCCGAAGCCAAATGCGCCTGAGAAAACCAGCACATGATGAGGACACTCACCTTGAGAATAACTGATTTTGTTGCGATGTCCTGTGCTCTCAGATTTTCTATTGTATTCTATGGATGGGAACGTGAACCTAATGGGCGGATAGAAACATTTAAATTTCATGGTGGGAACGTTGAATTTTAGGAGGTGGTAATGACCGCACCACCTCTTCTGACCAATCAAAATGTGGGAAACTGTCACTTGCAACATTAGTGGGTGGTCTGAGGGACCCCAAAATGGTATAACTACCCTAGTTTAGCTTAGGAAAATTGTCCGACTTGTCCGAGTAGCAGACCTGTCACTGACCCTACGATCTCAATAGGTGCTCAAATCTGAAAGTGCTGCGGAGCACTTTGTCCATACTTTCCACAAACTCCTAAGGGGTGGAAAATCCTAAGTGCTGGCGAAGCACTTTGCTGGGGAATTCGAAAATCCAATCGGGGTTTCTGGCGGATTACTTGCAGAAGGGGGTAACGCAGGCGTTGCTGTCCGAAGCTGTGGGTGTTGGTCGTACCCTGGGAGGCCCAGTCCTTTGACCCGAACCTGAGGGGTATCCTGTCCTGATCTGTCCGTGGGCTGTACCTGTTCGCATTCTGGTATTCCTTTTCTGAGGGTCCTTGTCCCCGTCCTTCCAACTGACCCGTGGCCAGGGTTAGTCTTCTCTCAGACCTAGGTAAATATTAACCTGTGGGTTTGCGTCTCTCTCTCTCTCTCTCTGATTTAATAAAGTACTCTTGCCTTTGATATTGCTCTATCACCTTGAGAACAAGTTATATGCAATTGTTGTAGAATTGTTCCACTTCTCTCCCCACCTTTAGAAAATTGCCAAACTGTTATATTTTATTAGTATGTTCCAGTTTTTCCCTTTCCTTTAGCTGATTGCAGTGAATTTAGTAAGAACAGTTAAGCGTTTAGGTCAAATATATGTTCTAGGTCCCAATCCCGTCCTATTGTTCCTAGCATAAAATTGCAGTAACTAGTCCTGTTCTAAAATTCCTACCTATAGTCTTCCCATATATTCTAATGGTTATAATTCTAATACAAAGTTACTTATTGGTGTTGATTCTGATGTTTGATATATTATTCTGCATATCGCTTATTGTCTTGGCATCTTCTCTTTGAACCTTTATATAAAGTTTTAAACTTCATCAGGTGTCTGTGGTCATTTTACAGAAACTGTGGATAAGTATGTACTGAAGTATAAAGAATATATCTTTCTAGGTTCCCTGTCTACTATTTTCCCTTATAGCTCCAGGTCCGTCGGAAAGTTGTACTTGTGGTAAGTCAGGTACATGGTAAGAAGAGGTGTAACCCAAACCCTAATTACTCATAGAAGCGTGTAGCAGAAGCCATCACCCAGTTCACCCAAATGTCAATGGTGTATTACATTTTATGCACGCCAGGGCCCAGTGCGTGTAGGTAATTGGTGAATACGGTGACCCGGGTGAACTGCGCGCTCTATCAGTAATTTTCTGGTAGCAGTAGTATGGTTTGGACTAGTTAGATTAGGTAGACAGGATAAACAAACCGTGAAAACAAAGTGTGCTGCTGATTTTCTACTATATTGGTTTAAATGTTTTGAAATGTTTAAGGATTTATATGTAAATGTATATGATTTTGCATTACTGCTATAAATATTACATGTTGAATTAACCCAGAACTGTTTGTAAGTGTTCAGTGTAGTCCGAATCCCCGGGGAAGTATTTGGCTAACGGTGAGCAGAATCCGGTTAGCTGTTGAAGTCACTAGGGTTTGAGTCATTAGTGCAGGGTTAGGAATAACTGGAAGCACTAATTAGGATCTTTTGTTGTGTCTGAATAAATGATAGCTACGAGTCCGGTATAAAACTTTCATTGCGATATCACCTAGTAAGGGTCGCATACGGAAGGAGTAGTAGGGTCTCCGAGGCTTGACTGGTAAGTAAAATAGTTCACTGGTGAAATCCCGGCTCAGTACATATCCCTGACGAAAGTGGATGAGTCGGAAGAATAACGGGTTCTATATTACTCGCGTGTGAGGTTAGGCAAAGAAGTCTATCCAGAGTGAATGAGAAGTAGACAGAAGTGGTTTACTTGCAGTGAAAGAAAGTTTTTCTATCTCTTTAGAACGCTCAGACATAGTGGCAGACGTTGTGTGTTAGTAACTAAGTTTTACATTTGCACTTTAGGAAAAGTTAAAAGTTTCCGTTACCTTGTGAAGGAGGGAGTCAGTCGGAGAGCTGCTCTGACGTCACTCCGTGCCGCGCTGGTATTGGTCAAGACAGCGGGTGTGTAGCGGAGCTAAATTTGTGAAGGAGGGGTGAGTGCCGAAGCGTGAGACTCTGTCTCGCGAAAAGGCCGCGCACCCATTGGCTAAGGATTTTGTATTCTCTGACCTGATTGGGTAGTGCGAAAAATAAGTCGCGCTAGCATTGGAAGCACAAAAGTAAACAAAATTAATCAAGCCGAGCTAGAAGCGAGTCTGGAGAGTTGTATGTGGTATCCAGATTTCATACCGAACCCAAAGTACCTAGGATTTCATAAGGATCAGCTTATACGAGGTAGACCGCACATGATGTATGGAGTAAAGAGGAAATTGTCATTTACTGACAAAGTAAAGAATTTTTTCAAAACCGACAAGCCCATTAGAACGAGGGAAGGCGTTCTCATTCCCCCGCCCAACACCCCTGCTTCTTTCATGTTGTTTGATAAAGGGTATCACACTTGTGTCTGGTTAGAAAATTGGGCAAAGTATACTGCTGAGGACGGAGTTTTAGCATTCCCTGTTGAAGGTACATTTAATGGTCGGGTTCTGTTTAACTTAAGGACCCGCATGAATGAATTACACCCCAGACCCAGATTGACCCAGTACGAAGCCCTGGAAGAATGGGAGATTGAGGCACTAGAAAGGGATAGACCCAGGATGGATAAGGGAGTAAGTAAATGGTATCCCAGACTTCCAACGCCAACCAAAGAGCAGAAAATGAAACAGTGGAGGCAAAACATGATGACAGAAGGGTTGTTTCCTATGATGGGAGTATTAGAAGAAAAGAAAGGAAAATGTAAAGAAAAGACCCATCACATAATGCCCGCAGGGGACTCAGAGGATGAGCACCTGGAAGATTTGTTAATGAAAAATCCCCCTCCCTATGTTGCAGAGTCAGAACCTGTGCATTCCCCAAACCCTTTTTCAAAATATCCCAGATGTAGGAGGGATAGTGATACAGATGGAACAGGTACAGACAGTAAAACCAGTAACAGGGATGGGTTTTGCAGACCTAAATCTACGGTCCCAAATTATCAGCCGTTCGGAGAAGGTCCACCCCGATTGGTCACTCCAACTGCTCCAAGTATTTACCCTCCCTTGGTACCTCAGGTATTGTACGACAATTCAGCAGAAAAGGCTCTAAAGGAAAAGGAAAAGGAAGCTCTGGCTAGACAGCGAGATGATTTGGTTCGAACTATCGCCCAGATACATCCCCATCCTGATTCTCTGACTATTCCAGTAACTATTGGCCCAGCTATTCCACTGTATAGAAATGACCTGACTAGTCCCCGTCCTCCTGTTATCACCCCAGTGCTGCCTACTCCTAGTGTCCCTACCCCGAGGAAAGAAGTATTCATAGATGAAGATCAAGAAAGTGAATGTGAATCTGTGGTGTTGATGGATTTGCCCATTAGAGAGCCTAGGGCTAGTACAGGGGGGGCAAAAAGTCAGACTAGACCCAAAGAGGTGGTGATTGAAGGTGCATCTGGGGTTAGGAGTGCTACTGTAGTATCCCCAGAAGAATTAGACAGATGGACCAAGGAACTGGAAAAAGAGACCACTCCCCAACCCAAAGCATTAGAAATATATAAATTAAGAATAGAAATAGAAGAAATGATGGCTGGAAATGTGGGGGTGGAACGCCTGAGCTCCTACAATGAAGAGGAATTATTGTTTATCAGCAAAAATCTTACCCGAAATGCTAGAATGCTCCATGAAAGGATAATGGATACAGCCACAGAAATGGGAATTGATGTTAGTCGCTCCAAAATTCTTCAGAAACCCTACCGAGTAGACTTTTCAGACAAAGATTTAGAAAACCTAAATGTGATGGGAAAACAGATTCAAGTAAAGGAGTTTTTAAAGCTTTTGCAAAAGTGGGGAGAGGTGGGTAAATGGAGAACCCGGTGGGCAAAGAAAAGGGAAGACAGTAGAGAAAAATCACAAGCGTCAGAATATATGCTGAAAGAAGTAACTCCTGCAGAAAAATTGTGTCCCATGAGAGAAGTCCCGGGAGGGAAATATGTCCATGTCCCTTGGTCCCGACAGGATATTGTGTCATTTACAAATGACTTCCCGAAATTACGGGAGAAGCCTGTTGATTGGTACAGGCAGGTAGAACGATTCATAAAAGTTCAGAAATGTCTGTTGAAAGACCTGGATGGGTTTTTCGACATTGTGGTCCCTGTAGATCTGTGGACCGACTGTAAAATTGAAATTGACTGGCCCAGTGAGGAATTTCCCAGAGATGAGAAAACAGGAGCGCCTGCACCTGAGGTAATGAGGAAGTATGAACAAGTCATACAATATCTCAAGAAAAAGGTTCCCGCAAAAGAAACAGATTGGACTCGAATAGATAGAACCACCCAAGAGCGTGATGAAACTGTTCACTCCTATTACGAAAGGCTACTGCAAGTGTTTAAAACATACAGCGGTATCGATAATGTGGACATGAAAGACATGACACATTTCAGTTACAGATTTGTGCTAGGATTAAGGCCCGAAATCTCCCAATGGATTAGAGACAATAAAATCAGTTGGCAGGGAAAACCAATTGATGATGTCCTGAAATATGCAAAATACTGCGAAGATGAAATCGAAAACAAAAGGAAGGCCCTCAAGGAAAAGGTAATGTGGGCACAGGTGAAGTTGGCTGAACAACAAGAACAGCAGTTAAGTAACTTGAATTCTAATAAGAACTCACAGAATGTCACTGGTGGGGGAGGAGGAGGAAAGCCCCGAACTAAAATGAGTAGAGAAGAGGCTATGAAAAAATTCCCTTGTCACGGGTGCGGCCAGATAGGGCATTGGAGAGACGAGTGTCCACACCTGCAGGCCGGTAATGCCCCTGTAAATGGTTTAAACCCACAGGTGCAGAAAGAGGGGACGAGGAAGAACCAGCAACAGGTAAAGCTACCTCCAGTACCTCGCGCTCCTAGACAAAATTATAAGAATCAGGGTCAGCAGAATGAGAGGGCGGAAGTATGGGAAGTCGAGAATGAAAGAGATGCAGTCATTCCACAGTACTTGTTAAATGACACCTTCCTCTATGAAAATCAAGATTGACGGGGCCTGAGAGGGGAGGATGAGGAGTGCGTGCTTGGCGCCTCCTTACCGGTAGACCAGACTGGACCATACATTGAAGGAAAGGTTGAGGGAAAAGACGTCACCTTTCTGTTGGACACTGGTGCTACCAGATCTACTGTGAGGACAGTGGATGTTCCTAACCTACCCCTCTCGGGAGAAGCGATCCAAGTAGTGGGCGTCTCAAATCAAATAATAAGTACTCCAGTAACCGAACCAATGGAAATCTCCATAGGAAATTTCAAAGAAATGCACAGATTTGTGGTCTGTGATTCTAGTCCTGTGAATCTGCTAGGACGAGATTTGTTGTGCAAGATGCGTTGTACCATTTACTGCACACCAAATGGCGTCGAAATTCAGACCCCCGATGAAGATGGCCTGTACAAACTGATGTTAGTCAGACAAGATGCTGATATCAAACCGTTAACAGTTGAGGATTTGCCTGAAGAACTCCAGTTAAGGGTAGTCCCAGAAGTATGGGATTTCACAGGAAAGGATGTTGGCTTGATGGCGAATGTAGACCCAGTTAAAATATCGATAAAAACGAATGCTGTATATCCCAAAACCAGACAGTACAAAATGAGTGCAGAAGTGAAAGCAGGAGTAGCGACTGAAATTACCAGGCTGCTTGAAGCGGAAATAATAGAAGAAGTGATGAGCAGCCCCTGTAATTCGCCTATCATTGGGATCAAAAAGCCTAGTGGAAAGTACCGGGTAGTGCAAGATTTGCGTAAGGTAAACCAGATTGTCGTGCCTTGCTGTCCTATTGTGCCCAACCCTGCTGTGATACTATATCAGATTCCCTGGAATGCAGAATGGTTCACTGTCATCGACCTGTGTCATGCATTCTTTTCCATCCCATTGCATCCAGAAAGCAAGTTCCTTTTCAGTTTTGAATTTGACAGTCATATCTATGTCTGGAATCGTGTCCCTCAGGGGTACACTGAAAGTCCATCGATTTTCAACCAGATACTAAAGAAGTGCCTTGAAACTCTAGTGCTGCCGAGAGAGTCTGTTTTAGTGCAGTACATAGATGACCTATTGGTGGCATCTAAAACCCAGACCGACTGTGTCACCGACACCATTGCGTTACTGAATCACCTAGGAAAGGGAGGACATAAAGTGTCACCTGACAAGTTACAATTTTGCAAAAACTCAGTGAAGTATCTGGGGCATCAGATAGAAAAAGGAATCAGGAAAGTTACTACAGAAAGAATCAAAATAATTAAAGCAATGGAACTGCCCAGAACTCAGAAAGAGGTGAGAATGTTCTTAGGAGTTGTGGGTTACTGCAGACAATGGATTGTAGGATTTGCCGCGCTAGCAAGACCCCTGATAAAAATGACCAAGAAAGGAGTAGAAGACCCGTCAGCTGGGACAGTGAAAGCATGAACGCTTGGGTAACATTGAGGAATTGTCTATGTACCGCTCCTGCATTGGGTATGCCCGACTACTCTAAATCTTTTGAGCTTTTCTGTGACACAAGAGAGAATTGTGCTCTTTCAGTCCTGACCCAGGAGCACGGATCAATTAGGAGACCGGTGGCCTATTTTTCAGCCACCTTAGATCCGGTGGCTGCTGGATTGCCGGGGTGTCTGAAAGCAGTTGCCGCTACTTGCGTCAGTCTGGAACAGAGTGAGAACATTGTCATGGGACATCACGTCACTGTATATGTTCCTCATTCTGTTGTAATCCTGCTGACTAGAACCAAGACCCAGTACCTCACACCTAGTCGGCTGACTAAGTATGAAAGAATTTTGATTGGTGCTGAAAACGTAACCATTTCCCGGTGCAATGTCTTAAACCCAGCGACACTGTTACCTGTCCCTCTGGATGTAGACCTAGAAGAGGAAGGGGAACATAATTGCATCGATTTGACTGAGTTCAGTACAAAGCCCCGTCCAGACATTCGTGAAATAGCACTACTTGATGGGGATAAGACAATGTTCGTGGATGGCTCGTGTTTAAGACATGAGAGTGGGGGCCTGAGTGCTGCCTATGCTGTGGTTACGTTGACAGAAACCATAGAAGCATCTTACCTGAGCGAGGTGAAATCTGCACAGGTGGCAGAGCTCATTGCGTTAACTAGAGCATGTAAGAGGGGTAAGAACAAGAGAATAACTGTTTACACAGACAGCCAGTATTGTTTTGGGGTTGTTCATGACTTCGGCCAATTGTGGTTGCAAAGAGAATTCATGACTTCCTCAGGCACCCCTATCAGAAACGGAAAGGTGGTGCATAACTTACTGGAAGCTATCCAATTGCCCAAAGAATTGGCTGTGGTCAAGTGCGCGGCTCACAGATCTGGAAATGATGATGTGACTGCCGGTAATAGGTACGCTGACCAAATTGCCCAGTTCTGTGCCCGACATCAAATGTCACTCCAAATTGCGTTGTGGAGTGGAACCAGCTGCCAACTTATGTTGTTTGAGAATGTGTCAACGTGGGAAGAATTAAAAGATTTGCAACAGGCAACAGACAGACAAGAAAAAGGAAGGTGGGCTGCAAATGGGTGCAAGTTGAGAGATGATGGTGTGGTGGTAAATCCGACTGGGGTGCCTGTACTGCCTGATAGCTTGATCGACCCCATGATCAGAATGATACAGGAACCAACACATATGGGAAGAGACGCGATGTGTCGAGTGTTTGACAAGGTGTTCTGTAATTCAAAATTCAGGAACCAGGCGGAAAGGCTTTGCCAGAGGTGCCTAGTGTGTCAGCAGTTCAATGCAGGGAAAAAGACTGTGGTAGAACAAAGTACGGTTGGAAAGGCAATAGGTCCCTTTGTCAGAATGCAGGCAGACTTTGTAACCATGCCTAGGTGCAAAGGGTATAGATACATCCTGGTCGTAGTCTGTCTATTCTCCCGGTGGGTGGAGGCCTATCCCGCAAAGAAAAATTATGCCATAACCACTACCAAATTATTGCTCAGGGAGTTGATACCTAGATTCGGAATCCCAGAGACGATCGAAACGGACCAAGGTGGGCATTTTGCCAACGATGTCCTAGAAGAACTCTGTAAAGCATTCAAAATGAAGCAAAGACTGCATTGTGCCTACCGTCCAGAGGCTTCTGGGGTAGTGGAACAAATAAACGGCACCCTGAAATCCAGATTGGCAAAAATGTGTGATTCCACAAAAATGAACTGGATAGAGGCTTTGCCCCTTGTGCTGATGAGTTTGAGGAGTATCCCGAACAGAAAAACTGGCCTGAGCCCCCATGAAGTATTGATGGGAAGAGTGATGCGACAGGCATAGGTACCCGGACACAAACTGCTAAGCATTTCTGATGATATGGTACTAGAATACTGCAAGCAGCTGGGTGACCAAGTGCGTTCTCTCTCTCAGCAGATTGGAGAGACAGAAGACGAGTGGCCAAAGACTCCGGCACACAACTTGCAACCAGGAGATTGGGTGGCGTTAAAGAAGCACACCCGGAGCAGTTGCCTGAAACCCAGGTGGGGAAAGCCACGACAAGTGATCCTCGTCACCACAACTGCTGTAAAGTGTGCGGGCGTACCGAAGTGGATCCACGCCAGCCACACCAAGAGGGTAACTGGAGAAAACGCGACTGAAGCTGAAGGCAGCACAGCTGAGGAAGCTCCCGAGGAGGAGAGTCCAGAACTAGCTGACATCGAACTGCCGAGCACAAGTCGAGACGTTGAGTGGTTCCCTGCCGACGACCAGGTTCATGATCCAATACGAACCAGGAAATATTCCTACTTAGACAGTGAGTGGGATAGTCCAGGTGAGCTAGAAATAGACGAAGCAGATCAGGTCGACGAGAATCACATCACACCTGATCAGGAATTAGGCCAAGTAGGGTCAGATAAGGACACTGAAACTCCTCCTGAGACTCCAGAAAGTGGAGAGGGACAGTTAGAAACTAGAGCTGACGTTCATGCAGAAGAAAGCGAAGAGATCGAAGAGCATGAACAGGAACAGATAGAACTAGATCAAAGTGCTCAGACAACAGAAACGACAGTAACCGGAAATAGAAAGCAAGTGCGATTTGAATCTGAGCAGGGTCAGCATAGGGACCAGGCAGAAGACATAGATGAAAGACCTGGAACTAGTCAGACAGGCAGGAAAACAGAGGTGCCACAACAAAAAGTAAAGAGAGTGCACGAAGAAGGGCAAGTTTCCTCAACTACTGGGAGGAAAGGAGGCAGAAGTGCACCCCGATACGTCAAAAGACTAAGGCTCAGACTAGAGACAGTCGAAGAGAAACTGAAAGACCGGAAAAGGGCTGAAAGTGAAAGAAGGGCAGCCCAAGGAAAATCGCTGAGAAAAAGCGACAGACTAAAGAAGCAGAACCGACTGTATCGGAGCCCTGAGTGGACTTACTTTGTGTTGGAGGAAATAGACGAACCACACCACAGTGGCAACAGTGACGACGAATCCATTGCTGATCGGAGTTCGGACGAAGACCCTCCTTGAGAGAGCCCTGAAGTGAGCCTTTGGTGCAAAGAAACGAAGAGGGGTAGCAAAAGCCACCTGTAAGCTAAAAATGTCTGATCCGAGTGTCTCTGGGAGGTCCCGATGTGGGTGTCTTAAAACTTGCTGTAAAATATGCTTGTGTAGTATAGCAATGCTAATAATAATGTGGATAGCACTAACAGTTTTTCTACCTTTTATGATAAGCAAAAATCCAAACTTGTCCCCTACTGAACCAGAAGCAGTAGACGTAGGGGTTGTACCGACTGTAGAGACACCACGAAATTTAGAAAGACGCGACAAACAAGTAGGCTTGACACACACACGACCTAATTTAGAAGCATCAGATGAGGATGGACTACACTTCCACAAAATGAGAAACAGGACACATTTGAATGTTTTTGCTAACTTGTTGGTGCATTACGTAGAAGCTATGGAAATAGAAGACTGTTATGTCTGCATGAAGCTACCTACCTCAGTGGCTGAAGGCGTGACATACCATCATCTACCTTTAACCTATGGAATTTCCTGCAGTATCTTAGCTAGCTTGTTCTATAGAAGCACATTACAGTACTATTATTCAAATGATGACGTAGTATTTTCTGAACTTCCCATTAGAGGACATTTGAACCGTGTACATACTACCAGTGACGTGACCCGTTATATGGGAGAATATTTTCTGACTATAGGGAATATAGATTTAGATGAAGCTAGACAATCTAATCTGACCTGTTCTCTGCAAGAGCAGGAAAAGATGTTTATAAAGATGGCAGACAGAAGGAGAGAAAAGTTTCAGAAAAAGGCAAATGACGAAAAGGATAGAGTCCCTAGGTGGGCTGAGCACATGGATAACACCTCGCAAAGTGAAGCTAATCCTGCCTTGTTGCTGGATTTTGAACGAAAGGGGAAACTTTGTATCCATAGGGAAAAGACAGAGTACTATAACAATGTATTCATCGGTTCCAGCGAGTGTGAACATAATTACAAGGTAATTGGAGGTTGGGGTTTCAAAAATGGGTCAGAACCTGTGTTTCCCGGAATATATTATATATGTGGGAACAAGGCTTATTTTAAATTGCCGGATCACTGGTATGGAAGCTGCTACTTTGGCATTGTTTTCCCGAAAATATACCATGTGAATAATGCAGCTGGAAGCGATGAAGAAACTAATGGCTTAGTGCGTAGTAAACGTGAAAGTGTAGGTGAAATTATAGGTGATATTTTTAGTGCACTGATACCTGGAATGGGGGTAGTTCTGAACACTCATAGAATCTGCAAATTGTCTACAGTAGTGGACCGGTTATCAACGGACACTGCTGCTGGATTCCTGATGGTCAACACTGAAATGGTTGCGATCAGATCAATGGTTTTACAAAACCGTCTTGCCCTTGATACCCTATTAGCAAAAGAGGGCGGAGTCTGTAGAATGCTGAAAGCGCAACATTGTTGCACTTACATTCCAGATAAAAGTATCGAATTAAAACAATATGTGAAGAACATAACTAATTTGGAGAAAGAACTCAAACCATTGGAGGTTGACAGTGCCTGGACGAGACTGACTGGAGGTCTCTCCTCTATAGGTAGTTGGTTTACTAACCTAGGTAGAAATCTTTTGTGGAAAATACTGATGCCAATAGTTGTGATAGGTATAATTGTATTGATCATTTTTATCTGCTGCAAATGCCAGAAGTGCAGAAAGAAATATACAGTGAATCAGAGGGGGGTGAAAAGAAACATTGATGAACTAGAATTAGAAGAATTAAAGAGTGCAATTTACAAAAAGGCGAAAAATCACCACTCTCATAGAGAAGCTGAAAGGAAACTCAACAATAAATTTGTTGAAATTGAAATGAGTGATGTGGATGAATGAGAAAAGTTGGCATCTGTTTCCTTTATGTGGTGATGATAGTAAATATCATCAAAGAGGGGATTGATGGAGCAAGGATTCGCACGTAAAGCGCCTTGCCCAGTGCAAGAACCTCGCCCAATGTATAATACTACTAAAATCATTGTTTGTCATTTATTATACGTTTTCCCATACACGCGGGTGTCCCCAGGATGCTTGCTCGTATGTCTTTTCCATATTAACGAAGCTTGCACTAACGAACCGGCTGCTTTGCTGCCATTCAGTCTGCGCATGCGTCGGTCATACCCATGTGATGTGACGCACTCGCATTCTGGAGGGAATTTGTGCTCATGCGCACTGTTGTAAAAATGGCCGCTTGACTCTCACCACGCTCTCCGCTTGCTACTGCTGCCTCAGCCTATCTGTCTTTTTCGCACTAAACATTAATGCTATAGTCATTATAAAGTAAGGGTTGGTTAAAATTTTATCATGGTATACAGTGTGATCATTTTATATGTGATTTTAATTTGTTCTCGCTTACTTTTCATGTACCGCGTCTCTGGGGGCTGGGAGTGCTTAAGCTACGCCATATTTGAAGCTCCTCTGGGTATGTCCATGTGACCTGGGAGAAACTCGACTGCGCAGACGCTGAAACCAGCCAGCTGGCTCCCGAAGCCAAATGCGCCTGAGAAAACCAGCACATGATGAGGACACTCACCTTGAGAATAACTGATTTTGTTGCGATGTCCTGTGCTCTCAGATTTTCTATTGTATTCTATGGATGGGAACGTGAACCTAATGGGCGGATAGAAAAATTTAAATTTCATGGTGGGAACGTTGAATTTTAGGAGGTGGTAATGACCGCACCACCTCTTCTGACCAATCAAAATGTGGGAAACTGTCACTTGCAACATTAGTGGGTGGTCTGAGGGACCCCAAAATGGTATAACTACCCTAGTTTAGCTTAGGAAAATTGTCCGACTTGTCCGAGTAGCAGACCTGTCACTGACCCTACGATCTCAATAGGTGCTCAAATCTGAAAGTGCTGCGGAGCACTTTGTCCATACTTTCCACAAACTCCTAAGGGGTGGAAAATCCTAAGTGCTGGCGAAGCACTTTGCTGGGGAATTCGAAAATCCAATCGGGGTTTCTGGCGGATTACTTGCAGAAGGGGGTAACGCAGGCGTTGCTGTCCGAAGCTGTGGGTGTTGGTCGTACCCTGGGAGGCCCAGTCCTTTGACCCGAACCTGAGGGGTATCCTGTCCTGATCTGTCCGTGGGCTGTACCTGTTCGCATTCTGGTATTCCTTTTCTGAGGGTCCTTGTCACCGTCCTTCCAACTGACCCGTGGCCAGGGTTAGTCTTCTCTCAGACCTAGGTAAATATTAACCTGTGAGTTTGCGTCTCTCTCTCTCTCTCTCTGATTTAATAAAGTACTCTTGCCTTTGATATTGCTCTATCACCTTGAGAACAAGTTATATGCAATTGTTGTAGAATTGTTCCACTTCTCTCCCCACCTTTAGAAAATTGCCAAACTGTTATATTTTATTAGTATGTTCCAGTTTTTCCCTTTCCTTTAGCTGATTGCAGTGAATTTAGTAAGAACAGTTAAGCGTTTAGGTCAAATATATGTTCTAGGTCCCAATCCCGTCCTATTGTTCCTAGCATAAAATTGCAGTAACTAGTCCTGTTCTAAAATTCCTACCTATAGTCTTCCCATATATTCTAATGGTTATAATTCTAATACAAAGTTACTTATTGGTGTTGATTCTGATGTTTGATATATTATTCTGCATATCGCTTATTGTCTTGGCATCTTCTCTTTGAACCTTTATATAAAGTTTTAAACTTCATCAGGTGTCTGTGGTCATTTTACAGAAACTGTGGATAAGTATGTACTGAAGTATAAAGAATATATCTTTCTAGGTTCCCTGTCTACTATTTTCCCTTATAGCTCCAGGTCCGTCGGAAAGTTGTACTTGTGGTAAGTCAGGTACATGGTAAGAAGAGGTGTAACCCAAACCCTAATTACTCATAGAAGCGTGTAGCAGAAGCCATCACCCAGTTCACCCAAATGTCAATGGTGTATTAAATTTTATGCACGCCAGGGCCCAGTGCGTGTAGGTAATTGGTGAATACGGTGACCCGGGTGAACTGCGCGCTCTATCACACACCATCTCCTCTGTAGATGTCTTGGATGTTGTAACGCATGCTGGAATCAATTGGTGACATCTCAATCTTCTCTGGCCAATCCAGTTGATTTCCACATTTTGTAAATTGAGGTTGTGTACATTTCTGTTATCAGCATACCTGTGAGCCCAGTGGATGTAACTATAAAAAACTGTATACATAAAAAAATATATATTAAATACATATAAAATATATTTTTCCTTTAAAAGAAGAATACATTTTACAGCTTTTGATATTTGCTATTAAAAAAACATTGAAATTCACTGAAAAAACCATAGGTTATGTACCATATATAGTTAGGAATTAGCATTTACCAAACCTTTAAAATTCACAGAAAAAACTTTAGGTTATATACCATATATAGTTAGGAATTAGCATTTACAAAACCTTTAAAATTCACTGAAAAAACCATAGGTTATAGACCATATATAGTTAGGAATTAGCATTTACAAAACCTTGAAAATTCACTAAAAAAACCATAGGTTATAGACCATATATAGTTAGGAATTAGCATTTACAAAACCTTATTTTACTCACACAAAACCATTGAAATTCGTATATATAGTTAGTTGCACTAACTATATATCGCGCACCCGCAATCCACTGCTGATGATGTCACATATTACATCATTCATTACATGGGCAGTGACATCACTGATGACATCACTGATGACAACTCAAATGACATCACTGATGACATCATCCAGTGGCTATGTTTCTGTAAAGTTAAAATATGTCTTACATATTGAAGAATGAGTGGATGTATAAGTGTCTGGATGAAGGATTTAGTAGGTGCATGACTGATTGTATGAGAGAGTGATTAAATGTGTCTCACTGAGTGCCTGGGTTAGTGACTAAACTGTCTTAATTTGTGCATCATTATATCTGTTGTTCTGTAAACTGCTGCATGTGTTGATCAGTAGCTATATGAATAACTATATGGGTTATTGATTGGTTGCCCAAGTATTTGTATGGGAGAGTGAGTGTGTGTGTGTGGGTGTCTGGGAGGTGTGTGACTCTGTGCATAGATGTGTGAACAGTTGATTCACTAGATGTATGGGTTCAAAACTGCATGTGGAAACGGCTGTATGGGTGGTTGACTGTGTGCATGAGTTTATTGGTGAGTGGATGGATATCTCAGTGCTACATGTCAAAGTAAGTACATATGTAAAACACAGTACATGTGAGAGTTGACATATATAAATTACTGTGTATAAGAGCTAGTGAATGTGTGAGTGGCTGCATGGATCATTGAAAACTTGTATCAGTAATTGTATAAGAGAGTAAATATGTGTTAGGATATGTTTGAATAAGTAAGGTGTGTATAACTGTATAGTTGAGGAAATGGAGGTGTGATTGATTCTTTGCATGACTGACTAGGTGTATGAGTAAATCCATGGATGAGTGACAATCTGTGAGTGTCTGTTTACACTGAGTGTATCTAAGGTTATATTAGAGTCTGAAGAGGTTCATCGTATTATCACATGAATGATGTCATCAGTGATGTTGTCAGTGATGTCATTTGAGTTGTCATCAGTGATATCATCAGTGATGTTACTGACCATGTCATGAATGATGTAATATGTGACATCATCAGCAGTGGATTGCGGGTGCGCATATATAGTTAGTGCAACTAACTATATATGCGAATTTCAATGGTTTTGTGTGAGTAAAATAAGGTTTTGTAAATGCTAATTCCTAACTATATATGGTCTATAACCTATGGTTTTTTCAGTGAATATACATATATATATATTTCCTCCGATTATGCGTTTCGGGCACCACTTGCCCTATATATATATATATAAAGACAAGAGGCGTTTGGCAAAACAAGAACAAGTTGGTTTAATTAAACGCAGCGGTCGGGAGAGTCTTGACAGAATCGGTCTGAGGAAAGCCTCTTAGTGTACAAAGTTTTGGCTACTTTTATACATGTTTCGTGAGGTACAGAAACCAAATTCTGCATTCTTAAAAGGCATTGCAGCTGTAATTCAACAAGGTTGTGCATCTGATAAGGACACAGACGGCTCTCGACCTCAGGAAGAGCTAGTGTGGGCCAGTGTGTATGTGCCCAGATCCTCAGCATGAGGAACGCATGATCACTTTGTGTGGTGTGCATGTTGTGTTCTGATTGGCTCTGTGTTTCTGTCTACATGTGGCATCTGATTTGTGGTATTTTTGGGGCATGCAATCCTTTGTCCAAATGTGTTTTATTGCGGTCAATTGCCACGGACCTCTTTGTGGTGCAACTCTCTATCTGTGAGATCGATCAATGTATTCCCTGGGAGTGCGTTTTTCTTTTGGGTTAAGAGAGACCCCACCTGTGACCTGTTCAAATGGCCTTCCTTTGTTTTCTGCGTGTTTCTTCGCTTCACTTTTTTCAGTGCATATCAGTTTTGCTTATTAATTCAGGGTGCTCTTCTCATTGCTGGTCTATTCTTCTGCACACTGCTGGATGGCAATGCCCCGTTTTAACCGCAACTCTGCTAAACAGCTGATGGTGAGTCAATAGAGGACCATAATCCGTTTAGTGTTTTGCAACATAATATGGAAGAGGCAAATATGTAATCAGATGCGGCGGCTGGGGGCGCATCTTCTATCACGCCTCGTTCCAGTTCCAAGTTAACCACTAAGATACCCTCAGTTTCTGCATCTGGGAAGCGACAGAAGGCGAATTCTCCTCCACCAATGAATCCCTCTCCCTCAATCTCTATGGAACTTTTACTAGAAGAAATACGCTCCCTCAAGCCCTATATGGTAGAAACAAATTCTCATTTACAGAGCCTTGAGGATAATTGGTTGACTATCGAACAAAAAGTTGTGGATCTTGAACAACGTGTGGATTCTGTCCAGGCAGTTACTGATCAGATTCCAGGCATGCATAGAGAAATTCAGCATCTTAAACAACAAATTGAAAATTTGGAAAATCGAAATAGGCGTAACAATGTACTCATTTATGGCCTTGCTGAAGGACTTGAAGTTGCCGATCCATTGTCATTCTTTCGAACATTTTTGTCAACTTTACTTGGTCTGCTTGAACAGCCTTCATTGAATATCCAAAGGGCACACCGTTTAGGGCAGAGTCCTCGCTTCTCCTCAATGCCTACCTCCTCCACGAAACCTAGAGGAGTTATCTTGTACTTTCTATAATATACTGATCTGCTCAAAGTTCTTCATGCCGCCAAAAAAAAAGGAAAATTACCTGGAATGGTGCTAATCTTTTCTTTGCCCAGGTTTATGCTAAGGCCACTGCTGATCGTCGAAAGAAATTCTTGGCAGATATGGTTTGTTTCATCCCTGCTTGTTTAAGGTGACATACAATAACAAGACGACAAACTATGAAGACCCAGCCATTCTTCAATATTTTCTGGATACGTGTACGGATACCGCTGTGGACATTCCTCGGTCATGATATTTTCCACCATATTGAATGGTTTCTTGTCATTATTTGTTTTTAAACATTGTCCCCGATGTATTTTGTTCTGTTATAATTGTTTCTTTTTCTTTTTTTGTTAATATTCTCCCTTTTCCTTTTTCTTAATAGATGCAGTTTTATGGTCCGTCGATAGTTTTATGTATCCTCCGATGTTCCTGGGGGATGTTTCCCGTTCGTTTCTCCTCCCGGAGTTCTTCGTCCGGTGTGTTGCCCTCCCCATGTGGACTCACCCTCCCCGCTCTTCTTATTTACTTGTGGTATGTCTTTGTTTTCTTAATTGTCTTATTTTTGGTATTTTGCTCTGCTCTTCCTCTTTCCTTATACTCCTCCTTTCCTTTTCTTTCCTCTTTTGCTTCTCATTTCAGGATATCTCTCTTTTCATTCTCCTTTTCCCAATTGCAATCTTCACTTTGATCTTATATCTTTACTTTTCCTCCTCTTTTCCTCCTCATAATATTATTTTTAAGATTTTCACTGTCTGCCTAATAGGTGTTCATGTAAAGTTTAATAGTTGTTCTTAGAGTTCTTAAATGGAATGTTAAAGGGATTAACAATCCTATAAAAAGACAACGGGTGTTAACCCATTTAGCTAGATTGAAAGCGGATATTGCATTAATCCAGGAAACCCATTTGTCCGACACAGAACTTTCTAAATTGAAAATATTTTGCGTAGGTAATGTTTGTCTTCCCCAGATCTAGGTAAAAAAAATGGTGTTTCTATTCTGTGTCACAAGAAACTTCACCTCTCAGTGATTCATCAAGAATCGGATTCAAATGGTCATTGGGTAATCCTTACACTTCTTATCAATCAGATTCCCATAGTCTTTTTCAATATTTATGCTCCAGTTAATGTTGATAATGTTTTCTGGGCTCACATTTCTGAGAAACTTCTTTTATTTGATGATGACTATATTGTTTTTGGAGGAGATTGTAACCAAGTTCTTGATCCCATATTAGATAGGAATTCTTCAGTAAGATTTGTTAATACAAAGATGCACTCACAAATTACCTCCGCCATACGCAATAAATCTTTATTTGACATATGGAGATTATGTAATCCTGACCTTCGAGAATACAGCTTCTATTCCCCTCCACGCCACTCACAATCCAGAATGGACTACCTTTTCCTCAGTAAATCCCTTTCTCAACATGCACTGCAATCCGAAATTGGTTCTATTCTAATTTCAGATGATGCCCCAGTTTTTGTTGATTTTGACTTACTTCCATATACTCCCCATGCTGGCAGGTGGCGCTTTAATAATGCTTTGTTGTCCGACCCTAATTTCATTGGCCAATTTAATACCTTTATGTCAGAATTCTTCACCTTGAATTCCACTTCATCCTCTTCTCCTGTACTGATTGGGGACTCTTTCAAAGCAGCAGCAAGGGGTTTTATAATGAATTATGTTTCCAGGAAAAAGAAAGCTTTTGAAGCCCAATCCAAACAGATGCTCACCAACATTAAACACCTTGAACTTTCTTAGTATAAATCAAATACTAAAAAGTTCTTAAAGAATCTTATTGAAGCAAAAATTACCTTTAATAAATTGTCCACAGAAACTGCACCATCCTATCTTTTAGGAAGTAGTTCACGTTATTATGGAGGTCAAAATAAAAAGGGAAAATTATCAGCAAATTACCTGAAAATAAGGCGTGATCGAACCAGGATAGAATCTATCAGAGATTCACTGGTAATACATTATTTTAAGATAGTGATATTTTGAATGAGTTTGTCTCTTTTTACACAAATTTATATACTCCAGAACAACAACCCTCTTCATAGGATTTGTCTTCTTACTTTCAAAACTTTCAGCCTCCCTCCTCATCTTTTTTTTATTTTGGCCCTTTAGATAAGGATATTACGGTATGCAGTCTAAATATCGATTTTTTTTTTATCGAATGGACATAATATCGAGTCAGGAATATCGAGTCTGCAATAATATTGAGGTAAGTAATATCGAGGTAAGTAATATCGATTTAAATAGTAAAAAAAAAATATCGAAGGTAGTAATATCTAGTTGTTAATATCGAATGTGTAAAATATTGTTTATGTTAGTAATTAATTAATATTGAAAGTAAAAATATAGAGTGCCAGAATATCGAATGTAAAAATATAGACTGTTAAAATATCGAATGTAAAAATATAGAAAGTTAAAATATCGAAATTTTAAATATAGAGTGCAAGAATATTTATATTTGTTTTTTAGATTGTTAAATATGAAATATAAGTTATTTAAACATATATATATTATTATATAATTTTTAATAAATAATAAAAAAAAAAAAATTATGCATCATAAAATTTAGGAGCGGGATGTGGGTTTTTAGGGGAATAGGGTGGGGAGTGTTTTAAAAAATAGAATTTTGAATTTATAATTTTTTTTATAAATTTTTTTTTTAATTAAAAATATTTAAATAAATGTATAATCAAATTTAGGAGTGGGATGTGGGTTTTTAGGGGAATAGGGTGGGGAGTGTTTTAAAAAAGTGATTTTAGAATTAGATTTTTTTTAAATAAAAAATAAAAAAATTATTAAATATATTTAAATAAATGTATAATAAAATTTAGAAGCGGGAAATAGATTTTTAGGGGAATAGGGTGGGGAGTGTTTTAAAAAAGTGATTTTAGAATTTAGATTTTATTTATTTTGTATAAAAAATTAGAAATTATTAAAAATATTTAAATAAATGTATAATAAAATTTAGGAGCGGGATGTGAGTTTTTAGGGGAATAGGGTGGGGAGTGTTTTAAAAAAGTGAAATTTTAATAAATTTTTTTTATTAATAAAATAATAATGATAATTTTTAAAATTTAGAAAAACATTTAGGAGTGGGATGTGGGTTTTTAGAGGAATAGGGTGGGGAGTGTTTTAAAAATTTGAATTTTTAAAATAATTTTTTTTTTTTTAAAAATGAAAAATTTAAATTTAGAAAAAAAATTAGAAGTGGGATGTGGGTTTTTAAGGGAATAGGGTGGAGATTGTGTAAAAAATGTGAATTTTTAAAATTTAAATTTAATTTAAATAAAAAAAAAAATTAAAAAAAAAATACATTTATGAGGGGGATGTGGGTTTTTAGGGGAATAGGGTGGGGATTGTTGTAAAATGTTAAATTAGTAATAATTATTTTTTAATTAAAAAAATATTAAAAATTAAACATTTTAAAAATGTATACTTAAATTTAGGAATGGGATGTGTGTTTTTATGGGAATAGAGAGGGTAGTTTTGTTAAAATTTGTAATCAAATTATATTTTTTATAAATTTTTAAAAATTTAATTTGTTTATAAAAAATTTCAAAAATTGTAATAACATTTAAGAGTGGGATGTGGGTTTTATGGGTATAGGGTGTGGAGTGTTTTAAAAATTTGAATTTGTAAAATGTATTACTAAAATGTTACAATTAAAATAAAATTTTAAAAAACAATAATAATAGTAAATTATATTGGTTTTGTGTACACTACATTACCTGAGTTTGTTGTTGGGGTAGTGGGGTTACTTAATAATATTGTTTGATTGTCCAGCATCTTCCCTGAGTTTATACTTGGTGGAGTGGGAATTGTAAATTATATAGGTTGATTGTCCAGCACTTTTCCGGAGTTACTACTTATGGGCTGATTCTGATCCTGGATTTATTTTTCCATACAAATAGGATTTGGAGTTTTTTTCCATACAAATTGTACAAGTCCCTTCCAAACCGTGTAGTACGATTCGTACGGGAAAAATACATACAGATCGGCCCAATCCTTACAAATCGGATCGGGAAAAGCTGTACGACACGGACTTGTAAAAAAGACCATACAAATTGTAAAAAGGCTGTCCAACCCGTCAAGTACGATTCGTACCAGTTTGTCAGCATACGATTTGTATGTAAAATGGCCTATATACGGGGAATGACTCGTACCGGGCAACGAAGCGAACCCCTATACGCCTCATACCCTGGTATGACTCGTTCTGGGGGTATGACTCATACCGGGGTACGGGTCGTATAGAGGTATGAGGCGTACAGGGGTCCCCCCACATGCGAGGCATGTGTATGGTGCGTACACCAAAATCGCATATGTACGCACCGTACCCCAAAATCGCCTGTGTACGCACCGTACCCCAAATCGCCCGTGTACGCACTGTACCCCAAAATTACGTATGTACGCACCGTACCCCAAAATCACGTATCTACGCACCGTACCCCAAAATCGCCCATGTACGCACTGTACCCCAAAATCGCGTATGTACACACCGTACCCCAAAACCGCCTGTGTAAGCACTGTACCCCAACATCGCGCATTTACATACCGTACATACGCGATTTTGGGGTACGGTGCGTACACAGCCGATTTTGGGGTACGGTGCGTACATACGCGATTTTGGGGTATGGTTCGTACACAGGTGATTTTGGGGTACGGTGCTTGTACGGTGCGTACACGACCAGTACCCCTTCATCGCGAATGTACGCACCGTACCCCACTTTCCGCGTCATCCGTACGCACTGTGCATACGCACCGTACCCCTGTATTCATGGGGTGTACGACGCGTACATGGGGGGTCTGTCTCGTACTGTTTTAGGGGTGTACAAGGCTTTTCCCGCACTTTTTGGCTCTTGTAAAAAAAGAGCCGTACCGCATGCCGTTTGTACGAATCGTACTTGCCGGGTTGTAAACTGCTGCCGGGAATACATGGGAACGTCGCATACAGAGCAATCCGAATCGGAATCGCTTGTATATACGAGTTGTATGGTCTTTTTTACAATTTGTATGGAGTGCTTCTATTTGTACGGATCGTACTTCCTAGGTTGTAGGGGCCTCCTTACAAGTACGAGTTGTATGGAGAAAACGCTCCATACCACGGTTTGTACAGCGTTTTTCCAGGATTGGAATCAGCCCCTTGGTGTAGTGGTAATAGTAAATTAAATGGGTTTTGTGTCCAGCACCTTCCCTGACTTTGTACTTGGTGGAGTGGGAATAGTAAATGACATGGGTTTTGTGTCCAGCACCTTCCCTGACTTTGTACTTGGTGGAGTGGGAATAGTAAATTATATGGGTTTGGTATCCAGCACCTTCCCTGAGTTACTACCTGGTGGAGTGAGAATAGTAAATTATATTGTTTGAGTGTCCAGCAACTTCCCTGAGTTTATAGTTGGTGGAGTTGGAATAGTAAATTATATGGGTATTGTGTCCAGCACCTTCCCTGACTTTGTACTTGGTGGAGTGGGAATAGTAAATTATATGGGTTTTCTGTACAGCATATTCCCTGAGTTTGTATTTTGTGGAGTGGGAATAGTAAATTATATGGGTTTGGTATCCAGCACATTCCCTGAGTTAGTACTTGGGGGAGTGGGAATAGTAAATTATATTGTTTGAGTGTACAGCACCTTCTCTGAGTTTATACATGGTGGAGTTGGAATAGTAAATTATATGGGTTTTGTGTACAGCACCTTCCCTGACTTTGTACTTGGTGGAGTGGGAATAGTAAATTATATGGGTTCTGTGTCCAGCACCTTCCCTGAGTTTGTACTTGGTGGAGTGGGAATAGTAAATTATATGGGTTTGGTATCCAGCACCTTCCCTGAGTTACTACTTGGTGGAGTGGGAATAGTAAAATATATTGTTTGAGTGTCCAGCACCTTCCCTGAGTTTATAGTTAGTGGAGTTGGAATAGTAAATTATGTGGGTTTTGTATCCAGCACCTTCCCTGACTTTGTACTTGGTGGAGAGGGAATAGTAAATTATATGGGTTTTGTGTCCAGCACATTCCCTGAGTTTGTACTTGGTGGAGTGGGAATAGTAAATTATATGGGTTTTCTGTCCAGCACCTTCCTTGAGTCTGTATTTTGTGGAGTGGGAATAGTAATTTATATGGGTTTGGTATCAAGCACATACCCTGAGTTAGTGCTTGGTGGAGTGGGAATACTAAATTATATTGTTTGAGTGTCCAGCATCTTCCCTGAGTTTATAGTTGGTGGAGTTGGAATAGTAAATTATATGGGTGTTGTGTCCAGCACCTTCCCTGACTTTGTACTTGGTGGAGTGGGAATAGTAATTTATATTGTTTGAGTGTCCAGCACCTTCTCTAAGTTTATAGTTGGTGGAGTTGAAATAGTAAATTTGTTCAGCACCTTCCCTGACTTTCTACTTGGTGGAGTGGGAATAGTAAATTATATGGGTTTTGTGTCCAGCACCTTCCCTGACTTTGTACTTGGTGGAGTGGGAATAGTACATTATATTGTTTGAGTGTCCAGCACCTTCTCTGACTTTATACATGGTGGAGTTGGAATAGTAAATTATATGGGTTTTGTGTCCAGCACCTTCCCTGACTTTGTACTTGGTGGAGTGGGAATAGTAAATTATATGGGTTTGGTATCCAGCACCTTCCCTGAGTTACTACTTGATGGAGTGGGAATACTAAATTATATTGTTTGAGTGTCCAGCATCTTCCCTGAGTTTATAGTTGGTGGAGTTGGAATAGTAAATTATATGGGTTTTGTGTCCAGCACCTTCCCTGACCTTGTACTTGGTGGAGTGGGAATAGTAATTTATATTGTTTGAGTGTCCAGCACTTTCTCTGAGTTTATAGTTGGTGGAGTTGAAATAGTAAATTATATGGGTTTTGTGTTCACCACCTTCCCTGACTTTGTACTTGGTGGAGTGGGAATAGTAAATTATATGGGTTTTGTATCCAGCACCTTCCCTGACTTTGTACTTGGTGGAGTGGGAATAGTAAATTATATGGGTTTTGTGTTTACCACCTTCCCTGACTTTGTACTTGGTGGAGTGGGAATAGTAAATGATATGGGTTTTGTGTCCAGCACCTTCCCTGACTTTGTACTTGGTGGAGTGGGAATAGTACATTATATGGGTTTTGTGTCCAGCACCTTCCTTGAGTTAGTACTTGGTGGAGTGGGAATAGTATATTATATTGTTTGAGTGTCCAGCACCTTTCCTGACGTTGTACTTGGTGGAGTGGGAATATATATATATTTTTTAATTATTTTTATTTAACAAAATAAATCAACAATACAACACACAAACAATGACCAGGGTGTATCGGGTGCCCACCGTTACATATTTACGAATGCTGCCCCCGACAATGACAGCGTAAGATTAAGAAGAAAGGAATCGGGCCTAGGCGTCCTCCCTGTCCATCACTGTAGGTTCCAGATCTGGCGGTTCACAGATATCACCACGATAGGCATTCCAGGCTCCCCAGATCTTGACCCATTTGCGGGGTCACCACCTGGATAGATACACTGACTTCTCACGAAACATACACCAGTCAAGATCTTCCATCCATTTCCTTACCTGAGGTGCCCGAGAGGCACCCCAGAGCTGCGCTATGTTTCGTTTGGCGATCACACACGCGAGAGCCACCCAGACCTTGCCAGAACTCGGTAGGTCCGTAGGCTCCCATACATTCAACAAGCATCTCCTGGCCTCCAGCTCAACCCTCACTCCCCATACTTCACTCATTTTGGAATGTATCTTGGTCCTGAAATCACGAACCCTCTCACACTCCCACAATATGTGCAGAAACGTTCCAGGCAGCCCGCACCCTCTTCGACAATCAGAAGACCCAGCCAAGCCCATCTTCTGTAATCCCAGGCCCGTGACATAGGAGCGATGCAAAATCCTAAGTTGGACCAACCGGAGCCTCATAGGGACCGCTACTTCCTTGGGGGACCCCACCGCCTCCCTCCAATCCTCGTCATGAAGAACAAAGCCATCAGCAACCCACTGCCTGCGCACCAACACCAAGGGGTCCTCGGTATGGTGGATCAGTTTGCTATACGTTAGGGAGATAGCTCTAGTGGGTACTAGGCCGTCAAGCAAACGATCCTCCAATGGGGAGGCCACTGGGGGCGTCTCACCACTGGGGACAGCGGCGCTCAGAGCATGCCTGATCTGGCCGTACCTAAACCGTTCTGTCTCATTCAGTTGATATTTAGCCTGTAATTCCTCAAATGTCAGCACTCTATCCTTACCCCATATATCGCGAACCTGCGTTATACCAATTATGTCCCAGCGATCGAACCCCTTGGTCTTCCAGAGCATCCCCAACATCTCAGAACTCCACAAGGGAGTAGCCAAAGTCAAGCGACCAGCCCACTTAAGGTCCCTATTGGCCTCATGCCATACTCCAGTGGAGATCGAAGGAGGCCCCCCAATGGGAATCGACCACGCTTCGCATATAGAACACGGGTGTACTCACCCCCCGGCACCTGACCGCGGTCCATCGCATAACCAGGATCTACCGGCGAGCCGTATATAGCGTGGTTTATGGGGGCCAGCTGTGACGCCCAATAGTATTTCCGAATGTTAGGCAGACTAATGCCTCTGTCGTACCATGGCAACATCAATTTCGACAAGGCAGGCTACACTGTAAAGACTCAATCTCACTGAAGTACGACTGTGGCACAGGGTAGAAGTAGTTCTGTAGTGCATATAGGAATTGTGGGCGAGCCATCATTTTAAAGAGGATGGCACGGCCCAAGAGGGAGAGTGGGAGCGTTTTCCACCGAGCAACATCTAACCGGAGTCTAGCTAAGGGGGGCAACAGATTCAACCGGAAGCGCACCTTGGGATCACCAGAAATCTGGATCCCTAGATAGCGAAAGCTAACCGACTCCAATCTCACAGGACAATTTTCAGGTACTCTAGGGGTGTCTCCGCTCAACACAAACAGGACGGATTTCGCCCAATTGATCGCAAAACCGGAATACCTGCCAAAAATGGCCAAAACGTCCATTAAGACAATAAGGGAGCTCCGCGGGGAGGTCAAGTTTAGCAGAATATCGTCAGCGTAAAGCGAAATCTTGTCCTCCCAGTCTGCGGTCCAACGCAGCCCCCTGATCAAGCGGTCCCACCGCTCCCAGGCCGCCAGCGGTTCCAAAGCCAAAGCGAATAAAAGAGGCGAGAGGGGGCATCCCTGTCGTGTCCCCCTTCCAAGAGAAAAGTCAAGCGAACTATGGTTATTCACGACCACGCGAGACATGTGGCCGAATATAAAAGACGGACCCAGACAATGAATACAGGGCCAAATCCCAGCTTCGTCAAGACCGTGAATAGGTAAGGCCACTCCACGCGGTCAAAAGCCATGGTGGCGTCAAGTGACAACAAAACTGCTGGTTTATGGATGTGAGACGCACCCGCCACTACTCCAGGCAAACGACGGAGATTAAGTGCGGTGTTACGCCGAGGCATAAAACCGGACTGATCCGGATGGATCAAGGTCGATATAACCTTAACCAACTGGGTGGCTAGCAATTTAGCCAGAATCTTGGGCTCCGCATTCAAAAGGGAAATAGGGCGGTACGAAGAACAATCTAATCTAGGTTTACCCTCCTTATAGATTACAACAAGGTTGGCGACTCGTTGGTCATACGGCAGGATCCCCCGATCTCGACTTTCCATGTACATATCCTTCAGATACGGGGCCAGTCGGTCTGCATGTGGCTTAAACAACTCGATGGGAAGGCCATTGGGGCCTGAAGCCCTACCAGAGTGGACCCCCCCTTATAGCCATTGCCACCTCATCGTCGGTGAGGGCGGAGTCTGGTAAATTCCTATCATCGTCTGACAAGGCGGGCATCGGTATGTCACGGATCATGTCAGCATTATCGACCTCTGCAAACGTTCCAGTCGCAGTATATATCTCCTCATAATATCGTGCAAATTCCTGAACTATCGACTGGGGATCCGACGTGACCGCGGGGCCCACATTCAGTTCCAGGACCAAACGAGACCCCCAGTCACCCTTTTCCAACCAGGCGATCAGCTTCCCTGCCTTGTCACCGTGCTCATAGATCCTACTCTGCGTCGAGGCGTGTTGCACCTTCGCGCCATCACGCGTCATAGACTTGTATTCTTCCCGGAGTAGCCTGAGGCGATGACTCGCCCCAGGGTCGCTCCCCAAGGAAGCTGCGATTTCCAAGGCCACAAGCTCCGCCTCTACTCTATCCAGTTCCTCCCTCCTCTTCTTCTTGTGTCTGGATACTAGGGAGATGGCCTCTCCTCTTATTACAGTCTTGTACGCCTCCCAAAGAGAACACCTCGATGTGACCGAACCTTCATTTTCGCAGAAAAAACTTTCTGTGACCCGCTTAAGTTCCTTTTTCACCACAGGGTCTTTCAGACGCCACACACTTATGGGAGCTATTCTACCAACATCGCCCTGCCCCAAACACAGCCGAAGCCAAATCGGCGAGTGGTCAGAGCCCCCCTCGCCAAATGGGCCACTTCACTAATTAAGGTCGCCTGAGCCGCCGGCAAAAGCACGTGATCAATTCTGGAAAGGGAATGGTGCCCCGCGGAGGCATGTGTATACTCAGTGGCGCTCGGGTGTCTGAGACGCCAGCATCTAGCAACCCTGACATGGAAATAAAGTCGGGTAGCCACCTACGAGAGGGCAACAACACACGGGAGGGGTGCCTATCCAGTTCGCCATCCATGACTGCATTAAAATCCCCGCCCAACACCATAATGCCGACGGGCAGTGTGAGAAATATCCGACCTAAGTCACAAAGCGTGTCAGCCTGCAATGCTGGGGGACATAAATAGACACAAACGTGACCGTCCTACCCTCCCAGAGACCCGATACACCTATATAGCGACCACGATTGTCAGACCAAGTAGATTGGATCATGAAGGGAAAGAAGTTCTTCACTAGTATACCCACTCCCCTCGATCCAGAGGTGAAACCAGCATGAGCAACAAGCTTATACCCTCCCCTGTGCAACGCCATACATTGCTTCCCCATTAGATGCATTTCCTGTAACAAAACAACATCCGGCAGGTGTCGTCTGATGAGTTGACTCACCATAGTGCGTTTTATCTTATCTCCCAACCCGTTCACATTCCAGCTAAGGACGGAGAACCCCAGGCCCTGTCTAGCGGCAGCTATGCATCCTTCCAATAAAGAACAGGAGATCCGAAGGCCCCCTTAGCAATCCCTGGTCACTTACAACAAACAAATCAACACATAAAAGTTCCCAACAGCCAAACCCCCAACCCCCCACTCTGCACCCCTGCATACAGTGAACACACATCCCCAACTCGCAGTGTGCCTGTCTCCCCCACTTACTGGTATCTAAAAGTAGAAAAAACGGAGGAGGACCTTACAACAGGCCGCCCGCCCCAACCACCCTAAACCAACCATTGTCCCCCCCAACCGGAACAATCACATGTAAAAAGAGTCTCGAGCAAAATGAAATAATAGAGAAAAAATTGTCCGGGGGGGGGGGGGGGGAGAAATAACGAACAGCCCCAACCAGGCCCCCTGCACCAGTTATAGAATGAGTGCGGCTTACAGTCACAAACAGTATGTTATTCTTTGCTATCCGTTCGGGCCTGAGCCCCAGAGTCCGAGGCTTCCACACGGTCCAGCCAGTCCGCGGCCACCTCAGGGTTGTCAAAGAACCAAGTCTTTCCGTCATGTTCGATCCTCAGTCGCGCTGGATACAGCATTGAGTATTTCACCTCCCTGTCTCTCAACCGCCGCTTTATGGACATAAAGCCTTGTCGCTGTCTCTGGACCATCTGCGTGAAGTCTGGGAAAAACAACAGCAAAGCGTTCTCGTAGGCCAACGGACCTGTGGACCTCGCCGTTTGCAAGATGGCGTCCCGGTCACGAAAGTTCAAGACCCGAGCAATGATGGGACGTGGAAATGCCCCGACCTTCGGGCGGCCTACGGGGATCCTGTGTGCTCTCTCCACAGTGAAAAAATTACTAAGGCCCTTCGGCTTGAGATGGTTCAGGATAAGGTCCTCGACAAAGATGTCCGGGGTCGCCCCTTCGGATTTCTCCGGAACCCCCAAAATGCGGACATTATTGCGGCGTGCCCGACCCTCATACTCATCGAGCTTGCTATCAAATTGGTGCTGGGCCGCCTTGAGGTCACGCACTTCCTTCTGGAGCTCGGAGACGTCCTCAAGAAGACTTGTTGTTTTAACCTCCAAGTTCTTGACCTTCTCAGTAGTTTTGGTGAGGTCAGCCCTGAGAAGGCCCACCTCAATTGCGACAGTGTCCAGTTTTGTGTCCATCTTGCCCAAGGAAGATTGGACCCCAGTAATCGCGGCCATTAGGTCCTTCATAGTGGGGTCGTCGCTGACCGAATCCCCTTCGGTACCTCCAGCCGGAGGTGGTTTCGCATCACTGGGGGACCCCTTGGAAATGGCATATGTATCGATGCGATTCGACTGGACCTGTCGATTAGTTTTTGAGGTCTTCTGCTGAGGCTTTTCGGAGTCTCTCGATGCCATCTCAAACGCAAATGCGGGCGAAACCCACCACTCCTCAATCGAGTATGGGTTGGTGCTGCGATGGTCGAACTCCAGGCTAGGTTGAGAGGGGCACATCCTCGCAGTCGCGACCCGAGTGCGACAAAGCAGGATCCGTCCGGCCACTTCCGGTCTCTGTGGCCAATGTTGTTGCACTCCGTCCTGGATGGTTCCTGAGCCGGGTCCCCGGTCTCCAAGACCACAGGCCCCAATTTTCCCAGCGACGATCGTCGGTCGCCATGGCCAACAAATGAACCAGAATTTCACCTAGTGACTCAGGCGCTGGTCCCCCACCCGATGGTAGGGACAGGGCTCAGGATAATGTGCCGGATAGTCTGTCAGGATGTGGCGGCCGGCGGAGCCGATGCTCAATCGGCCATCTTGGTTGCTGGCTCGACTCCTCCCATGGAGTGGGAATATTAAATGATATGGGTTTTGAGTTCAGCACCTTTCCTGAGTTTCTACTTGGTGGAGTGGGAATAGTAAATTATATTGTTTGAGTGTCCAGCACCTTCCCTGAGTTTATAGTTGGTGGAGCTGGAATAGTAAATTATATGGGTTTTGTGTCCAGCATCTTCCTTGAGTTTATATTAATTTATTTGGGTTAAGGGTTAAGCACCTTCTCTGAGTTTATACTTGGTGGAGTGGGAATGATAAATTATTTTGGTTGACTGTTCAGCATTTTGGTTGAATATATAGTTGATGCAGTGGGAATAGTAAATTATAATATATGAATGTTTAGTATTGTGTGAGAGTAAATATAATGATATTAAGTATGTTGAACTCATGTTGTATGGTAACATTTTTATAACAATATTAATTAATTATTGTAATTGTTAGTAATAAAAAAAAATAGTCACAACATGTTTTAAATATTTTATTATTTTCAAAAAGTAGGTTGTAAAATAAGAAATCAGAAAATAATTTTATTGACATTTTTCAATGTTATCTGTACATTTTTATTTTCATTAAATAAAATAAAAATATTTACATTTTCATCACAGTTGTACATTTGTCTCAAAAAATGATTAATGCAAACATAATTTATTACAATTATTTTGAAGTAAAGTAATATTTATTAAGTGTACAATTTTTAATGTAAAAATAAAAATGTATTTGACAAGTCATATACAACAACTTTTTTTATAATTTTTTAACATTGTGGTAGTATTTGTAAACATTTTTTGTAGTACATATATTTATAAACATTAATACGAAAAGGTAGGTTTTGTTAACATTATTATAATATTTACACTTGTGTTTTTTAAAATACATTTTTATTATTAATATATAAAATATTAATAATAATAATGTTTACAGATACATTGCTAATGTTTTTAGGTAAAATATTGGTTTATACAAACAGTAAAAAATAGTAATATTAATAACAGTATTGTATATTCATACAGTCATGTAAGTAATTGGTAATAAGATAAATGTTTGTTTATTTAATGTAAAGTCATTGAAAATAACATATAATACATTGGAATAATTTTTATAACAATGTTACATTTTTGTTTAATTGAAAAAAATACAATACTTACATAATGTATATTGTAACATGTGTAAAATAATTTTACAATGTTATTTAATGTTAATATAAATTGGACTATTTATTTGTTTGGGCCTATTTTGTAACCGCGCCATGTTATTTTGGGTCATTTAGATTTGGAAGAGCTCGCGGTTGGAGCCTGCTTCGCGTGTGGAAGGGTAAGTTTAATTTTAAGTACTTTATTTAAGTTATATGTTTAGTTTGAGTGTTTGTGGAGTGTGTGTAAGTTTTCTATTGTTTGGTAGTTGTAGGATGTGTGTGTTTTAGGCGGTAGTTACGGTTATCGTTTTGGTTCCGGTTTACTAGTTTTGGGTTAGTATGTTGATGAGGTAGGAATAGGGTTAGAAATGTAACGTAATGTTTTGTATTGTGTTTAATAATGTTTTATATTGTATGTTGGGGTGTATTGTGTGCGGGTGGGTATGTATTTCTTCTATTTTACAGGTACTTTATGTGGATGTCGTTTTTGGGAGAAGATTGCGGTTTTTTTCGTAAGAAGGGTCTCTATTATATTTTTATATATTAGAGAAACACTTTCTAACATTTTCGTTTTTTCCTGGAGCGTTTTTTATCTTTTACACTATTTTCGGGACTTTAATGGCTTATTGTTGGATCCGTCCTGACTCGTGCAGATCCGGTTGCTCCCCTCTGTCCTCCTGGGTATCGTAGGCTACTCCTACGCTGCTTGTGCTCTGTGCATTCTTCCAGCTGTATTACCATTGCGCCGCATTGTGTCTTAAACGTGCTCTGACCTCAGCGCTGCTTTGCTGCTTTGTTATTCATTGCACTGTGCTCAATTTCATAGCGCCACCGTATACTTTTAATGTGCTGTGTTCATAGCGCTACTTTGTGACCCCTCTCAGCGTCCACCACTCAGCCATTTCATTTGTAAAATAACTGTTTTAGTAATAGCGCTCCACTGCTCGCCCCAACCTCTCCCTGCGTTAAGTTGTTGTTATTGTTGCAGCCATTTGCTTGTTGTGACGTCCAAGCCCGTCCCTCCAATCACGCTCCCGCCTCCCAGCTGAGCCTGCCTCGCCCTCCCCTCCCACTATCCACTTATGACAGAAGCATTTACGTGCAGCGTTCATGCGCAGCGATCGCGCCCCAGTCCCGCCGAAGGTGCGCCAAAGGTAAGCCCGTCTACGCCCGTCCGCGCCTGGACCGCGCCCAGCGCCAGACCCCCTGGACCCTCGTTGCACCCACCCCACCCGCATTACATACAATGCCACCACCCTCCTAGCCCTTAACCCCGGCAGTCCCCCCAACTGCGTCCAAGCCGCTCCTGGACACACCCATGGACCCTTCTCCTGCAACTCCTGCAAGTTCGTCGGCACCAAGACCAACTCCTCATCCACAAACACAAAACAGATATCTGACACCAACCACCTACAATGCATCCTGCTCAACACCCGCTCAGTCCACAGGCACGCTATCGACCTGTGGAATCTACTAGACACCATCTCTCCGGACGTCGCCTTCCTAACAGAAACATGGATGAACGCCTCCTCAGCCCCAGACATCACCATTGCCATCCCGGAAGGCTACAAGATCATCCGTAAGGACCGCACCGACCAAACTGGAGGAGGCATCGCTATCGTCCATAAGAATTCCATCCGCATCTCTACCAGTTCAGACGTCAACCTTGCCAACACCGAACACCTTCACTTCCAGATCCACACCGACCCCAAGACCACACTCAGAGGCACCCTCCTCTACCGACCTCCGGGACCCCGTGCGCAATTCAGTGAAGACATCACTGATTTTATCACCCCACACGCCCTCCCCTCCGAGGAATACATTCTACTGGGAGACCTCAACTTTCACCTGGAAAAGAGCAATGACAGCAACGCGGCCACCCTTCTGGACAACCTCGCTAACCTCGGACTCAGACAACTCGTCACTACCCCCACCCACATTGCAGGTCACACACTTGACCCTATATTCACCTCCAGCAAACATGTCTCCTTCAGTCACACCACAGCTCTCGATTGGACGGACCACAGCTGTGTTCACTTTATCTACAATAAGACCACAACCCACAACCATCCTCAACCCACTCTGCGAAGAAACTGGAACGAAATCACCATCGACCAGATCTCCTCATCGCTTCTCCAAAACCCCCCTGCCCACTCATCAAACCCCGACCAAGCAGCCACTAACCTCACCCAATGGCTATCCAACAGCGCCGACATCCTAGCACCGTTGAAAAAACGTCAAATCAAACTAGGCAGCAAAAACGCCCCCTGGTTCAACGATGATCTTAAGAAATCTAAGAAACTCTGTCGTTCCCTCGAGAAGGCCTGGAAAAAAGACCCAAACACCAACACCAAGGACGCCTTCAAAAACGCCACCCGCATACACCACCAACTTATCCGGTCTGCCAAGAAAGCCGCATTCAAAGATCGACTAGACAACAACGCCCACAACAGCAAGGAGTTATTCAACATCGTCAAAGAGTTTACCAACCCCACTGCCAACTCCAATGACATCACCCCTTCCCAAGCCCTCTGCGACTACCTAGCTTCATTCTTCCACAACAAAATCGCAAACATCCATAACAGCTTCGACAACCAACCCGGAGACCAACCCACCCATCCTTCTGCCACACCTTCACCCCCCCCTGAACATCCTTAATGACTGGAAAACAATCTCCACTGAGGACACCATCCGCCTGATGAACTCCATCCACTCAGGATCCCCCACAGACCCATGCCCTCACCACATCTTCAACAAAGCAGACTCCATCATAGCACCACACCTCCGAGACGTCATCAACTGCTCCCTCAACCCCGCCACCTTCCCGGAAAGCTGGAAACACGCAGAACTCAGCGCCCTTCTGAAAAAACCCACAGCTGACCCCACCAAACTCAAAAACTACCGCCCCATCTCGCTCCTTCCATTCCCGGCCAAAGTCATCGAGAAAGCTGTCAACAACTAGCTCCCCGCCTTCCTCGAAACCAACAAATCCCTCGACTCCTCACAGTCCGGCTTCCGAGCCAAACACAGCACTGAGACCGCCCTCATCGCAGCAACAGACGACATTCGAACTCTACTGGACAATGGAGACACATTCGCCCTCATCCTCCTCGACCTTTCCGCAGCCTTCGACACAGTCTGTCATAGCATCCTATTACAGCGCCTCAATAACATCGGAATCCAAGGAAAAGCACTGGAATGGATCACATCGTTCCTCACCGGAAGAACCCAGAGAGTCCGCCTCCCACCATTCAAGTCAGCGGCCACTGAAGTCATCTGCGGCGTGCCACAAGGATCTTCACTCAGCAGCCCCACCCTCTTCAACGTATACATGAGCCCCCTCGCGGCCATCGCACGCCAACACAACCTCAACATCATCTCCTACGCTGACGACACTCAACTGATCCTATCACTCACCAGAGACCCTAACACTGCCAAAACCAACCTACACGAAGGAATGAAAGAAGTAGCCGAGTGGATGCAGCACAGCCGTCTGAAACTGAACTCAGACAAAACAGAAGTCCTTATCCTGGGTACCTCCCCCTCCGCCTGGGATGACTCTTGGTGGCCAGAGGCCCTTGGAAAAGCACCCATCCCGACGAACCACGCACGCAACCTGGGCGTCATCCTGGACTCCTCACTCTCTATGAACAGACAAGTCAACGCCGTTTCATCATCTTGCTTCAACATTCTTCGCATGCTCAAAAAAAATTTCGCTGGATCCCCACCGAAACTAGAAAAACGATCACCCACGCACTGATCACGAGTCGCCTGGACTACGGAAACACCCTATAGGCCGGTACCACCGCAAAACTCCAGAAAAAACTCCAACGCATCCAGAACGCTTCAGCCAGACTCATACTAGACATCCCGCGTAAAGACCACATCTCTGGTCACCTGAAAAACCTCCACTGGCTCCCCGTCAATAAGAGAATTACTTTCCACCTCCTAACCCACGCGCACAAAGCACTCTACGAACTTGGACCCGAATGCCTCAACTCACGTCTTTCCTTCTACACCCCTCCCCGCCAGCTACGATCCTCCAACCAAGCCCTTGCCACTGTTCCTCGCATCAACAAAACCACCATGGGAGGTAGATCCTTCTCCTACCTGGCAGCTAAAACCTGGAACTCACTTCCCACTCACCTTCGCCTCACTCAGAACCACCTAGCATTCAGAAAACAACTTAAAACTTGGATATTCGACAAGTAACTCCCCTCCTTTCTTCAAGCGCCTTGAGACCCTCTGGGTATGTAGCGCGCTATATAAATCATTTTTGACTTTTTGACTTGATTATGGGGAAGAATCGTTATGGATCTGTTTTTTTAATTTTATTTATATTACATTTCCATGGAGAGTTTTTTCTGTTTTTGTGAACTATTTTCGGGTTTTTAAGGGTTTCCGAGTAGATTGTGTTGGAGCAGAATTTTTTTGATATCGTGTTATTTTTGGATGATCTCGTTTGGATTGTTTGGGTGGATTACTTCGAAGGAATGACTTATTTGGATACAAAGGTTTCTCTTCAGCAACAAAGTGAGTAAGTATTTTTAATTTTTTTATTGGGTGGGATTGTTATGTTATTCTTTATATAATTTTATGGTATATGTTAGAAATTGTAAGGAAATTATTTAGATATATTTAAATAAATATATTAAATGTATTTCAATAATTTTGTTACAGTTTCTAACATGTGTTTAATATCTATATTTTATGTTTACTATTTGAATATTGTAGGTATGTGACTTATGTTTAAAGAATTGTTTTAGCTATGGTAGATAGGTATGGTAGGTCTCTGGTAGTTGGGTATAGGGTTACTTGGCATTGTAAGGTGTTGTACATTTATTTCGTTTCTTTAGTTAGTTTAGGGCCTATTTGTGTTATAGATTGCTCCATACGGAGTTCTTGGTAGCTTTGCTCCTTTTGTAATGCTTGAAGGAGTTTATGTAGGGTTAGGGAACCTTTGCCTGTACCTGCATGGAAAGCATTGTGCCATCCTTCGACAGTGTTGTTGCTTTTAGCTTGTTTATTTAGTGTACTTAGGTAGACGTTGGACCAGGGGATTTGGAATTTTGGTTGCCTTCTTTGTCCAGATCTGTGTAGTCTCCCTACCCATGTATCTTCAAAATAATCTAAGAGAGGGCTTAGTATAGTTTCATTTTTTTTATAATAGGGGCTGTCTATTAATAGGTTGTAATGTTCCGCTACGTCTGTAACTGGAACGTAGGCCAGTGCAAATAATTTTTTACCTGGTAGGCAAAAGTACTGTCAGTGCAGTATTGGGTGCTTAGGTCAGATTTTTGTATATGTTATCATATACATTTGTTAAAGTGGTAGTAGCAACCTTGGATTGCTGTGTGAGGGTAGGTTTTCAGAATTGTATTTATCATTCCTTTCTCAAAGTCAATGATAATTTTTTCGGAGAAGTAATTATGTGTTAGTTCTTTTATTTTATTTAGTACCTCAGAATAGATTGCTTGCTGTTTGTTGGGTAGTTGGGAATATATGAAGGGGATATTGCAGTTTTGATAGTGTCCATGGATGGTGTATAATTGGTAGAATGGTTTTGGGCACACTGAGAATGTGCCGTCCATCATCCATGTTTCGCATTGGTGTAATTTCACCATATTGTCAGCTGTAGCAAACATTATAATTCTTTTTCTTTACATGCACTGTCATATATGATGAAAGGTTCGTTATTATGGGTTATTATTAGTTCAGGGGGTATTTGGACTTCCTCAAATGTTTTTGGGGCAGGTGGTGTAGCTGTAGTTATTCTTTTTTGCCTAGCTATTGTCCTTTTTAGAGAATCTATAGAAGGGACTTGACTTGATGCATGTTGGGGGAGAGTTCTTATATGGTCTTTAAGAATAGTTGTAGATGGGCGGTCTGTGTTAGTGTTTGCTTCTTTTAGTGAGTCAAGCATTTGTCTAAATTCTATTTATGTAACGTTGGGAGGGTGGTTATGTTCTGTTGTGTTAGTTACAGTTGTTTCCTGAGTTATAGCCCGACCATAACATTTATTACTGTAATATTTGCTGCATTTCCAAAACACTTTCAATTAATGTTGCTTTTCTTGGGTATATGTATAGCCCATATAACAAAGAAGCATTTTGCCTTTCTGTGAAGTTACAAATTTAGCTTCTTCTGTCATTGTTCTGGTTTCTTTCTACAGTAAATAAATGTTACATAGAGAAATTTAGATTTGTTTTACGTTTATCATTACATTTATCACATTTTCACAGTATATTTACGAGTTTTTCAGTTGTTTGGAGGGCTGTGCTCTGTGTTTTGTTGATGGCTCTGTTGGTAAAAGAAAAATAATGTATTGTATATGTTTGGTTTATAAGTATTGGATTCCTTTTCACTTGGACGTTTTCTTTCTAAGTTTCGTTTTATAACTTGTCTCTGTTATTTCAGTTTGTATACTGTCTTTGTTTTTAGAGTTGATAGGTTTGTAAATGTTGGCTTTTTTTTCTTTAATTGTGGTATATCTGCAATAAATGGTAAAAATTAAAGAAAAAGATTAGTTTATTGTTTAATTTATTATTTGTAGTTTGTAGTGCTAAGCCTAGTAGTTAATGTCAGGTACTTACTTTGGTTTTCTATATCCTTTCTTTGATGGTAGCAGTTTTCTGTTCTGGTGAAAATTTGGGAGAGTTTCCCCTTCTTCATGTTTTGTAGCACCAAGTGGTATCTAATTGTGTGTTTTCTTTCTTTATATAGTGTTTGAATTATGTGTTGGTTCATTTGATTGGTCGATTTAATTGTTTGGTGTTTTTTATTGGTTGTTTGAGATATTTTGAATTTTTTTGGTAGTTCAGTGAATCGTTTTGTAGATGGTAGGTAATGGTTTTATATTGTGTTGCATTTATTTTTCATTTTTTTATTTAATATTGTTTTGTACTGTGAGCTTTATAATGTTTTATATGATTATATCATGTGAACTTATTGATTTATAAAAATGTTTTATATGTTATAAATGTTACTGTTTATTTATTGTTTAATTGTAGTATGTTATATTTTATATAAGTATGCTGATTTATGTTACGATTAAAGTGTTTTTTACAGATATATTCGTATATTTATTATGTGTAGTGCAGTCGATAATTTGATTTATCGATATTTTAGTTGTCTATTTTTGTTTTCGCTAATTTTGATTATGTCTTTATGTGTATTGAAAGTCGATGTATTTTAATTGCTATATTTTTTAGGGTCGAGAATGTTGTTTTCTATGTTTTTTGGTTGCGATATTTTTGAGTCGATATTTTTGTAGTTTTATGTTTAAGTATTGGGAGTCGATATTTTTTTACTCGATATAATTAAGTCGATAATTTTTGTACTCGGTATTCGGTCCGTCGATATTGTTTCAGTAATCCGGATATTACATTAACAGAAAATACTCATGCAGTTTTTGTATTAAAAAGAGGGAAAACACCTGGTCCAGACGGGTTTACTATTGAATTCTATACCTCTTTTGCCGCCATACTTCTTCCCAATCTTTTGAAGCTTTTTAATTACCTCATTGCGTCCGGTTCTTCCTCAGGTACCTTTCAAGAAGTCATGATTTGTTTAATACCCAAAGACAATAAAGACCCGTCCCTTTGCAAGAATTATCCAACATCTTTAGTTAATCTCGATTATAAGATACTTGCAAAAATTCTCCCCTCCGTATTGACCCTATTTTACCCCATCTTATCAGTCCTGAACAATCAGGTTTTTTGAAGGGTAGATTATCTTCTGATAATTCAAGAATCTTTTCCAATATTCTTGGTAAAGCCTTATCTCTTGATTACCCTATCTCAGCTATAGCTCTAGACGCAGAAAAATTCTTTGATAGGATTAGATGGGATTTTATGTTTAATGCCTTAGACTGGATAGGTTTGCCTCCTAAATTGATCTCCCTCACCTCTTTACTATATTCTGGTCCTAAAGCATGTATTTTCGTAAATGGTAAGACGTCTGACTACTTTTCACTCTTTAGAGGAGTAAGACAAGGTTGTCCGTTATCACCTTTCTTATTTATAATTGCATTAGAACCCTTTTTAATTAAGATTCAACAAGATCCACGGATCTCCGGTTTCCAATTGGACAATGTTCATGTTAAACTATCTGCTTATGCAGATGACATTCTTTTATATTGTTCTAATCCAACCTCTTCTTTTCCCGCTTTCCTTGCCCAGGTATATTCCTTTTCCCAACTGTCTGGTTATCGTCTAAACTCAGACAAATGTGAGATACTTCCTCTTAATATGACGTGCCTCAAACATGACTTTGCTCTTACAGGGTTTGCATGGCGACCCTCTAAAATAAAATATCTAGGCCTGTGGTTTTCATCTAGCATTTCTGACACTTTGAAACGTAATTTTGATTCCATTATCAAAACCTTATCAACTAATATAGACCGTTCGCACCCACTTTTTCTTTCTTGGTGGGGCAGATTAGACTCCATCAAAATAATGCTTTCTCCGCTGATTTTGTACATTCTCTCAATGATTCCTGTGCACATCCCAAGTTTCTATTTTAAAAAAATATCCTCTCTGCTTTCAAAATTCCTCTGGAAAGATAAATTGCCTCGTATTGCCGTAGCCTCTTTAAAAGCAGATAAATCCTCCGGAGGTCTTAAGTTCCCAGATTTCAAATCCTATCATTATGCATTCTCCTAAAAAACAATCATCTCATTGGCTCTCCACTGATCACGGCACTCATCCTCCTATTTGCTTATCTATAGAAAAATCCTTTATTTCCCCCTTCGATTTTAATGAATCTCTTGCTTTTACGCACTCGATTGCCTCTTTTCGTCCCCCTGTCATCTCACATACTCGTAAACTTCTTACTCCACTTTTACCATCTTCTTACCCGTCTTCTTCCTCTCTAGATCAACAACCCATCTGGCATAACACTTTACTACGTATTAAGAATTGCACCATTTATTGGAAATCTTGGAGACTCAAAGTATTACTTTGGATCTCTCAATTACTATAGGACGATGTCCCTTAATCCTTCTCTGATCTTCAAAAGATTTTCTCTCTGCCATCCTCTTTCAAAACTCAACATACCCTTTTATTACTCTTGCTTACCCAATATCTTAACTCCTTACCATCTACTCCTGGTTTACCCTCTAGAAGTTCCTCCCTTTTTCCTTTATTAGGGCCAGATGTAGGAAGGCAAATACCGGTCGGTAACGGCCGATTTTGGCCGTTACCGACCGGTATTTGAAGATGGAGATGTAGGGGCATGTTAAAATACAGAATCGGTAATTTTACCGAATCGGTAATTTTACCGATTCTGTAAAATACCGAATTGGTAAAATCACCGATTCTGTATTTTGATATGTAGGTAGCACTGCAATCAGTGCTACAGGGGTATAAGAATTTGTTATTTACCACCAACTAGAAGTTGGTGGTAAATAATGAAAACCCTTTTAAAACATTTTTTTTGCTTTTTAAACACTGCCTTGTTGCAGACATACATGCCCTAAAGGCATGTATGTCTGCAACATGTGCACCCATGCACAACTGAGGGGTGCAACAGGGTATCAAAGTGACACCCTGCCACCGTTCAATGTTTCCCCCAATTACCGAATTACCGAATGAATGGCAATTGCCGAATCGGTAAATACCGATTCGGTAATTACCGAATCATACCGATTCGGTAATGAAATCGGTAAATTTACCTAAATCCCGATTGCCAGTTCTTAAATACCGAATCAGTATGATTCAGTATTTAAGAATCGGTAATCTGGGATTAGCTACATCTGGCCCTTAATCTCTTCACCTTCTGCTTCCTCTCTATACAAGACTCTTTTTCTTTCCCCTGGTAGAGAAAAAACAAAAGCTGAATTGGCGTGGGAAAAAGATTTAATGGAATGCTGGTCAACCCTAACTTGGGATAAACTATGGCTTAAAATTCATAAAACATCCCGAGCTGCTAACACCTCTCAAACTCTTTATTTTGTTTATCAACGGGTTTTATTTACCCTGGCTAAACTGGCCTCTTTCTCCTCAGACTCTCAATCAACTTGATGGTCTTGCCCCTGTACATATGCTGACTTAAAACATATGATTTAGAAAAGGGGGTGGTGATGAACAGAGTGTCTGAATTAAGCAGACCACTCTTACCCAGTCCAAAGATCAGGGCTTGATCCATCACCGTTATTTATCTCACTGCCCCATCCCAGCTCAGAACCTGGCTATATGCAAATCAGTCTGTCCCTGGCTCAGTGCATCATGGGAACAGGGCAGACTAAACTACCAAGCCAATTCTTCACCAGAAAGGAGACAAGCTACCGGGGACCGGTTTCTGGCATTTCAGCCGTCTTCGGCCCGGCTTGCTTGAATCCTGATGGAGCAGTGAGAAAGGGACTCATGTCTGAGTATACCCTGCCACACCTATAGTGGCCAAAAACGATTTAGAAAAGGGGGTGGTGATGAACAGAGTGTCTGAATTAAGCAGACCACTCTTACCCAGTCCAAAGATCAGGGCTTGATCCATCACCGTTATTTATCTCACTGCCCCATCCCAGCTCAGAACCTGGCTATATGCAAATCAGTCTGTCCCTGGCCCAGTGCATCATGGGAACAGGGCAGACTAAACTACCAAGCCAATTCTTCACCAGAAAGGAGACAAGCTACCAGGGACCGGTTTCTGGCATTTCAGCCGTCTTCGGCCCGGCTTGCTTGAATCCTGATGGAGCAGTGAGAAAGGGACTCATGTCTGAGTATACCCTGCCACACCTATAGTGGCCAAAAACGATTTAGAAAAGGGGGTGGTGATGAACAGAGTGTCTGAATTAAGCAGACCACTCTTACCCAGTCCAAAGATCAGGGCTTGATCCATCACCGTTATTTATCTCAATGCCCCATCCCAGCTCAGAACCTGGCTATATGCAAATCAGTCTGTCCCTGGCCCAGTGCATCATGGGAACAGGGCAGACTAAACTACCAAGCCAATTCTTCACCAGAAAGGAGACAAGCTACCGGGGACCGGTTTCTGGCATTTCAGCCGTCTTCGGCCCGGCTTGCTTGAATCCTGATGGAGCAGTGAGAAAGGGACTCATGTCTGAGTATACCCTGCCACACCTATAGTGGCCAAAAACGATTTAGAAAAGGGGGTGGTGATGAACAGAGTGTCTGAATTAAGCAGACCACTCTTACCCAGTCCAAAGATCAGGGCTTGATCCATCACCGTTATTTATCTCACTGCCCCATCCCAGCTCAGAACCTGGCTATATGCAAATCAGTCTGTCCCTGGCCCAGTGCATCATGGGAACAGGGCAGACTAAACTACCAAGCCAATTCTTCACCAGAAAGGAGACAAGCTACCGGGGACCGGTTTCTGGCATTTCAGCCGTCTTCGGCCCGGCTTGCTTGAATCCTGATGGAGCAGTGAGAAAGGGACTCATGTCTGAGTATACCCTGCCACACCTATAGTGGCCAAAAACGATTTAGAAAAGGGGGTGGTGATGAACAGAGTGTCTGAATTAAGCAGACCACTCTTACCCAGTCCAAAGATCAGGGCTTGATCCATCACCGTTATTTATCTCACTGCCCCATCCCAGCTCAGAACCTGGCTATATGCAAATCAGTCTGTCCCTGGCCCAGTGCATCATGGGAACAGGGCAGACTAAACTACCAAGCCAATTCTTCACCAGAAAGGAGACAAGCTACCGGGGACCGGTTTCTGGCATTTCAGCCGTCTTCGGCCCGGCTTGCTTGAATCCTGATTGAGCAGTGAGAAAGGGACTCATGTCTGAGTATACCCTGCCACACCTATAGTGGCCAAAAACGATTTAGAAAAGGGGGTGGTGATGAACAGAGTGTCTGAATTAAGCAGACCACTCTTACCCAGTCCAAAGATCAGGGCTTGATCCATCACCGTTATTTATCTCACTGCCCCATCCCAGCTCAGAACCTGGCTATATGCAAATCAGTCTGTCCCTGGCCCAGTGCATCATGGGAACAGGGCAGACTAAACTACCAAGCCAATTCTTCACCAGAAAGGAGACAAGCTACCGGGGACCGGTTTCTGGCATTTCAGCCGTCTTCGGCCCGGCTTGCTTGAATCCTGATGGAGCAGTGAGAAAGGGACTCATGTCTGAGTATACCCTGCCACACCTATAGTGGCGAAAAACGATTTAGAAAAGGGGGTGGTGATGAACAGAGTGTCTGAATTAAGCAGACCACTCTTACCCAGTCCAAAGATCAGGGCTTGATCCATCACCGTTATTTATCTCACTGCCCCATCCCAGCTCAGAACCTGGCTATATGCAAATCAGTCTGTCCCTGGCCCAGTGCATCATGGGAACAGGGCAGACTAAACTACCAAGCCAATTCTTCACCAGAAAGGAGACAAGCTACCGGGGACCGGTTTCTGGCATTTCAGCCGTCTTCGGCCCGGCTTGCTTGAATCCTGATGGAGCAGTGAGAAAGGGACTCATGTCTGAGTATACCCTGCCACACCTATAGTGGCCAAAAACGATTTAGAAAAGGGGGTGGTGATGAACAGAGTGTCTGAATTAAGCAGACCACTCTTACCCAGTCCAAAGATCAGGGCTTGATCCATCACCGTTATTTATCTCACTGCCCCATCCCAGCTCAGAACCTGGCTATATGCAAATCAGTCTGTCCCTGGCCCAGTGCATCATGGGAACAGGGCAGACTAAACTACCAAGCCAATTCTTCACCAGAAAGGAGACAAGTTACCGGGGACCGGTTTCTGGCATTTCAGCCGTCTTCGGCCCGGCTTGCTTGAATCCTGATGGAGCAGTGAGAAAGGGACTCATGTCTGAGTATACCCTGCCACACCTATAGTGGCCAAAAACGATTTAGAAAAGGGGGTGGTGATGAACAGAGTGTCTGAATTGAGCAGACCACTCTTACCCAGTCCAACGATCAGGGCTTGATCCATCACCGTTATTTATCTCACTGCCCCATCCCAGCTCAGAACCTGGCTATATGCAAATCAGTCTGTCCCTGGCCCAGTGCATCATGGGAACAGGGCAGACTAAACTACCAAGCCAATTCTTCACCAGAAAGGAGACAAGCTACCGGGGACCGGTTTCTGGCATTTCAGCCGTCTTCGGCCCGGCTTGCTTGAATCCTGATGGAGCAGTGAGAAAGGGACTCATGTCTGAGTATACCCTGCCACACCTATAGTGGCCAAAAACGATTTAGAAAAGGGGGTGGTGATGAACAGAGTGTCTGAATTAAGCAGACCACTCTTACCCAGTCCAAAGATCAGGGCTTGATCCATCACCGTTATTTATCTCACTGCCCCATCCCAGCTCAGAACCTGGCTATATGCAAATCAGTCTGTCCCTGGCCCAGTGCATCATGGGAACAGGGCAGACTAAACTACCAAGCCAATTCTTCACCAGAAAGGAGACAAGCTACCGGGGACCGGTTTCTGGCATTTCAGCCGTCTTCGGCCCGGCTTGCTTGAATCCTGATGGAGCAGTGAGAAAGGGACTCATGTCTGAGTATACCCTGCCACACCTATAGTGGCCAAAAACGATTTAGAAAAGGGGGTGGTGATGAACAGAGTGTCTGAATTAAGCAGACCACTCTTACCCAGTCCAAAGATCAGGGCTTGATCCATCACCGTTATTTATCTCACTGCCCCATCCCAGCTCAGAACCTGGCTATATGCAAATCAGTCTGTCCCTGGCCCAGTGCATCATGGGAACAGGGCAGACTAAACTACCAAGCCAATTCTTCACCAGAAAGGAGACAAGCTACCGGGGACCGTTTTCTGGCATTTCAGCCGTCTTCGGCCCGGCTTGCTTGAATCCTGATGGAGCAGTGAGAAAGAGACTCATGTCTGAGTATACCCTGCCACACCTATAGTGGCCAAAAACGATTTAGAAAAGGGGGTGGTGATGAACAGAGTGTCTGAATTAAGCAGACCACTCTTACCCAGTCCAAAGATCAGGGCTTGATCCATCACCGTTATTTATCTCACTGCCCCATCCCAGCTCAGAACCTGGCTATATGCAAATCAGTCTGTCCCTGGCCCAGTGCATCATGGGAACAGGGCAGACTAAACTACCAAGCTAATTCTTCACCAGAAAGGAGACAAGCTACCGGGGACCGGTTTCTGGCATTTCAGCCGTCTTCGGCCCGGCTTGCTTGAATCCTGATGGAGCAGTGAGAAAGGGACTCATGTCTGAGTATACCCTGCCACACCTATAGTGGCGAAAAACGATTTAGAAAAGGGGGTGGTGATGAACAGAGTGTCTGAATTAAGCAGACCACTCTTACCCAGTCCAAAGATCAGGGCTTGATCCATCACCGTTATTTATCTCACTGCCCCACCCCAGCTCAGAACCTGGCTATATGCAAATCAGTCTGTCCCTGGCCCAGTGCATCATGGGAACAGGGCAGACTAAACTACCAAGCCAATTCTTCACCAGAAAGGAGACAAGCTACCGGGGACCGGTTTCTGGCATTTCAGCCGTCTTCGGCCCGGCTTGCTTGAATCCTGATGGAGCAGTGAGAAAGGGACTCATGTCTGAGTATACCCTGCCACACCTATAGTGGCGAAAAACGATTTAGAAAAGGGGGTGGTGATGAACAGAGTGTCTGAATTAAGCAGACCACTCTTACCCAGTCCAAAGATCAGGGCTTGATCCATCACCGTTATTTATCTCACTGCCCCACCCCAGCTCAGAACCTGGCTATATGCAAATCAGTCTGTCCCTGGCCCAGTGCATCATGGGAACAGGGCAGACTAAACTACCAAGCCAATTCTTCACCAGAAAGGAGACAAGCTACCGGGGACCGGTTTCTGGCATTTCAGCCGTCTTCGGCCCGGCTTGCTTGAATCCTGATGGAGCAGTGAGAAAGGGACTCATGTCTGAGTATACCCTGCCACACCTATAGTGGCCAAAAACGATTTAGAAAAGGGGGTGGTGATGAACAGAGTGTCTGAATTAAGCAGACCACTCTTACCCAGTCCAAAGATCAGTGCTTGATCCATCACCGTTATTTATCTCACTGCCCCATCCCAGATCAGAACCTGGCTATATGCAAATCAGTCTGTCCCTGGCCCAGTGCATCATGGGAACAGGGCAGACTAAACTACCAAGCCAATTCTTCACCAGAAAGGAGACAAGCTACCGGGGACCGGTTTCTGGCATTTCAGCCGTCTTCGGCCCGGCTTGCTTGAATCCTGATGGAGCAGTGAGAAAGGGACTCATGTCTGAGTATACCCTGCCACACCTATAGTGGCCAAAAACGATTTAGAAAAGGGGGTGGTGATGAACAGAGTGTCTGAATTAAGCAGACCACTCTTACCCAGTCCAAAGATCAGGGCTTGATCCATCACCGTTATTTATCTCACTGCCCCATCCCAGCTCAGAACCTGGCTATATGCAAATCAGTCTGTCCCTGGCCCAGTGCATCATGGGAACAGGGCAGACTAAACTACCAAGCCAATTCTTCACCAGAAAGGAGACAAGCTACCGGGGACCGGTTTCTGGCATTTCAGCCGTCTTCGGCCCGGCTTGCTTGAATCCTGATGGAGCAGTGAGAAAGGGACTCATGTCTGAGTATACCCTGCCACACCTATAGTGGCCAAAAACGATTTAGAAAAGGGGGTGGTGATGAACAGAGTGTCTGAATTAAGCAGACCACTCTTACCCAGTCCAAAGATCAGGGCTTGATCCATCACCGTCATTTATCTCACTGCCCCATCCCAGCTCAGAACCTGGCTATATGCAAATCAGTCTGTCCCTGGCCCAGTGCATCATGGGAACAGGGCAGACTAAACTACCAAGCCAATTCTTCACCAGAAAGGAGACAAGCTACCGGGGACCGGTTTCTGGCATTTCAGCCGTCTTCGGCCCGGCTTGCTTGAATCCTGATGGAGCAGTGAGAAAGGGACTCATGTCTGAGTATACCCTGCCACACCTATAGTGGCCAAAAACGATTTAGAAAAGGGGGTGGTGATGAACAGAGTGTCTGAATTAAGCAGACCACTCTTACCCAGTCCAAAGATCAGGGCTTGATCCATCACCGTTATTTATCTCACTGCCCCATTCCAGCTCAGAACCTGGCTATATGCAAATCAGTCTGTCCCTGGCCCAGTGCATCATGGGAACAGGGCAGACTAAACTACCAAGCCAATTCTTCACCAGAAAGGAGACAAGCTACCGGGGACCGGTTTCTGGCATTTCAGCCGTCTTCGGCCCGGCTTGCTTGAATCCTGATGGAGCAGTGAGAAAGGGACTCATGTCTGAGTATACCCTGCCACACCTATAGTGGCCAAAAACGATTTAGAAAAGGGGGTGGTGATGAACAGAGTGTCTGAATTAAGCAGACCACTCTTACCCAGTCCAAAGATCAGGGCTTGATCCATCACCGTTATTTATCTCACTGCCCCATCCCAGCTCAGAACCTGGCTATATGCAAATCAGTCTGTCCCTGGCCCAGTGCATCATGGGAACAGGGCAGACTAAACTACCAAGCCAATTCTTCACCAGAAAGGAGACAAGCTACCGGGGACCGTTTTCTGGCATTTCAGCCGTCTTCGGCCCGGCTTGCTTGAATCCTGATGGAGCAGTGAGAAAGGGACTCATGTCTGAGTATACCCTGCCACACCTATAGTGGCCAAAAACGATTTAGAAAAGGGGGTGGTGATGAACAGAGTGTCTGAATTAAGCAGACCACTCTTACCCAGTCCAAAGATCAGGGCTTGATCCATCACCGTTATTTATCTCACTGCCCCATCCCAGCTCAGAACCTGGCTATATGCAAATCAGTCTGTCCCTGGCCCAGTGCATCATGGGAACAGGGCAGACTAAACTACCAAGCCAATTCTTCACCAGAAAGGAGACAAGCTACCGGGGACCGTTTTCTGGCATTTCAGCCGTCTTCGGCCCGGCTTGCTTGAATCCTGATGGAGCAGTGAGAAAGGGACTCATGTCTGAGTATACCCTGCCACACCTATAGTGGCCAAAAACGATTTAGAAAAGGGGGTGGTGATGAACAGAGTGTCTGAATTAAGCAGACCACTCTTACCCAGTCCAAAGATCAGGGCTTGATCCATCACCGTTATTTATCTCACTGCCCCATCCCAGCTCAGAACCTGGCTATATGCAAATCAGTCTGTCCCTGGCCCAGTGCATCATGGGAACAGGGCAGACTAAACTACCAAGCCAATTCTTCACCAGAAAGGAGACAAGCTACCGGGGACCGGTTTATGGCATTTCAGCCGTCTTCGGCCCGGCTTGCTTGAATCCTGATGGAGCAGTGAGAAAGGGACTCATGTCTGAGTGTACCCTGCCACACCTATAGTGGCGAAAAACGATTTAGAAAAGGGGGTGGTGATGAACAGAGTGTCTGAATTAAGCAGACCACTCTTACCCAGTCCAAAGATCAGGGCTTGATCCATCACCGTTATTTATCTCACTGCCCCACCCCAGCTCAGAACCTGGCTATATGCAAATCAGTCTGTCCCTGGCCCAGTGCATCATGGGAACAGGGCAGACTAAACTACCAAGCCAATTCTTCACCAGAAAGGAGACAAGCTACCGGGGACCGGTTTCTGGCATTTCAGCCGTCTTCGGCCCGGCTTGCTTGAATCCTGATGGAGCAGTGAGAAAGGGACTCATGTCTGAGTATACCCTGCCACACCTATAGTGGCCAAAAACGATTTAGAAAAGGGGGTGGTGATGAACAGAGTGTCTGAATTAAGCAGACCACTCTTACCCAGTCCAAAGATCAGTGCTTGATCCATCACCGTTATTTATCTCACTGCCCCATCCCAGCTCAGAACCTGGCTATATGCAAATCAGTCTGTCCCTGGCCCAGTGCATCATGGGAACAGGGCAGACTAAACTACCAAGCCAATTCTTCACCAGAAAGGAGACAAGCTACCGGGGACCGGTTTCTGGCATTTCAGCCGTCTTCGGCCCGGCTTGCTTGAATCCTGATGGAGCAGTGAGAAAGGGACTCATGTCTGAGTATACCCTGCCACACCTATAGTGGCCAAAAACGATTTAGAAAAGGGGGTGGTGATGAACAGAGTGTCTGAATTAAGCAGACCACTCTTACCCAGTCCAAAGATCAGGGCTTGATCCATCACCGTTATTTATCTCACTGCCCCATCCCAGCTCAGAACCTGGCTATATGCAAATCAGTCTGTCCCTGGCCCAGTGCATCATGGGAACAGGGCAGACTAAACTACCAAGCCAATTCTTCACCAGAAAGGAGACAAGCTACCGGGGACCGTTTTCTGGCATTTCAGCCGTCTTCGGCCCGGCTTGCTTGAATCCTGATGGAGCAGTGAGAAAGGGACTCATGTCTGAGTATACCCTGCCACACCTATAGTGGCCAAAAACGATTTAGAAAAGGGGGTGGTGATGAACAGAGTGTCTGAATTAAGCAGACCACTCTTACCCAGTCCAAAGATCAGGGCTTGATCCATCACCGTTATTTATCTCACTGCCCCATCCCAGCTCAGAACCTGGCTATATGCAAATCAGTCTGTCCTGGCCCAGTGCATCATGGGAACAGGGCAGACTAAACTACCAAGCCAATTCTTCACCAGAAAGGAGACAAGCTACCGGGGACCGTTTTCTGGCATTTCAGCCGTCTTCGGCCCGGCTTGCTTGAATCCTGATGGAGCAGTGAGAAAGGGACTCATGTCTGAGTATACCCTGCCACACCTATAGTGGCGAAAAACGATTTAGAAAAGGGGGTGGTGATGAACAGAGTGTCTGAATTAAGCAGACCACTCTTACCCAGTCCAAAGATCAGGGCTTGATCCATCACCATTATTTATCTCACTGCCCCACCCCAGCTCAGAACCTGGCTATATGCAAATCAGTCTGTCCCTGGCCCAGTGCATCATGGGAACAGGGCAGACTAAACTACCAAGCCAATTCTTCACCAGAAAGGAGACAAGCTACCGGGGACCGGTTTCTGGCATTTCAGCCGTCTTCGGCCCGGCTTGCTTGAATCCTGATGGAGCAGTGAGAAAGGGACTCATGTCTGAGTATACCCTGCCACACCTATAGTGGCCAAAAACGATTTAGAAAAGGGGGTGGTGATGAACAGAGTGTCTGAATTAAGCAGACCACTCTTACCCAGTCCAAAGATCAGTGCTTGATCCATCACCGTTATTTATCTCACTGCCCCATCCCAGCTCAGAACCTGGCTATATGCAAATCAGTCTGTCCCTGGCCCAGTGCATCATGGGAACAGGGCAGACTAAACTACCAAGCCAATTCTTCACCAGAAAGGAGACAAGCTACCGGGGACCGGTTTCTGGCATTTCAGCCGTCTTCGGCCCGGCTTGCTTGAATCCTGATGGAGCAGTGAGAAAGGGACTCATGTCTGAGTATACCCTGCCACACCTATAGTGGCGAAAAACGATTTAGAAAAGGGGGTGGTGATGAACAGAGTGTCTGAATTAAGCAGACCACTCTTACCCAGTCCAAAGATCAGGGCTTGATCCATCACCGTTATTTATCTCACTGCCCCACCCCAGCTCAGAACCTGGCTATATGCAAATCAGTCTGTCCCTGGCCCAGTGCATCATGGGAACAGGGCAGACTAAACTACCAAGCCAATTCTTCACCAGAAAGGAGACAAGCTACCGGGGACCGGTTTCTGGCATTTCAGCCGTCTTCGGCCCGGCTTGCTTGAATCCTGATGGAGCAGTGAGAAAGGGACTCATGTCTGAGTATACCCTGCCACACCTATAGTGGCCAAAAACGATTTAGAAAAGGGGGTGGTGATGAACAGAGTGTCTGAATTAAGCAGACCACTCTTACCCAGTCCAAAGATCAGTGCTTGATCCATCACCGTTATTTATCTCACTGCCCCATCCCAGATCAGAACCTGGCTATATGCAAATCAGTCTGTCCCTGGCCCAGTGCATCATGGGAACAGGGCAGACTAAACTACCAAGCCAATTCTTCACCAGAAAGGAGACAAGCTACCGGGGACCGGTTTCTGGCATTTCAGCCGTCTTCGGCCCGGCTTGCTTGAATCCTGATGGAGCAGTGAGAAAGGGACTCATGTCTGAGTATACCCTGCCACACCTATAGTGGCCAAAAACGATTTAGAAAAGGGGGTGGTGATGAACAGAGTGTCTGAATTAAGCAGACCACTCTTACCCAGTCCAAAGATCAGGGCTTGATCCATCACCGTTATTTATCTCACTGCCCCATCCCAGCTCAGAACCTGGCTATATGCAAATCAGTCTGTCCCTGGCCCAGTGCATCATGGGAACAGGGCAGACTAAACTACCAAGCCAATTCTTCACCAGAAAGGAGACAAGCTACCGGGGACCGGTTTCTGGCATTTCAGCCGTCTTCGGCCCGGCTTGCTTGAATCCTGATGGAGCAGTGAGAAAGGGACTCATGTCTGAGTATACCCTGCCACACCTATAGTGGCCAAAAACGATTTAGAAAAGGGGGTGGTGATGAACAGAGTGTCTGAATTAAGCAGACCACTCTTACCCAGTCCAAAGATCAGGGCTTGATCCATCACCGTCATTTATCTCACTGCCCCATCCCAGCTCAGAACCTGGCTATATGCAAATCAGTCTGTCCCTGGCCCAGTGCATCATGGGAACAGGGCAGACTAAACTACCAAGCCAATTCTTCACCAGAAAGGAGACAAGCTACCGGGGACCGGTTTCTGGCATTTCAGCCGTCTTCGGCCCGGCTTGCTTGAATCCTGATGGAGCAGTGAGAAAGGGACTCATGTCTGAGTATACCCTGCCACACCTATAGTGGCCAAAAACGATTTAGAAAAGGGGGTGGTGATGAACAGAGTGTCTGAATTAAGCAGACCACTCTTACCCAGTCCAAAGATCAGGGCTTGATCCATCACCGTTATTTATCTCACTGCCCCATTCCAGCTCAGAACCTGGCTATATGCAAATCAGTCTGTCCCTGGCCCAGTGCATCATGGGAACAGGGCAGACTAAACTACCAAGCCAATTCTTCACCAGAAAGGAGACAAGCTACCGGGGACCGGTTTCTGGCATTTCAGCCGTCTTCGGCCCGGCTTGCTTGAATCCTGATGGAGCAGTGAGAAAGGGACTCATGTCTGAGTATACCCTGCCACACCTATAGTGGCCAAAAACGATTTAGAAAAGGGGGTGGTGATGAACAGAGTGTCTGAATTAAGCAGACCACTCTTACCCAGTCCAAAGATCAGGGCTTGATCCATCACCGTTATTTATCTCACTGCCCCATCCCAGCTCAGAACCTGGCTATATGCAAATCAGTCTGTCCCTGGCCCAGTGCATCATGGGAACAGGGCAGACTAAACTACCAAGCCAATTCTTCACCAGAAAGGAGACAAGCTACCGGGGACCGTTTTCTGGCATTTCAGCCGTCTTCGGCCCGGCTTGCTTGAATCCTGATGGAGCAGTGAGAAAGGGACTCATGTCTGAGTATACCCTGCCACACCTATAGTGGCCAAAAACGATTTAGAAAAGGGGGTGGTGATGAACAGAGTGTCTGAATTAAGCAGACCACTCTTACCCAGTCCAAAGATCAGGGCTTGATCCATCACCGTTATTTATCTCACTGCCCCATCCCAGCTCAGAACCTGGCTATATGCAAATCAGTCTGTCCCTGGCCCAGTGCATCATGGGAACAGGGCAGACTAAACTACCAAGCCAATTCTTCACCAGAAAGGAGACAAGCTACCGGGGACCGTTTTCTGGCATTTCAGCCGTCTTCGGCCCGGCTTGCTTGAATCCTGATGGAGCAGTGAGAAAGGGACTCATGTCTGAGTATACCCTGCCACACCTATAGTGGCCAAAAACGATTTAGAAAAGGGGGTGGTGATGAACAGAGTGTCTGAATTAAGCAGACCACTCTTACCCAGTCCAAAGATCAGGGCTTGATCCATCACCGTTATTTATCTCACTGCCCCATCCCAGCTCAGAACCTGGCTATATGCAAATCAGTCTGTCCCTGGCCCAGTGCATCATGGGAACAGGGCAGACTAAACTACCAAGCCAATTCTTCACCAGAAAGGAGACAAGCTACCGGGGACCGGTTTATGGCATTTCAGCCGTCTTCGGCCCGGCTTGCTTGAATCCTGATGGAGCAGTGAGAAAGGGACTCATGTCTGAGTATACCCTGCCACACCTATAGTGGCGAAAAACGATTTAGAAAAGGGGGTGGTGATGAACAGAGTGTCTGAATTAAGCAGACCACTCTTACCCAGTCCAAAGATCAGGGCTTGATCCATCACCGTTATTTATCTCACTGCCCCACCCCAGCTCAGAACCTGGCTATATGCAAATCAGTCTGTCCCTGGCCCAGTGCATCATGGGAACAGGGCAGACTAAACTACCAAGCCAATTCTTCACCAGAAAGGAGACAAGCTACCGGGGACCGGTTTCTGGCATTTCAGCCGTCTTCGGCCCGGCTTGCTTGAATCCTGATGGAGCAGTGAGAAAGGGACTCATGTCTGAGTATACCCTGCCACACCTATAGTGGCCAAAAACGATTTAGAAAAGGGGGTGGTGATGAACAGAGTGTCTGAATTAAGCAGACCACTCTTACCCAGTCCAAAGATCAGTGCTTGATCCATCACCGTTATTTATCTCACTGCCCCATCCCAGCTCAGAACCTGGCTATATGCAAATCAGTCTGTCCCTGGCCCAGTGCATCATGGGAACAGGGCAGACTAAACTACCAAGCCAATTCTTCACCAGAAAGGAGACAAGCTACCGGGGACCGGTTTCTGGCATTTCAGCCGTCTTCGGCCCGGCTTGCTTGAATCCTGATGGAGCAGTGAGAAAGGGACTCATGTCTGAGTATACCCTGCCACACCTATAGTGGCCAAAAACGATTTAGAAAAGGGGGTGGTGATGAACAGAGTGTCTGAATTAAGCAGACCACTCTTACCCAGTCCAAAGATCAGGGCTTGATCCATCACCGTTATTTATCTCACTGCCCCATCCCAGCTCAGAACCTGGCTATATGCAAATCAGTCTGTCCCTGGCCCAGTGCATCATGGGAACAGGGCAGACTAAACTACCAAGCCAATTCTTCACCAGAAAGGAGACAAGCTACCGGGGACCGTTTTCTGGCATTTCAGCCGTCTTCGGCCCGGCTTGCTTGAATCCTGATGGAGCAGTGAGAAAGGGACTCATGTCTGAGTATACCCTGCCACACCTATAGTGGCCAAAAACGATTTAGAAAAGGGGGTGGTGATGAACAGAGTGTCTGAATTAAGCAGACCACTCTTACCCAGTCCAAAGATCAGGGCTTGATCCATCACCGTTATTTATCTCACTGCCCCATCCCAGCTCAGAACCTGGCTATATGCAAATCAGTCTGTCCTGGCCCAGTGCATCATGGGAACAGGGCAGACTAAACTACCAAGCCAATTCTTCACCAGAAAGGAGACAAGCTACCGGGGACCGTTTTCTGGCATTTCAGCCGTCTTCGGCCCGGCTTGCTTGAATCCTGATGGAGCAGTGAGAAAGGGACTCATGTCTGAGTATACCCTGCCACACCTATAGTGGCGAAAAACGATTTAGAAAAGGGGGTGGTGATGAACAGAGTGTCTGAATTAAGCAGACCACTCTTACCCAGTCCAAAGATCAGGGCTTGATCCATCACCGTTATTTATCTCACTGCCCCACCCCAGCTCAGAACCTGGCTATATGCAAATCAGTCTGTCCCTGGCCCAGTGCATCATGGGAACAGGGCAGACTAAACTACCAAGCCAATTCTTCACCAGAAAGGAGACAAGCTACCGGGGACCGGTTTCTGGCATTTCAGCCGTCTTCGGCCCGGCTTGCTTGAATCCTGATGGAGCAGTGAGAAAGGGACTCATGTCTGAGTATACCCTGCCACACCTATAGTGGCCAAAAACGATTTAGAAAAGGGGGTGGTGATGAACAGAGTGTCTGAATTAAGCAGACCACTCTTACCCAGTCCAAAGATCAGTGCTTGATCCATCACCGTTACTTATCTCACTGCCCCATCCCAGCTCAGAACCTGGCTATATGCAAATCAGTCTGTCCCTGGCCCAGTGCATCATGGGAACAGGGCAGACTAAACTACCAAGCCAATTCTTCACCAGAAAGGAGACAAGCTACCGGGGACCGGTTTCTGGCATTTCAGCCGTCTTCGGCCCGGCTTGCTTGAATCCTGATGGAGCAGTGAGAAAGGGACTCATGTCTGAGTATACCCTGCCACACCTATAGTGGCCAAAAACGATTTAGAAAAGGGGGTGGTGATGAACAGAGTGTCTGAATTAAGCAGACCACTCTTACCCAGTCCAAAGATCAGGGCTTGATCCATCACCGTTATTTATCTCACTGCCCCATCCCAGCTCAGAACCTGGCTATATGCAAATCAGTCTGTCCCTGGCCCAGTGCATCATGGGAACAGGGCAGACTAAACTACCAAGCCAATTCTTCACCAGAAAGGAGACAAGCTACCGGGGACCGGTTTCTGGCATTTCAGCCGTCTTCGGCCCGGCTTGCTTGAATCCTGATGGAGCAGTGAGAAAGGGACTCATGTCTGAGTATACCCTGCCACACCTATAGTGGCCAAAAACGATTTAGAAAAGGGGGTGGTGATGAACAGAGTGTCTGAATTAAGCAGACCACTCTTACCCAGTCCAAAGATCAGGGCTTGATCCATCACCGTTATTTATCTCACTGCCCCATCCCAGCTCAGAACCTGGCTATATGCAAATCAGTCTGTCCCTGGCCCAGTGCATCATGGGAACAGGGCAGACTAAACTACCAAGCCAATTCTTCACCAGAAAGGAGACAAGCTACCGGGGACCGGTTTCTGGCATTTCAGCCGTCTTTGGCCCGGCTTGCTTGAATCCTGATGGAGCAGTGAGAAAGGGACTCATGTCTGGTATACCCTGCCACAACTATAGTGGCCAAAAACGATTTAGAAAAGGGGGTGGTGATGAACAGAGTGTCTGAATTAAGCAGACCACTCTTACCCAGTCCAAAGATCAGGGCTTGATCCATCACCGTTATTTATCTCACTGCCCCATCCCAGCTCAGAACCTGGCTATATGCAAATCAGTCTGTCCCTGGCCCAGTGCATCATGGGAACAGGGCAGACTAAACTACCAAGCTAATTCTTCACCAGAAAGGAGACAAGCTACCGGGGACCGGTTTCTGGCATTTCAGCCGTCTTCGGCCCGGCTTGCTTGAATCCTGATGGAGCAGTGAGAAAGGGACTCATGTCTGAGTATACCCTGCCACACCTATAGTGGCGAAAAACGATTTAGAAAAGGGGGTGGTGATGAACAGAGTGTCTGAATTAAGCAGACCACTCTTACCCAGTCCAAAGATCAGGGCTTGATCCATCACCGTTATTTATCTCACTGCCCCACCCCAGCTCAGAACCTGGCTATATGCAAATCAGTCTGTCCCTGGCCCAGTGCATCATGGGAACAGGGCAGACTAAACTACCAAGCCAATTCTTCACCAGAAAGGAGACAAGCTACCGGGGACCGGTTTCTGGCATTTCAGCCGTCTTCGGCCCGGCTTGCTTGAATCCTGATGGAGCAGTGAGAAAGGGACTCATGTCTGAGTATACCCTGCCACACCTATAGTGGCGAAAAACGATTTAGAAAAGGGGGTGGTGATGAACAGAGTGTCTGAATTAAGCAGACCACTCTTACCCAGTCCAAAGATCAGGGCTTGATCCATCACCGTTATTTATCTCACTGCCCCACCCCAGCTCAGAACCTGGCTATATGCAAATCAGTCTGTCCCTGGCCCAGTGCATCATGGGAACAGGGCAGACTAAACTACCAAGCCAATTCTTCACCAGAAAGGAGACAAGCTACCGGGGACCGGTTTCTGGCATTTCAGCCGTCTTCGGCCCGGCTTGCTTGAATCCTGATGGAGCAGTGAGAAAGGGACTCATGTCTGAGTATACCCTGCCACACCTATAGTGGCCAAAAACGATTTAGAAAAGGGGGTGGTGATGAACAGAGTGTCTGAATTAAGCAGACCACTCTTACCCAGTCCAAAGATCAGTGCTTGATCCATCACCGTTATTTATCTCACTGCCCCATCCCAGATCAGAACCTGGCTATATGCAAATCAGTCTGTCCCTGGCCCAGTGCATCATGGGAACAGGGCAGACTAAACTACCAAGCCAATTCTTCACCAGAAAGGAGACAAGCTACCGGGGACCGGTTTCTGGCATTTCAGCCGTCTTCGGCCCGGCTTGCTTGAATCCTGATGGAGCAGTGAGAAAGGGACTCATGTCTGAGTATACCCTGCCACACCTATAGTGGCCAAAAACGATTTAGAAAAGGGGGTGGTGATGAACAGAGTGTCTGAATTAAGCAGACCACTCTTACCCAGTCCAAAGATCAGGGCTTGATCCATCACCGTTATTTATCTCACTGCCCCATCCCAGCTCAGAACCTGGCTATATGCAAATCAGTCTGTCCCTGGCCCAGTGCATCATGGGAACAGGGCAGACTAAACTACCAAGCCAATTCTTCACCAGAAAGGAGACAAGCTACCGGGGACCGGTTTCTGGCATTTCAGCCGTCTTCGGCCCGGCTTGCTTGAATCCTGATGGAGCAGTGAGAAAGGGACTCATGTCTGAGTATACCCTGCCACACCTATAGTGGCCAAAAACGATTTAGAAAAGGGGGTGGTGATGAACAGAGTGTCTGAATTAAGCAGACCACTCTTACCCAGTCCAAAGATCAGGGCTTGATCCATCACCGTCATTTATCTCACTGCCCCATCCCAGCTCAGAACCTGGCTATATGCAAATCAGTCTGTCCCTGGCCCAGTGCATCATGGGAACAGGGCAGACTAAACTACCAAGCCAATTCTTCACCAGAAAGGAGACAAGCTACCGGGGACCGGTTTCTGGCATTTCAGCCGTCTTCGGCCCGGCTTGCTTGAATCCTGATGGAGCAGTGAGAAAGGGACTCATGTCTGAGTATACCCTGCCACACCTATAGTGGCCAAAAACGATTTAGAAAAGGGGGTGGTGATGAACAGAGTGTCTGAATTAAGCAGACCACTCTTACCCAGTCCAAAGATCAGGGCTTGATCCATCACCGTTATTTATCTCACTGCCCCATTCCAGCTCAGAACCTGGCTATATGCAAATCAGTCTGTCCCTGGCCCAGTGCATCATGGGAACAGGGCAGACTAAACTACCAAGCCAATTCTTCACCAGAAAGGAGACAAGCTACCGGGGACCGGTTTCTGGCATTTCAGCCGTCTTCGGCCCGGCTTGCTTGAATCCTGATGGAGCAGTGAGAAAGGGACTCATGTCTGAGTATACCCTGCCACACCTATAGTGGCCAAAAACGATTTAGAAAAGGGGGTGGTGATGAACAGAGTGTCTGAATTAAGCAGACCACTCTTACCCAGTCCAAAGATCAGGGCTTGATCCATCACCGTTATTTATCTCACTGCCCCATCCCAGCTCAGAACCTGGCTATATGCAAATCAGTCTGTCCCTGGCCCAGTGCATCATGGGAACAGGGCAGACTAAACTACCAAGCCAATTCTTCACCAGAAAGGAGACAAGCTACCGGGGACCGTTTTCTGGCATTTCAGCCGTCTTCGGCCCGGCTTGCTTGAATCCTGATGGAGCAGTGAGAAAGGGACTCATGTCTGAGTATACCCTGCCACACCTATAGTGGCCAAAAACGATTTAGAAAAGGGGGTGGTGATGAACAGAGTGTCTGAATTAAGCAGACCACTCTTACCCAGTCCAAAGATCAGGGCTTGATCCATCACCGTTATTTATCTCACTGCCCCATCCCAGCTCAGAACCTGGCTATATGCAAATCAGTCTGTCCCTGGCCCAGTGCATCATGGGAACAGGGCAGACTAAACTACCAAGCCAATTCTTCACCAGAAAGGAGACAAGCTACCGGGGACCGTTTTCTGGCATTTCAGCCGTCTTCGGCCCGGCTTGCTTGAATCCTGATGGAGCAGTGAGAAAGGGACTCATGTCTGAGTATACCCTGCCACACCTATAGTGGCCAAAAACGATTTAGAAAAGGGGGTGGTGATGAACAGAGTGTCTGAATTAAGCAGACCACTCTTACCCAGTCCAAAGATCAGGGCTTGATCCATCACCGTTATTTATCTCACTGCCCCATCCCAGCTCAGAACCTGGCTATATGCAAATCAGTCTGTCCCTGGCCCAGTGCATCATGGGAACAGGGCAGACTAAACTACCAAGCCAATTCTTCACCAGAAAGGAGACAAGCTACCGGGGACCGGTTTATGGCATTTCAGCCGTCTTCGGCCCGGCTTGCTTGAATCCTGATGGAGCAGTGAGAAAGGGACTCATGTCTGAGTGTACCCTGCCACACCTATAGTGGCGAAAAACGATTTAGAAAAGGGGGTGGTGATGAACAGAGTGTCTGAATTAAGCAGACCACTCTTACCCAGTCCAAAGATCAGGGCTTGATCCATCACCGTTATTTATCTCACTGCCCCACCCCAGCTCAGAACCTGGCTATATGCAAATCAGTCTGTCCCTGGCCCAGTGCATCATGGGAACAGGGCAGACTAAACTACCAAGCCAATTCTTCACCAGAAAGGAGACAAGCTACCGGGGACCGGTTTCTGGCATTTCAGCCGTCTTCGGCCCGGCTTGCTTGAATCCTGATGGAGCAGTGAGAAAGGGACTCATGTCTGAGTATACCCTGCCACACCTATAGTGGCCAAAAACGATTTAGAAAAGGGGGTGGTGATGAACAGAGTGTCTGAATTAAGCAGACCACTCTTACCCAGTCCAAAGATCAGTGCTTGATCCATCACCGTTATTTATCTCACTGCCCCATCCCAGCTCAGAACCTGGCTATATGCAAATCAGTCTGTCCCTGGCCCAGTGCATCATGGGAACAGGGCAGACTAAACTACCAAGCCAATTCTTCACCAGAAAGGAGACAAGCTACCGGGGACCGGTTTCTGGCATTTCAGCCGTCTTCGGCCCGGCTTGCTTGAATCCTGATGGAGCAGTGAGAAAGGGACTCATGTCTGAGTATACCCTGCCACACCTATAGTGGCCAAAAACGATTTAGAAAAGGGGGTGGTGATGAACAGAGTGTCTGAATTAAGCAGACCACTCTTACCCAGTCCAAAGATCAGGGCTTGATCCATCACCGTTATTTATCTCACTGCCCCATCCCAGCTCAGAACCTGGCTATATGCAAATCAGTCTGTCCCTGGCCCAGTGCATCATGGGAACAGGGCAGACTAAACTACCAAGCCAATTCTTCACCAGAAAGGAGACAAGCTACCGGGGACCGTTTTCTGGCATTTCAGCCGTCTTCGGCCCGGCTTGCTTGAATCCTGATGGAGCAGTGAGAAAGGGACTCATGTCTGAGTATACCCTGCCACACCTATAGTGGCCAAAAACGATTTAGAAAAGGGGGTGGTGATGAACAGAGTGTCTGAATTAAGCAGACCACTCTTACCCAGTCCAAAGATCAGGGCTTGATCCATCACCGTTATTTATCTCACTGCCCCATCCCAGCTCAGAACCTGGCTATATGCAAATCAGTCTGTCCTGGCCCAGTGCATCATGGGAACAGGGCAGACTAAACTACCAAGCCAATTCTTCACCAGAAAGGAGACAAGCTACCGGGGACCGTTTTCTGGCATTTCAGCCGTCTTCGGCCCGGCTTGCTTGAATCCTGATGGAGCAGTGAGAAAGGGACTCATGTCTGAGTATACCCTGCCACACCTATAGTGGCGAAAAACGATTTAGAAAAGGGGGTGGTGATGAACAGAGTGTCTGAATTAAGCAGACCACTCTTACCCAGTCCAAAGATCAGGGCTTGATCCATCACCATTATTTATCTCACTGCCCCACCCCAGCTCAGAACCTGGCTATATGCAAATCAGTCTGTCCCTGGCCCAGTGCATCATGGGAACAGGGCAGACTAAACTACCAAGCCAATTCTTCACCAGAAAGGAGACAAGCTACCGGGGACCGGTTTCTGGCATTTCAGCCGTCTTCGGCCCGGCTTGCTTGAATCCTGATGGAGCAGTGAGAAAGGGACTCATGTCTGAGTATACCCTGCCACACCTATAGTGGCCAAAAACGATTTAGAAAAGGGGGTGGTGATGAACAGAGTGTCTGAATTAAGCAGACCACTCTTACCCAGTCCAAAGATCAGTGCTTGATCCATCACCGTTATTTATCTCACTGCCCCATCCCAGCTCAGAACCTGGCTATATGCAAATCAGTCTGTCCCTGGCCCAGTGCATCATGGGAACAGGGCAGACTAAACTACCAAGCCAATTCTTCACCAGAAAGGAGACAAGCTACCGGGGACCGGTTTCTGGCATTTCAGCCGTCTTCGGCCCGGCTTGCTTGAATCCTGATGGAGCAGTGAGAAAGGGACTCATGTCTGAGTATACCCTGCCACACCTATAGTGGCGAAAAACGATTTAGAAAAGGGGGTGGTGATGAACAGAGTGTCTGAATTAAGCAGACCACTCTTACCCAGTCCAAAGATCAGGGCTTGATCCATCACCGTTATTTATCTCACTGCCCCACCCCAGCTCAGAACCTGGCTATATGCAAATCAGTCTGTCCCTGGCCCAGTGCATCATGGGAACAGGGCAGACTAAACTACCAAGCCAATTCTTCACCAGAAAGGAGACAAGCTACCGGGGACCGGTTTCTGGCATTTCAGCCGTCTTCGGCCCGGCTTGCTTGAATCCTGATGGAGCAGTGAGAAAGGGACTCATGTCTGAGTATACCCTGCCACACCTATAGTGGCCAAAAACGATTTAGAAAAGGGGGTGGTGATGAACAGAGTGTCTGAATTAAGCAGACCACTCTTACCCAGTCCAAAGATCAGTGCTTGATCCATCACCGTTATTTATCTCACTGCCCCATCCCAGATCAGAACCTGGCTATATGCAAATCAGTCTGTCCCTGGCCCAGTGCATCATGGGAACAGGGCAGACTAAACTACCAAGCCAATTCTTCACCAGAAAGGAGACAAGCTACCGGGGACCGGTTTCTGGCATTTCAGCCGTCTTCGGCCCGGCTTGCTTGAATCCTGATGGAGCAGTGAGAAAGGGACTCATGTCTGAGTATACCCTGCCACACCTATAGTGGCCAAAAACGATTTAGAAAAGGGGGTGGTGATGAACAGAGTGTCTGAATTAAGCAGACCACTCTTACCCAGTCCAAAGATCAGGGCTTGATCCATCACCGTTATTTATCTCACTGCCCCATCCCAGCTCAGAACCTGGCTATATGCAAATCAGTCTGTCCCTGGCCCAGTGCATCATGGGAACAGGGCAGACTAAACTACCAAGCCAATTCTTCACCAGAAAGGAGACAAGCTACCGGGGACCGGTTTCTGGCATTTCAGCCGTCTTCGGCCCGGCTTGCTTGAATCCTGATGGAGCAGTGAGAAAGGGACTCATGTCTGAGTATACCCTGCCACACCTATAGTGGCCAAAAACGATTTAGAAAAGGGGGTGGTGATGAACAGAGTGTCTGAATTAAGCAGACCACTCTTACCCAGTCCAAAGATCAGGGCTTGATCCATCACCGTCATTTATCTCACTGCCCCATCCCAGCTCAGAACCTGGCTATATGCAAATCAGTCTGTCCCTGGCCCAGTGCATCATGGGAACAGGGCAGACTAAACTACCAAGCCAATTCTTCACCAGAAAGGAGACAAGCTACCGGGGACCGGTTTCTGGCATTTCAGCCGTCTTCGGCCCGGCTTGCTTGAATCCTGATGGAGCAGTGAGAAAGGGACTCATGTCTGAGTATACCCTGCCACACCTATAGTGGCCAAAAACGATTTAGAAAAGGGGGTGGTGATGAACAGAGTGTCTGAATTAAGCAGACCACTCTTACCCAGTCCAAAGATCAGGGCTTGATCCATCACCGTTATTTATCTCACTGCCCCATTCCAGCTCAGAACCTGGCTATATGCAAATCAGTCTGTCCCTGGCCCAGTGCATCATGGGAACAGGGCAGACTAAACTACCAAGCCAATTCTTCACCAGAAAGGAGACAAGCTACCGGGGACCGGTTTCTGGCATTTCAGCCGTCTTCGGCCCGGCTTGCTTGAATCCTGATGGAGCAGTGAGAAAGGGACTCATGTCTGAGTATACCCTGCCACACCTATAGTGGCCAAAAACGATTTAGAAAAGGGGGTGGTGATGAACAGAGTGTCTGAATTAAGCAGACCACTCTTACCCAGTCCAAAGATCAGGGCTTGATCCATCACCGTTATTTATCTCACTGCCCCATCCCAGCTCAGAACCTGGCTATATGCAAATCAGTCTGTCCCTGGCCCAGTGCATCATGGGAACAGGGCAGACTAAACTACCAAGCCAATTCTTCACCAGAAAGGAGACAAGCTACCGGGGACCGTTTTCTGGCATTTCAGCCGTCTTCGGCCCGGCTTCCTTGAATCCTGATGGAGCAGTGAGAAAGGGACTCATGTCTGAGTATACCCTGCCACACCTATAGTGGCCAAAAACGATTTAGAAAAGGGGGTGGTGATGAACAGAGTGTCTGAATTAAGCAGACCACTCTTACCCAGTCCAAAGATCAGGGCTTGATCCATCACCGTTATTTATCTCACTGCCCCATCCCAGCTCAGAACCTGGCTATATGCAAATCAGTCTGTCCCTGGCCCAGTGCATCATGGGAACAGGGCAGACTAAACTACCAAGCCAATTCTTCACCAGAAAGGAGACAAGCTACCGGGGACCGTTTTCTGGCATTTCAGCCGTCTTCGGCCCGGCTTGCTTGAATCCTGATGGAGCAGTGAGAAAGGGACTCATGTCTGAGTATACCCTGCCACACCTATAGTGGCCAAAAACGATTTAGAAAAGGGGGTGGTGATGAACAGAGTGTCTGAATTAAGCAGACCACTCTTACCCAGTCCAAAGATCAGGGCTTGATCCATCACCGTTATTTATCTCACTGCCCCATCCCAGCTCAGAACCTGGCTATATGCAAATCAGTCTGTCCCTGGCCCAGTGCATCATGGGAACAGGGCAGACTAAACTACCAAGCCAATTCTTCACCAGAAAGGAGACAAGCTACCGGGGACCGGTTTATGGCATTTCAGCCGTCTTCGGCCCGGCTTGCTTGAATCCTGATGGAGCAGTGAGAAAGGGACTCATGTCTGAGTATACCCTGCCACACCTATAGTGGCGAAAAACGATTTAGAAAAGGGGGTGGTGATGAACAGAGTGTCTGAATTAAGCAGACCACTCTTACCCAGTCCAAAGATCAGGGCTTGATCCATCACCGTTATTTATCTCACTGCCCCACCCCAGCTCAGAACCTGGCTATATGCAAATCAGTCTGTCCCTGGCCCAGTGCATCATGGGAACAGGGCAGACTAAACTACCAAGCCAATTCTTCACCAGAAAGGAGACAAGCTACCGGGGACCGGTTTCTGGCATTTCAGCCGTCTTCGGCCCGGCTTGCTTGAATCCTGATGGAGCAGTGAGAAAGGGACTCATGTCTGAGTATACCCTGCCACACCTATAGTGGCCAAAAACGATTTAGAAAAGGGGGTGGTGATGAACAGAGTGTCTGAATTAAGCAGACCACTCTTACCCAGTCCAAAGATCAGTGCTTGATCCATCACCGTTATTTATCTCACTGCCCCATCCCAGCTCAGAACCTGGCTATATGCAAATCAGTCTGTCCCTGGCCCAGTGCATCATGGGAACAGGGCAGACTAAACTACCAAGCCAATTCTTCACCAGAAAGGAGACAAGCTACCGGGGACCGGTTTCTGGCATTTCAGCCGTCTTCGGCCCGGCTTGCTTGAATCCTGATGGAGCAGTGAGAAAGGGACTCATGTCTGAGTATACCCTGCCACACCTATAGTGGCCAAAAACGATTTAGAAAAGGGGGTGGTGATGAACAGAGTGTCTGAATTAAGCAGACCACTCTTACCCAGTCCAAAGATCAGGGCTTGATCCATCACCGTTATTTATCTCACTGCCCCATCCCAGCTCAGAACCTGGCTATATGCAAATCAGTCTGTCCCTGGCCCAGTGCATCATGGGAACAGGGCAGACTAAACTACCAAGCCAATTCTTCACCAGAAAGGAGACAAGCTACCGGGGACCGTTTTCTGGCATTTCAGCCGTCTTCGGCCCGGCTTGCTTGAATCCTGATGGAGCAGTGAGAAAGGGACTCATGTCTGAGTATACCCTGCCACACCTATAGTGGCCAAAAACGATTTAGAAAAGGGGGTGGTGATGAACAGAGTGTCTGAATTAAGCAGACCACTCTTACCCAGTCCAAAGATCAGGGCTTGATCCATCACCGTTATTTATCTCACTGCCCCATCCCAGCTCAGAACCTGGCTATATGCAAATCAGTCTGTCCTGGCCCAGTGCATCATGGGAACAGGGCAGACTAAACTACCAAGCCAATTCTTCACCAGAAAGGAGACAAGCTACCGGGGACCGTTTTCTGGCATTTCAGCCGTCTTCGGCCCGGCTTGCTTGAATCCTGATGGAGCAGTGAGAAAGGGACTCATGTCTGAGTATACCCTGCCACACCTATAGTGGCGAAAAACGATTTAGAAAAGGGGGTGGTGATGAACAGAGTGTCTGAATTAAGCAGACCACTCTTACCCAGTCCAAAGATCAGGGCTTGATCCATCACCGTTATTTATCTCACTGCCCCACCCCAGCTCAGAACCTGGCTATATGCAAATCAGTCTGTCCCTGGCCCAGTGCATCATGGGAACAGGGCAGACTAAACTACCAAGCCAATTCTTCACCAGAAAGGAGACAAGCTACCGGGGACCGGTTTCTGGCATTTCAGCCGTCTTCGGCCCGGCTTGCTTGAATCCTGATGGAGCAGTGAGAAAGGGACTCATGTCTGAGTATACCCTGCCACACCTATAGTGGCCAAAAACGATTTAGAAAAGGGGGTGGTGATGAACAGAGTGTCTGAATTAAGCAGACCACTCTTACCCAGTCCAAAGATCAGTGCTTGATCCATCACCGTTACTTATCTCACTGCCCCATCCCAGCTCAGAACCTGGCTATATGCAAATCAGTCTGTCCCTGGCCCAGTGCATCATGGGAACAGGGCAGACTAAACTACCAAGCCAATTCTTCACCAGAAAGGAGACAAGCTACCGGGGACCGGTTTCTGGCATTTCAGCCGTCTTCGGCCCGGCTTGCTTGAATCCTGATGGAGCAGTGAGAAAGGGACTCATGTCTGAGTATACCCTGCCACACCTATAGTGGCCAAAAACGATTTAGAAAAGGGGGTGGTGATGAACAGAGTGTCTGAATTAAGCAGACCACTCTTACCCAGTCCAAAGATCAGGGCTTGATCCATCACCGTTATTTATCTCACTGCCCCATCCCAGCTCAGAACCTGGCTATATGCAAATCAGTCTGTCCCTGGCCCAGTGCATCATGGGAACAGGGCAGACTAAACTACCAAGCCAATTCTTCACCAGAAAGGAGACAAGCTACCGGGGACCGGTTTCTGGCATTTCAGCCGTCTTCGGCCCGGCTTGCTTGAATCCTGATGGAGCAGTGAGAAAGGGACTCATGTCTGAGTATACCCTGCCACACCTATAGTGGCCAAAAACGATTTAGAAAAGGGGGTGGTGATGAACAGAGTGTCTGAATTAAGCAGACCACTCTTACCCAGTCCAAAGATCAGGGCTTGATCCATCACCGTTATTTATCTCACTGCCCCATCCCAGCTCAGAACCTGGCTATATGCAAATCAGTCTGTCCCTGGCCCAGTGCATCATGGGAACAGGGCAGACTAAACTACCAAGCCAATTCTTCACCAGAAAGGAGACAAGCTACCGGGGACCGGTTTCTGGCATTTCAGCCGTCTTTGGCCCGGCTTGCTTGAATCCTGATGGAGCAGTGAGAAAGGGACTCATGTCTGGTATACCCTGCCACAACTATAGTGGCCAAAAACGATTTAGAAAAGGGGGTGGTGATGAACAGAGTGTCTGAATTAAGCAGACCACTCTTACCCAGTCCAAAGATCAGGGCTTGATCCATCACCGTTATTTATCTCACTGCCCCATCCCAGCTCAGAACCTGGCTATATGCAAATCAGTCTGTCCCTGGCCCAGTGCATCATGGGAACAGGGCAGACTAAACTACCAAGCCAATTCTTCACCAGAAAGGAGACAAGCTACCGGGGACCGGTTTCTGGCATTTCAGCCGTCTTCGGCCCGGCTTGCTTGAATCCTGATGGAGCAGTGAGAAAGGGACTCATGTCTGAGTATACCCTGCCACACCTATAGTGGCCAAAAACGATTTAGAAAAGGGGGTGGTGATGAACAGAGTGTCTGAATTAAGCAGACCACTCTTACCCAGTCCAAAGATCAGGGCTTGATCCATCACCGTTATTTATCTCACTGCCCCATCCCAGCTCAGAACCTGGCTATATGCAAATCAGTCTGTCCCTGGCCCAGTGCATCATGGGAACAGGGCAGACTAAACTACCAAGCCAATTCTTCACCAGAAAGGAGACAAGCTACCGGGGACCGTTTTCTGGCATTTCAGCCATCTTCGGCCCGGCTTGCTTGAATCCTGATGGAGCAGTGAGAAAGGGACTCATGTCTGAGTATACCCTGCCACACCTATAGTGGCCAAAAACGATTTAGAAAAGGGGGTGGTGATGAACAGAGTGTCTGAATTAAGCAGACCACTCTTACCCAGTCCAAAGATCAGGGCTTGATCCATCACCGTTATTTATCTCACTGCCCCATCCCAGCTCAGAACCTGGCTATATGCAAATCAGTCTGTCCCTGGCCCAGTGCATCATGGGAACAGGGCAGACTAAACTACCAAGCCAATTCTTCACCAGAAAGGAGACAAGCTACCGGGGACCGGTTTCTGGCATTTCAGCCGTCTTCGGCCCGGCTTGCTTGAATCCTGATGGAGCAGTGAGAAAGGGACTCATGTCTGAGTATACCCTGCCACACCTATAGTGGCGAAAAACGATTTAGAAAAGGGGGTGGTGATGAACAGAGTGTCTGAATTAAGCAGACCACTCTTACCCAGTCCAAAGATCAGGGCTTGATCCATCACCGTTATTTATCTCACTGCCCCACCCCAGCTCAGAACCTGGCTATATGCAAATCAGTCTGTCCCTGGCCCAGTGCATCATGGGAACAGGGCAGACTAAACTGCCAAGCCAATTCTTCACCAGAAAGGAGACAAGCTACCGGGGACCGGTTTCTGGCATTTCAGCCGTCTTCGGCCCGGCTTGCTTGAATACTGATGGAGCAGTGAGAAAGGGACTCATGTCTGAGTATACCCTGCCACACCTATAGTGGCCAAAAACGATTTAGAAAAGGGGGTGGTGATGAACAGAGTGTCTGAATTAAGCAGACCACTCTTACCCAGTCCAAAGATCAGTGCTTGATCCATCACCGTTATTTATCTCACTGCCCCATCCCAGCTCAGAACCTGGCTATATGCAAATCAGTCTGTCCCTGGCCCAGTGCATCATGGGAACAGGGCAGACTAAACTACCAAGCCAATTCTTCACCAGAAAGGAGACAAGCTACCGGGGACCGGTTTCTGGCATTTCAGCCGTCTTCGGCCCGGCTTGCTTGAATCCTGATGGAGCAGTGAGAAAGGGACTCATGTCTGAGTATACCCTGCCACACCTATAGAGGCCAAAAACGATTTAGAAAAGGGGGTGGTGATGAACAGAGTGTCTGAATTAAGCAGACCACTCTTACCCAGTCCAAAGATCAGGGCTTGATCCATCACCGTTATTTATCTCACTGCCCCATCCCAGCTCAGAACCTGGCTATATGCAAATCAGTCTGTCCCTGGCCCAGTGCATCATGGGAACAGGGCAGACTAAACTACCAAGCCAATTCTTCACCAGAAAGGAGACAAGCTACCGGGGACCGGTTTCTGGCATTTCAGCCGTCTTCGGCCCGGCTTGCTTGAATCCTGATGGAGCAGTGAGAAAGGGACTCATGTCTGAGTATACCCTGCCACACCTATAGTGGCCAAAAACGATTTCGAAAAGGAGGTGGTGATGAACAGAGTGTCTGAATTAAGCAGACCACTCTTACCCAGTCCAAAGATCAGGGCTTGATCCATCACCGTTATTTATCTCACTGCCCCATCCCAGCTCAGAACCTGGCTATATGCAAATCAGTCTGTCCCTGGCCCAGTGCATCATGGGAACAGGGCAGACTAAACTACCAAGCCAATTCTTCACCAGAAAGGAGACAAGCTACCGGGGACCGGTTTCTGGCATTTCAGCCGTCTTTGGCCCGGCTTGCTTGAATCCTGATGGAGCAGTGAGAAAGGGACTCATGTCTGGTATACCCTGCCACACCTATAGTGGCCAAAAACGATTTAGAAAAGGGGGTGGTGATGAACAGAGTGTCTGAATTAAGCAGACCACTCTTACCCAGTCCAAAGATCAGGGCTTGATCCATCACCGTTATTTATCTCACTGCCCCATCCCAGCTCAGAACCTGGCTATATGCAAATCAGTCTGTCCCTGGCCCAGTGCATCATGGGAACAGGGCAGACTAAACTACCAAGCCAATTCTTCACCAGAAAGGAGACAAGCTACCGGGGACCGGTTTCTGGCATTTCAGCCGTCTTCGGCCCGGCTTGCTTGAATCCTGATGGAGCAGTGAGAAAGGGACTCATGTCTGAGTATACCCTGCCACACCTATAGTGGCCAAAAACGATTTAGAAAAGGGGGTGGTGATGAACAGAGTGTCTGAATTAAGCAGACCACTCTTACCCAGTCCAAAGATCAGGGCTTGATCCATCACCGTTATTTATCTCACTGCCCCATCCCAGCTCAGAACCTGGCTATATGCAAATCAGTCTGTCCCTGGCCCAGTGCATCATGGGAACAGGGCAGACTAAACTACCAAGCCAATTCTTCACCAGAAAGGAGACAAGCTACCGGGGACCGGTTTCTGGCATTTCAGCCGTCTTCGGCCCGGCTTGCTTGAATCCTGATGGAGCAGTGAGAAAGGGACTCATGTCTGAGTATACCCTGCCACACCTATAGTGGCCAAAAACGATTTCGAAAAGGAGGTGGTGATGAACAGAGTGTCTGAATTAAGCAGACCACTCTTACCCAGTCCAAAGATCAGGGCTTGATCCATCACCGTTATTTATCTCACTGCCCCATCCCAGCTCAGAACCTGGCTATATGCAAATCAGTCTGTCCCTGGCCCAGTGCATCATGGGAACAGGGCAGACTAAACTACCAAGCCAATTCTTCACCAGAAAGGAGACAAGCTACCGGGGACCGGTTTCTGGCATTTCAGCCGTCTTCGGCCCGGCTTGCTTGAATCCTGATGGAGCAGTGAGAAAGGGACTCATGTCTGGTATACCCTGCCACACCTATAGTGGCCAAAAACGATTTAGAAAAGGGGGTGGTGATGAACAGAGTGTCTGAATTAAGCAGACCACTCTTACCCAGTCCAAAGATCAGGGCTTGATCCATCACCGTTATTTATCTCACTGCCCCATCCCAGCTCAGAACCTGGCTATATGCAAATCAGTCTGTCCCTGGCCCAGTGCATCATGGGAACAGGGCAGACTAAACTACCAAGCCAATTCTTCACCAGAAAGGAGACAAGCTACCGGGGACCGGTTTCTGGCATTTCAGCCGTCTTCGGCCCGGCTTGCTTGAATCCTGATGGAGCAGTGAGAAAGGGACTCATGTCTGAGTATACCCTGCCACACCTATAGTGGCCAAAAACGATTTAGAAAAGGGGGTGGTGATGAACAGAGTGTCTGAATTAAGCAGACCACTCTTACCCAGTCCAAAGATCAGGGCTTGATCCATCACCGTTATTTATCTCACTGCCCCATCCCAGCTCAGAACCTGGCTATATGCAAATCAGTCTGTCCCTGGCCCAGTGCATCATGGGAACAGGGCAGACTAAACTACCAAGCCAATTCTTCACCAGAAAGGAGACAAGCTACCGGGGACCGGTTTCTGGCATTTCAGCCGTCTTCGGCCCGGCTTGCTTGAATCCTGATGGAGCAGTGAGAAAGGGACTCATGTCTGAGTATACCCTGCCACACCTATAGTGGCCAAAAACGATTTAGAAAAGGGGGTGGTGATGAACAGAGTGTCTGAATTAAGCAGACCACTCTTACCCAGTCCAAAGATCAGGGCTTGATCCATCACCGTTATTTATCTCACTGCCCCATCCCAGCTCAGAACCTGGCTATATGCAAATCAGTCTGTCCCTGGCCCAGTGCATCATGGGAACAGGGCAGACTAAACTACCAAGCCAATTCTTCACCAGAAAGGAGACAAGCTACCGGGGACCGGTTTCTGGCATTTCAGCCGTCTTCGGCCCGGCTTGCTTGAATCCTGATGGAGCAGTGAGAAAGGGACTCATGTCTGAGTATACCCTGCCACACCTATAGTGGCCAAAAACGATTTAGAAAAGGGGGTGGTGATGAACAGAGTGTCTGAATTAAGCAGACCACTCTTACCCAGTCCAAAGATCAGGGCTTGATCCATCACCGTTATTTATCTCACTACCCCATCCCAGCTCAGAACCTGGCTATATGCAAATCAGTCTGTGCCTGGCCCAGTGCATCATGGGAACAGGGCAGACTAAACTACCAAGCCAATTCTTCACCAGAAAGGAGACAAGTTACCGGGGACCGGTTTCTGGCATTTCAGCCGTCTTCGGCCCGGCTTGCTTGAATCCTGATGGAGCAGTGAGAAAGGGACTCATGTCTGAGTATACCCTGCCACACCTATAGTGGCCAAAAACGATTTAGAAAAGGGGGTGGTGATGAACAGAGTGTCTGAATTAAGCAGACCACTCTTACCCAGTCCAAAGATCAGGGCTTGATCCATCACCGATATTTATCTCACTGCCCCATCCCAGCTCAGAACCTGGCTATATGCAAATCAGTCTGTCCCTGGCCCAGTGCATCATGGGAACAGGGCAGACTAAACTACCAAGCCAATTCTTCACCATAAAGGAGACAAGCTACCGGGGACCGGTTTCTGGCATTTCAGCCGTCTTCGGCCCGGCTTGCTTGAATCCTGATGGAGCAGTGAGAAAGGGACTCATGTCTGAGTATACCCTGCCACACCTATAGTGGCCAAAAACGATTTAGAAAAGGGGGTGGTGATGAACAGAGTGTCTGAATTAAGCAGACCACTCTTACCCAGTCCAACGATCAGGGCTTGATCCATCACCGTTATTTATCTCACTGCCCCATCCCAGCTCAGAACCTGGCTATATGCAAATCAGTCTGTCCCTGGCCCAGTGCATCATGGGAACAGGGCAGACTAAACTACCAAGCCAATTCTTCACCAGAAAGGAGACAAGCTACCGGGGACCGGTTTCTGGCATTTCAGCCGTCTTCGGCCCGGCTTGCTTGAATCCTGATGGAGCAGTGAGAAAGGGACTCATGTCTGAGTATACCCTGCCACACCTATAGTGGCCAAAAACGATTTAGAAAAGGGGGTGGTGATGAACAGAGTGTCTGAATTAAGCAGACCACTCTTACCCAGTCCAAAGATCAGGGCTTGATCCATCACCGTTATTTATCTCACTGCCCCATCCCAGCTCAGAACCTGGCTATATGCAAATCAGTCTGTCCCTGGCCCAGTGCATCATGGGAACAGGGCAGACTAAACTACCAAGCCAATTCTTCACCAGAAAGGAGACAAGCTACCGGGGACCGGTTTCTGGCATTTCAGCCGTCTTCGGCCCGGCTTGCTTGAATCCTGATGGAGCAGTGAGAAAGGGACTCATGTCTGAGTATACCCTGCCACACCTATAGTGGCCAAAAACGATTTAGAAAAGGGGGTGGTGATGAACAGAGTGTCTGAATTAAGCAGACCACTCTTACCCAGTCCAAAGATCAGGGCTTGATCCATCACCGTTATTTATCTCACTGCCCCCTCCCAGCTCAGAACCTGGCTATATGCAAATCAGTCTGTCCCTGGCCCAGTGCATCATGGGAACAGGGCAGACTAAACTACCAAGCCAATTCTTCACCAGAAAGGAGACAAGCTACCGGGGACCGTTTTCTGGCATTTCAGCCGTCTTCGGCCCGGCTTGCTTGAATCCTGATGGAGCAGTGAGAAAGGGACTCATGTCTGAGTATACCCTGCCACACCTATAGTGGCCAAAAACGATTTAGAAAAGGGGGTGATGATGAACAGAGTGTCTGAATTAAGCAGACCACTCTTACCCAGTCCAAAGATCAGGGCTTGATCCATCACCGTTATTTATCTCACTGCCCCATCCCAGCTCAGAACCTGGCTATATGCAAATCAGTCTGTCCCTGGCCCAGTGCATCATGGGAACAGGGCAGACTAAACTACCAAGCCAATTCTTCACCAGAAAGGAGACAAGCTACCGGGGACCGGTTTCTGGCATTTCAGCCGTCTTCGGCCCGGCTTGCTTGAATCCTGATGGAGCAGTGAGAAAGGGACTCATGTCTGAGTATACCCTGCCACACCTATAGTGGCGAAAAACGATTTAGAAAAGGGGGTGGTGATGAACAGAGTGTCTGAATTAAGCAGACCACTCTTACCCAGTCCAAAGATCAGGGCTTGATCCATCACCGTTATTTATCTCACTGCCCCACCCCAGCTCAGAACCTGGCTATATGCAAATCAGTCTGTCCCTGGCCCAGTGCATCATGGGAACAGGGCAGACTAAACTACCAAGCCAATTCTTCACCAGAAAGGAGACAAGCTACCGGGGACCGGTTTCTGGCATTTCAGCCGTCTTCGGCCCGGCTTGCTTGAATCCTGATGGAGCAGTGTGAAAGGGACTCATGTCTGAGTATACCCTGCCACACCTATAGTGGCGAAAATTGATTTAGAAAAGGGGGTGGTGATGAACAGAGTGTCTGAATTAAGCAGACCACTCTTACCCAGTCCAAAGATCAGGGCTTGATCCATCACCGTTATTTATCTCACTGCCCCACCCCAGCTCAGAACCTGGCTATATGCAAATCAGTCTGTCCCTGGCCCAGTGCATCATGGGAACAGGGCAGACTAAACTACCAAGCCAATTCTTCACCAGAAAGGAGACAAGCTACCGGGGACCGGTTTCTGGCATTTCAGCCGTCTTCGGCCCGGCTTGCTTGAATCCTGATGGAGCAGTGAGAAAGGGACTCATGTCTGAGTATACCCTGCCACACCTATAGTGGCCAAAAACGATTTAGAAAAGGGGGTGGTGATGAACAGAGTGTCTGAATTAAGCAGACCACTCTTACCCAGTCCAAAGATCAGTGCTTGATCCATCACCGTTATTTATCTCACTGCCCCATCCCAGATCAGAACCTGGCTATATGCAAATCAGTCTGTCCCTGGCCCAGTGCATCATGGGAACAGGGCAGACTAAACTACCAAGCCAATTCTTCACCAGAAAGGAGACAAGCTACCGGGGACCGGTTTCTGGCATTTCAGCCGTCTTCGGCCCGGCTTGCTTGAATCCTGATGGAGCAGTGAGAAAGGGACTCATGTCTGAGTATACCCTGCCACACCTATAGTGGCCAAAAACGATTTAGAAAAGGGGGTGGTGATGAACAGAGTGTCTGAATTAAGCAGACCACTCTTACCCAGTCCAAAGATCAGGGCTTGATCCATCACCGTCATTTATCTCACTGCCCCATCCCAGCTCAGAACCTGGCTATATGCAAATCAGTCTGTCCCTGGCCCAGTGCATCATGGGAACAGGGCAGACTAAACTACCAAGCCAATTCTTCACCAGAAAGGAGACAAGCTACCGGGGACCGGTTTCTGGCATTTCAGCCGTCTTCGGCCCGGCTTGCTTGAATCCTGATGGAGCAGTGAGAAAGGGACTCATGTCTGAGTATACCCTGCCACACCTATAGTGGCCAAAAACGATTTAGAAAAGGGGGTGGTGATGAACAGAGTGTCTGAATTAAGCAGACCACTCTTACCCAGTCCAAAGATCAGGGCTTGATCCATCACCGTTATTTATCTCACTGCCCCATCCCAGCTCAGAACCTGGCAATATGCAAATCAGTCTGTCCCTGGCCCAGTGCATCATGGGAACAGGGCAGACTAAACTACCAAGCCAATTCTTCACCAGAAAGGAGACAAGCTACCGGGGACCGGTTTCTGGCATTTCAGCCGTCTTCGGCCCGGCTTGCTTGAATCCTGATGGAGCAGTGAGAAAGGGACTCATGTCTGAGTATACCCTGCCACACCTATAGTGGCCAAAAACGATTTAGAAAAGGGGGTGGTGATGAACAGAGTGTCTGAATTAAGCAGACCACTCTTACCCAGTCCAAAGATCAGGGCTTGATCCATCACCGTTATTTATCTCACTGCCCCATCCCAGCTCAGAACCTGGCTATATGCAAATCAGTCTGTCCCTGGCCCAGTGCATCATGGGAACAGGGCAGACTAAACTACCAAGCCAATTCTTCACCAGAAAGGAGACAAGCTACCGGGGACCGTTTTCTGGCATTTCAGCCGTCTTCGGCCCGGCTTGCTTGAATCCTGATGGAGCAGTGAGAAAGGGACTCATGTCTGAGTATACCCTGCCACACCTATAGTGGCCAAAAACGATTTAGAAAAGGGGGTGGTGATGAACAGAGTGTCTGAATTAAGCAGACCACTCTTACCCAGTCCAAAGATCAGGGCTTGATCCATCACCGTTATTTATCTCACTGCCCCATCCCAGCTCAGAACCTGGCTATATGCAAATCAGTCTGTCCCTGGCCCAGTGCATCATGGGAACAGGGCAGACTAAACTACCAAGCCAATTCTTCACCAGAAAGGAGACAAGCTACCAGGGACCGGTTTCTGGCATTTCAGCCGTCTTCGGCCCGGCTTGCTTGAATCCTGATGGAGCAGTGAGAAAGGGACTCATGTCTGAGTATACCCTGCCACACCTATAGTGGCCAAAAACGATTTAGAAAAGGGGGTGGTGATGAACAGAGTGTCTGAATTAAGCAGACCACTCTTACCCAGTCCAAAGATCAGGGCTTGATCCATCACCGTTATTTATCTCACTGCCCCATCCCAGCTCAGAACCTGGCTATATGCAAATCAGTCTGTCCCTGGCCCAGTGCATCATGGGAACAGGGCAGACTAAACTACCAAGCCAATTCTTCACCAGAAAGGAGACAAGCTACCGGGGACCGGTTTCTGGCATTTCAGCCGTCTTCGGCCCGGCTTGCTTGAATCCTGATGGAGCAGTGAGAAAGGGACTCATGTCTGAGTATACCCTGCCACACCTATAGTGGCCAAAAACGATTTAGAAAAGGGGGTGGTGATGAACAGAGTGTCTGAATTAAGCAGACCACTCTTACCCAGTCCAAAGATCAGGGCGTGATCCATCACCGTTATTTATCTCACTGCCCCACCCCAGCTCAGAACCTTGCTATATGCAAATCAGTCTGTCCCTGGCCCAGTGCATCATGGGAACAGGGCAGACTAAACTACCAAGCCAATTCTTCACCAGAAAGGAGACAAGCTACCGGGGACCGGTTTCTGGCATTTCAGCCGTCTTCGGCCCGGCTTGCTTGAATCCTGATGGAGCAGTGAGAAAGGGACTCATGTCTGAGTATACCCTGCCACACCTATAGTGGCCAAAAACGATTTAGAAAAGGGGGTGGTGATGAACAGAGTGTCTGAATTAAGCAGACCACTCTTACCCAGTCCAAAGATCAGGGCTTGATCCATCACCGTTATTTATCTCACTGCCCCATCCCAGCTCAGAACCTGGCTATATGCAAATCAGTCTGTCCCTGGCCCAGTGCATCATGGGAACAGGGCAGACTAAACTACCAAGCCAATTCTTCACCAGAAAGGAGACAAGCTACCGGGGACCGGTTTCTGGCATTTCAGCCGTCTTCGGCCCGGCTTGCTTGAATCCTGATGGAGCAGTGAGAAAGGGACTCATGTCTGAGTATACCCTGCCACACCTATAGTGGCCAAAAACGATTTAGAAAAGGGGGTGGTGATGAACAGAGTGTCTGAATTAAGCAGACCACTCTTACCCAGTCCAAAGATCAGGGCTTGATCCATCACCGTTATTTATCTCACTGCCCCATCCCAGCTCAGAACCTGGCTATATGCAAATCAGTCTGTCCCTGGCCCAGTGCATCATGGGAACAGGGCAGACTAAACTACCAAGCCAATTCTTCACCAGAAAGGAGACAAGCTACCGGGGACCGGTTTCTGGCATTTCAGCCGTCTTCGGCCCGGCTTGCTTGAATCCTGATGGAGCAGTGAGAAAGGGACTCATGTCTGAGTATACCCTGCCACACCTATAGTGGCCAAAAACGATTTAGAAAAGGGGGTGGTGATGAACAGAGTGTCTGAATTAAGCAGACCACTCTTACCCAGTCCAAAGATCAGGGCTTGATCCATCACCGTTATTTATCTCACTGCCCCATCCCAGCTCAGAACCTGGCTATATGCAAATCAGTCTGTCCCTGGCCCAGTGCATCATGGGAACAGGGCAGACTAAACTACCAAGCCAATTCTTCACCAGAAAGGAGACAAGCTACCGGGGACCGTTTTCTGGCATTCCAGCCGTCTTCGGCCCGGCTTGCTTGAATCCTGATGGAGCAGTGAGAAAGGGACTCATGTCTGAGTATACCCTGCCACACCTATAGTGGCCAAAAACGATTTAGAAAAGGGGGTGGTGATGAACAGAGTGTCTGAATTAAGCAGACCACTCTTACCCAGTCCAAAGATCAGGGCTTGATCCATCACCGTTATTTATCTCACTGCCCCACCCCAGCTCAGAACCTGGCTATATGCAAATCAGTCTGTCCCTGGCCCAGTGCATCATGGGAACAGGGCAGACTAAACTACCAAGCCAATTCTTCACCAGAAAGGAGACAAGCTACCGGGGACCGGTTTCTGGCATTTCAGCCGTCTTCGGCCCGGCTTGCTTGAATCCTGATGGAGCAGTGAGAAAGGGACTCATGTCTGAGTATACCCTGTCACACCTATAGTGGCCAAAAACGATTTAGAAAAGGGGGTGGTGATGAACAGAGTGTCTGAATTAAGCAGACCACTCTTACCCAGTCCAAAGATCAGGGCTTGATCCATCACCGTTATTTATCTCACTGCCCCATCCCAGCTCAGAACCTGGCTATATGCAAATCAGTCTGTCCCTGGCCCAGTGCATCATGGGAACAGGGCAGACTAAACTACCAAGCCAATTCTTCACCAGAAAGGAGACAAGCTACCGGGGACCGGTTTCTGGCATTTCAGCCGTCTTCGGCCCGGCTTGCTTGAATCCTGATGGAGCAGTGAGAAAGGGACTCATGTCTGAGTATACCCTGCCACACCTATAGTGGCCAAAAACGATTTAGAAAAGGGGGTGGTGATGAACAGAGTGTCTGAATTAAGCAGACCACTCTTACCCAGTCCAAAGATCAGGGCTTGATCCATCACCGTTATTTATCTCACTGCCCCATCCCAGCTCAGAACCTGGCTATATGCAAATCAGTCTGTCCCTGGCCCAGTGCATCATGGGAACAGGGCAGACTAAACTACCAAGCCAATTCTTCACCAGAAAGGAGACAAGCTACCGGGGACCGGTTTCTGGCATTTCAGCCGTCTTCGGCCCGGCTTGCTTGAATCCTGATGGAGCAGTGAGAAAGGGACTCATGTCTGAGTATACCCTGCCACACCTATAGTGGCCAAAAACGATTTAGAAAAGGGGGTGGTGATGAACAGAGTGTCTGAATTAAGCAGACCACTCTTACCCAGTCCAAAGATCAGGGCTTGATCCATCACCGTTATTTATCTCACTGCCCCATCCCAGCTCAGAACCTGGCTATATGCAAATCAGTCTGTCCCTGGCCCAGTGCATCATGGGAACAGGGCAGACTAAACTACCAAGCCAATTCTTCACCAGAAAGGAGACAAGCTACCGGGGACCGTTTTCTGGCATTTCAGCCGTCTTCGGCCCGGCTTGCTTGAATCCTGATGGAGCAGTGAGAAAGGGACTCATGTCTGAGTATACCCTGCCACACCTATAGTGGCCAAAAACGATTTAGAAAAGGGGGTGGTGATGAACAGAGTGTCTGAATTAAGCAGACCACTCTTACCCAGTCCAAAGATCAGGGCGTGATCCATCACCGTTATTTATCTCACTGCCCCACCCCAGCTCAGAACCTTGCTATATGCAAATCAGTCTGTCCCTGGCCCAGTGCATCATGGGAACAGGGCAGACTAAACTACCAAGCCAATTCTTCACCAGAAAGGAGACAAGCTACCGGGGACCGGTTTCTGGCATTTCAGCCGTCTTCGGCCCGGCTTGCTTGAATCCTGATGGAGCAGTGAGAAAGGGACTCATGTCTGAGTATACCCTGCCACACCTATAGTGGCCAAAAACGATTTAGAAAAGGGGGTGGTGATGAACAGAGTGTCTGAATTAAGCAGACCACTCTTACCCAGTCCAAAGATCAGGGCTTGATCCATCACCGTTATTTATCTCACTGCCCCATCCCAGCTCAGAACCTGGCTATATGCAAATCAGTCTGTCCCTGGCCCAGTGCATCATGGGAACAGGGCAGACTAAACTACCAAGCCAATTCTTCACCAGAAAGGAGACAAGCTACCGGGGACCGGTTTCTGGCATTTCAGCCGTCTTCGGCCCGGCTTGCTTGAATCCTGATGGAGCAGTGAGAAAGGGACTCATGTCTGAGTATACCCTGCCACACCTATAGTGGCCAAAAACGATTTAGAAAAGGGGGTGGTGATGAACAGAGTGTCTGAATTAAGCAGACCACTCTTACCCAGTCCAAAGATCAGGGCTTGATCCATCACCGTTATTTATCTCACTGCCCCATCCCAGCTCAGAACCTGGCTATATGCAAATCAGTCTGTCCCTGGCCCAGTGCATCATGGGAACAGGGCAGACTAAACTACCAAGCCAATTCTTCACCAGAAAGGAGACAAGCTACCGGGGACCGGTTTCTGGCATTTCAGCCGTCTTCGGCCCGGCTTGCTTGAATCCTGATGGAGCAGTGAGAAAGGGACTCATGTCTGAGTATACCCTGCCACACCTATAGTGGCCAAAAACGATTTAGAAAAGGGGGTGGTGATGAACAGAGTGTCTGAATTAAGCAGACCACTCTTACCCAGTCCAAAGATCAGGGCTTGATCCATCACCGTTATTTATCTCACTGCCCCATCCCAGCTCAGAACCTGGCTATATGCAAATCAGTCTGTCCCTGGCCCAGTGCATCATGGGAACAGGGCAGACTAAACTACCAAGCCAATTCTTCACCAGAAAGGAGACAAGCTACCGGGGACCGTTTTCTGGCATTTCAGCCGTCTTCGGCCCGGCTTGCTTGAATCCTGATGGAGCAGTGAGAAAGGGACTCATGTCTGAGTATACCCTGCCACACCTATAGTGGCCAAAAACGATTTAGAAAAGGGGGTGGTGATGAACAGAGTGTCTGAATTAAGCAGACCACTCTTACCCAGTCCAAAGATCAGGGCTTGATCCATCACCGTTATTTATCTCACTGCCCCACCCCAGCTCAGAACCTGGCTATATGCAAATCAGTCTGTCCCTGGCCCAGTGCATCATGGGAACAGGGCAGACTAAACTACCAAGCCAATTCTTCACCAGAAAGGAGACAAGCTACCGGGGACCGGTTTCTGGCATTTCAGCCGTCTTCGGCCCGGCTTGCTTGAATCCTGGTGGAGCAGTGAGAAAGGGACTCATGTCTGAGTATACCCTGTCACACCTATAGTGGCCAAAAACGATTTAGAAAAGGGGGTGGTGATGAACAGAGTGTCTGAATTAAGCAGACCACTCTTACCCAGTCCAAAGATCAGGGCTTGATCCATCACCGTTATTTATCTCACTGCCCCATCCCAGCTCAGAACCTGGCTATATGCAAATCAGTCTGTCCCTGGCCCAGTGCATCATGGGAACAGGGCAGACTAAACTACCAAGCCAATTCTTCACCAGAAAGGAGACAAGCTACCGGGGACCGGTTTCTGGCATTTCAGCCGTCTTCGGCCCGGCTTGCTTGAATCCTGATGGAGCAGTGAGAAAGGGACTCATGTCTGAGTATACCCTGCCACACCTATAGTGGCCAAAAACGATTTAGAAAAGGGGGTGGTGATGAACAGAGTGTCTGAATTAAGCAGACCACTCTTACCCAGTCCAAAGATCAGGGCTTGATCCATCACCGTTATTTATCTCACTGCCCCATCCCAGCTCAGAACCTGGCTATATGCAAATCAGTCTGTCCCTGGCCCAGTGCATCATGGGAACAGGGCAGACTAAACTACCAAGCCAATTCTTCACCAGAAAGGAGACAAGCTACCGGGGACCGGTTTCTGGCATTTCAGCCGTCTTCGGCCCGGCTTGCTTGAATCCTGATGGAGCAGTGAGAAAGGGACTCATGTCTGAGTATACCCTGCCACACCTATAGTGGCCAAAAACGATTTAGAAAAGGGGGTGGTGATGAACAGAGTGTCTGAATTAAGCAGACCACTCTTACCCAGTCCAAAGATCAGGGCTTGATCCATCACCGTTATTTATCTCACTGCCCCATCCCAGCTCAGAACCTGGCTATATGCAAATCAGTCTGTCCCTGGCCCAGTGCATCATGGGAACAGGGCAGACTAAACTACCAAGCCAATTCTTCACCAGAAAGGAGACAAGCTACCGGGGACCGTTTTCTGGCATTTCAGCCGTCTTCGGCCCGGCTTGCTTGAATCCTGATGGAGCAGTGAGAAAGGGACTCATGTCTGAGTATACCCTGCCACACCTATAGTGGCCAAAAACGATTTAGAAAAGGGGGTGGTGATGAACAGAGTGTCTGAATTAAGCAGACCACTCTTACCCAGTCCAAAGATCAGGGCTTGATCCATCACCGTTATTTATCTCACTGCCCCATCCCAGCTCAGAACCTGGCTATATGCAAATCAGTCTGTCCCTGGCCCAGTGCATCATGGGAACAGGGCAGACTAAACTACCAAGCCAATTCTTCACCAGAAAGGAGACAAGCTACCGGGGACCGTTTTCTGGCATTTCAGCCGTCTTCGGCCCGGCTTGCTTGAATCCTGATGGAGCAGTGAGAAAGGGACTCATGTCTGAGTATACCCTGCCACACCTATAGTGGCCAAAAACGATTTAGAAAAGGGGGTGGTGATGAACAGAGTGTCTGAATTAAGCAGACCACTCTTACCCAGTCCAAAGATCAGGGCTTGATCCATCACCGTTATTTATCTCACTGCCCCATCCCAGCTCAGAACCTGGCTATATGCAAATCAGTCTGTCCCTGGCCCAGTGCATCATGGGAACAGGGCAGACTAAACTACCAAGCCAATTCTTCACCAGAAAGGAGACAAGCTACCGGGGACCGGTTTCTGGCATTTCAGCCATCTTCGGCCCGGCTTGCTTGAATCCTGATGGAGCAGTGAGAAAGGGACTCATGTCTGAGTATACCCTGCCACACCTATAGTGGCCAAAAACGATTTAGAAAAGGGGGTGGTGATGAACAGAGTGTCTGAATTAAGCAGACCACTCTTACCCAGTCCAAAGATCAGGGCTTGATCCATCACCGTTATTTATCTCACTGCCCCATCCCAGCTCAGAACCTGGCTATATGCAAATCAGTCTGTCCCTGGCCCAGTGCATCATGGGAACAGGGCAGACTAAACTACCAAGCCAATTCTTCACCAGAAAGGAGACAAGCTACCGGGGACCGGTTTCTGGCATTTCAGCCGTCTTCGGCCCGGCTTGCTTGAATCCTGATGGAGCAGTGAGAAAGGGACTCATGTCTGAGTATACCCTGCCACACCTATAGTGGCCAAAAACGATTTAGAAAAGGGGGTGGTGATGAACAGAGTGTCTGAATTAAGCAGACCACTCTTACCCAGTCCAAAGATCAGGGCTTGATCCATCACCGTTATTTATCTCACTGCCCCACCCCAGCTCAGAACCTGGCTATATGCAAATCAGTCTGTCCCTGGCCCAGTGCATCATGGGAACAGGGCAGACTAAACTACCAAGCCAATTCTTCACCAGAAAGGAGACAAGCTACCGGGGACCGGTTTCTGGCATTTCAGCCGTCTTCGGCCCGGCTTGCTTGAATCCTGATGGAGCAGTGAGAAAGGGACTCATGTCTGAGTATACCCTGTCACACCTATAGTGGCCAAAAACGATTTAGAAAAGGGGGTGGTGATGAACAGAGTGTCTGAATTAAGCAGACCACTCTTACCCAGTCCAAAGATCAGTGCTTGATCCATCACCGTTATTTATCTCACTGCCCCATCCCAGCTCAGAACCTGGCTATATGCAAATCAGTCTGTCCCTGGCCCAGTGCATCATGGGAACAGGGCAGACTAAACTACCAAGCCAATTCTTCACCAGAAAGGAGACAAGCTACCGGGGACCGGTTTCTGGCATTTCAGCCGTCTTCGGCCCGGCTTGCTTGAATCCTGATGGAGCAGTGAGAAAGGGACTCATGTCTGAGTATACCCTGCCACACCTATAGTGGCCAAAAACGATTTAGAGAAGGGGGTGGTGATGAACAGAGTGTCTGAATTAAGCAGACCACTCTTACCCAGTCCAAAGATCAGGGCTTGATCCATCACCGTTATTTATCTCACTGCCCCATCCCAGCTCAGAACCTGGCTATATGCAAATCAGTCTGTCCCTGGCCCAGTGCATCATGGGAACAGGGCAGACTAAACTACCAAGCCAATTCTTCACCAGAAAGGAGACAAGCTACCGGGGACCGGTTTCTGGCATTTCAGCCGTCTTCGGCCCGGCTTGCTTGAATCCTGATGGAGCAGTGAGAAAGGGACTCATGTCTGGTATACCCTGCCACACCTATAGTGGCCAAAAACGATTTAGAAAAGGGGGTGGTGATGAACAGAGTGTCTGAATTAAGCAGACCACTCTTACCCAGTCCAAAGATCAGGGCTTGATCCATCACCGTTATTTATCTCACTGCCCCATCCCAGCTCAGAACCTGGCTATATGCAAATCAGTCTGTCCCTGGCCCAGTGCATCATGGGAACAGGGCAGACTAAACTACCAAGCCAATTCTTCACCAGAAAGGAGACAAGCTACCGGGGACCGGTTTCTGGCATTTCAGCCGTCTTCGGCCCGGCTTGCTTGAATCCTGATGGAGCAGTGAGAAAGGGACTCATGTCTGAGTATATATATATATATAGACTTAAAACATATGCTGATTGATTGTCCCTTAATCTATCGTTTTTGTCAATTAGTTTGGTCCCAATTTAATAACATTTTTAACACCTCTATTCCTTTCTCCCTTACCACTATCTTCTTAGGTTCCTTGTCTCATCAGTGGCCCCAGGCCCTGTCAAATGTTAACTTAATAGATTTACTGTTGGCAGTAGCTCTTCATTTAATAACAACCAATTGGAAACAAGCAGACAAAGTCACCTTCAGAGCATGGTGGAACGCTGTTTGTTTTCATCATAGGCTGGATACCAACTACCTCTCTCCTGTTTTCCTATCTATCAAAAGAGACCTTTTGTGGCTCCCTTTGACTACATACCTAACTCGGATTTCCCCGGTAAACACCGCTGATGAAGTCCGTAAGCCTCCATAAAGGATCACACTGACTCGTCATACCCTTTCATTATTTTATTTATTTTATTGCAAAACTGGTTTCATGTACATTCCTTATCTTACTGGGATTTTATTATACATTAATTGTTTTGATTTCAGTGAATTACATGCAATTGTAATTTTCTCTTGTTTTTGGTGATATAAGATATATATATTCCTTGCTTTCCCTTGCTCATACCTCCCTCCTCCCTCCTTAACTCCCTTTTTCAAGTTGTATTCCTTACAATCAATTGTAGATGCCTTGTATCCTTCTGTACTTCTTAATTTTCATATTTGTTCCTATTGCTTAATAAATTTCAAACTTTTTTGAAAAAAGGGAATGTGCAGAGGTACCCCTCTCTGAGTGGATTGAAAATGGGACACGCAGACCACCTTACTACATTCCAGCCATTTTGCCTTTCTTTCAGGCAATGAAAGCAGTGTGTCCACTCTGATTGAAGAGGTGTCTGTTGCCCCTTCCTTTGGAGTAAGTATAGTCTCTTGAAACAGACAGGTTTGCGGTTATTGTCTCTCCACACCCCAGCCACATAAGGCACAAAAGGCTAATCTACCTCTACTGGGTACAAGAGGTTAGATTTACTAAAACTTTGGGCAAAGCAACCCAAGTTGGTGTGCTGCATTATTGTGCTAGAGGTAGAGAGCATCACAGAGCTATATCTACTAAGATGTAGCACTGCTGCTCTCTCCCTCAGGACTGGTGCAAAAAGGGTGCATATCTCCACAAATACCCCTTTGCACAATAGTGCAAAAATGTGCATGTATAATGTCTAGCATATGTTTTGCTTACCAGAAGTTATCCTTTCAGTACAAAATACTATCCCAAGGAAAGCTTTTAAACTTATCTCAAATCGGATGTGTGTGGTACAGCGCAACACACCTGCAATGTGTGAAAACTTAGATGAAATTAATAGATTTCTCCTACTTAGTGCCTGCCTTTAGGAATAGTTATTTTTGGGAGTAAAGTACTGTTTATCAATTTTAGAAGATAGGGCTTTGTATAAATAACCATGAGTGTAAGTGTAAGACCGACCATGTGCCAACCATGGGGCACCCCCTTGAATAAAGTAGTGCAAACGAGTGAAAAGTGCTACTTGTTACTCTAAGGGCTACTATCAGTTGTTTTGAATCTTTTTGAATGGCTTTGCGGTACCACAAAGTATTTAAAATTTGCAAACAGCAGAGGCATTTGCAGACTGCTTTTGCAAGAGGAATTCCACATCCAAATGCAGTCCCATTCGCCCGTCTATTTTCTGGTCATTATGGATGGCGGCTCTCACTGGTAACAATTTTCTGCCCCCAGTTACTGTGAGACATTCTACAATGGTTGATGCCTAGGGCACAGTGATAGTGATGCCTGATGCCAAGTGGAAACTGCGTCCCATTACTGGAATGTGGCTCAGCATGAGCAGATCACCATGTACAAGAACAACCTCAAAACAGAAAAATTAATTATACCAACACTTGATTTTGCAGAATTGGAAAACAAGAACATTACCAACAATAGGGCAATGGCTGAATAAGATGGCCAGAACCTATGCCTTTGAGGTGGCATATGCCAAACCATTGGGTGCTCCTCTGGACAATTTTCTCTTCATCATCAATGAATACGAAATGATTTATATATGATCTATTGTTCGATTTTTTATATGGTTGGCATACTTTGTTTTAGCTTAAGGTTGCTCATATACTTTAATAGCATCAATGCTGCTATGTAGAAGGAGCTTTTTCTAATGTGGACTAACGATGACATCATCGAGTAGGGCTGTTCACTTTCATAATATTATCGCTGCTATGAAGAAACTAAGACTGTTCAATTAAGACTAGTACTGTATGTTCCTGTATAATTGTAGTAATTTTATTCTATACGTTTTTATACCATTACAGGTTAAACAACAAGATTGCATTTTGGTACAGAATGATTTTTTGATCAATACTACAGTATATGTTCTTATAATTGCAATTCGACACCTTAAATGGGTTTTGATGCTGCTATGGAGAAAAATAAGAATCAATTTTACATGGCCATATATTATGGAACAATGTGACAGGGCTGATGAATTGATTTCGAGATTGTCATGCTTGACATGGACCTGCGTGGTTGATGAATAATGTATGAATTTTGTTTTTTTGTATTAGCTGCTTCTTATCTAGCTCAAATAATTTAAAAACAAGATATAGAATAATTATCAGGTGGGAACACAGCTGGCGCGATGAAGGTCAGCACCATCTCTTCAACACCACTGACTCCCATTTAAAGTTCACAGGTGACATGAACTGACATGTCACCGCCACTGCAACCACAGGTGGAAAATTAATGATACCGCAAATAACGAACAGAGCTGAGCTCCTGAATCAGAAAAGGGGCATGATCATTACTACAAAATGCTCTACAGAAGATATGCATTGCAAAGTCCATTGCCATGCCCCATTGAGGAGCATGTTTGCAGAAAGGCAGACAGGCCCCAAACACACTTACAAATAGGACCACAATCATCTCAAAGCCAACAGGCTGTACGAAGAGGAGGGTTTAACCGCTTTCACCTATAAACAGCTGTTACATATCATTAAAACCTCTTTTTGGTTAGGACATTGGTTAAAAACACTAGTGGGATCTTAACACCAAATAGACAACGGAATTAAGTTGGTAAATGGCAACACTAATCAAAATAAGAAAGTGTTTCATTAACCTAATTTGTATTTTCCTAAATTGACCCTTGTGAAAATGTTGTAGAAACCGAGAAGCTTCAGAAATTAGATGGAATGACCGATATAATTTTCAGTAGGGTTGTAACATTTTATAAAACTGTACATCAGAAATTTGTGCATGTCATTTTAATTAATTATTATTCGGTCATGACTAAGAATGTTTTCCATAGACCCGTGGAGTTAGACAGTAGACATAATGCATACTGCATAATGCACAGCTGCCCTCACTGAGTGACGGATCCCAACGTGCTTCATCAGACGAGTGTGAAACACAGCTTGGAGCAGCAGTGACACGCCTAGGGGGATGGGAGGGTGGGGGATAGTTGTGGGACGGGAGTATGAGTTGGAGACTAATGACATTAATAGTTGCACAATAATTGAATACAGAACTGTCCATGGCCATTAGTTTCCTGGGGAAGGGTGCAGAGACAATGTCCATTGTAATGATCTGTATTTTTTTCCTTTTCACTGAATTATCTGTATAAATGCCTTTTCAACTAAAATCCTGATCAATGATAATTATGATGTAGTGCCGATACCTGGAATCTTTCGTAAAACCCAATAAAATTTGTTTAGAAAAAATGACTAAGAATGTTTTAATTTTTTTAATGTTAAGGATAAATTTCATAAAACTGTGCATCATAAATGTGTACATGTTATTTTAATTCATTATTAATTGGCCATGACTAAGAATGTCACTGTAGTTTGCTTTAATTAGATTTTTGGTTCAATTGTAATTGTTTTATTTATTACTAAAAAAACTGTCACGTATGAAAGCAATGAGTTAAAAGTCCATTAATGAAGCACTGCTTTTTCTGGTTATTTGTTAGTGATAAAGTAAATTCTAGCCACCCAAATTGACGTACAGGGCCTCATTTATGAAAAGTGACGCATCGCTGCGTGAAAACAGCGATGCGTCACTTTTCACTGCGCACTCCTTGCGACACCAATGATGCGTCATATTTAATGTATGACGCATCATGTCGCAAGGACTTACAGATACGTCAGTATTTCTGACGCATCTGTAAGCGCAAAAGTGACGCATTGCTGGAGTGTGTCACAAAAGTGACGCAACTCCAGCAATGCGTCCTTTCACATGGGGAAAGCCCCATGTGAAAGGGCTTGCGTCAGTCTTACACCTGCTGTGAGGCAGGCGCAAGATTTTGACGCAACCGCATCCTAAAAGTGACGCAGTGAAATCTCATAGATTTCACTGCGTCACTATTACGAGGCTTTTTGCGGGGGAACGCCCCCTTTGCATACATTATACCTGACGCAGGCATAATGTGGCGCAGGGGTTTAAAAAGTGACGCATCTACCTAGATGCGTCACTTTTTAAATATGGCGCAACAAGGCGCATGTTTTACGCCGCCGATGCGTCACAAAAAGTGACGCATCCGCAGCGCAAAACTGACGCAAGGCCTCATAAATGAGGCCCACAATTTCTAAACCATGAAACTTGCGTAAGGGATATAACAACGACTGCACTATGCCACTATTCATTGGCCGTAAGAGCTGTTTGTTATGCTGCTGATTAATACTGTACTAAACAAGTCATGACAATGATCTCACTGACAAAACATGGCCACATTGCATGCTGCTGACAACCTAGTAATGAACTCATATCATCTCCATCTTAAAATAAGTTCACTGCTTCCTCCTTTTAGCTAATATGTAAATCAAAATGTAAAGTATGATCTGCAAAGTTGTTATGCAAAAACAACAGAAAACTTCATAGAAAGCATTCCACATCTAGGGTAGTCTTCTAACTATGAGCAACAGACCCCTCGTGATGGCTGTGATACAAATATCACCGAAGGAATAGGGAAGGAAATAAGGGATGCGAGCGAGATTGCATTTTCTTTGTCATGAAATTTCAAGTGGATTATGGGAAATTTCATGACATCCTCTTTATTGTATAACATTTGAATGAGAGGACATAGTTTGTATTCAAAAGTCACGCAAGATACCAGCAAGGAAACTGGCTCCATAAGAAAATGTCTCCAATTGACATTTTCTGCTCGAACCAAGACATTTTCTGCTTGTACTAGTTCTCCTAGCACAAAAACGCTGTTAAATTCAGCACCTATGAATTTCGTATACACTATTTTAGTAAATGTCACTGGTATAAAACGGTTTTGCTTGACTAGAAATAAATCTCCCTTATCTATGCAATAGGGCTCTAGAATAAACTCCTGATGTCTCGGACACCCCCTATCTGCTTCTGGTTAGGAAGGACCTCAAATGATACCTCCAAATTAATCAATTCACATTAGAACCCACTATCACTCCCAATCAATTCAATTCAATTCAATAAACTTTATTCGGAGGCATTGAGTATCCATAAAAGCATCACACAGTGCAAAACAAGCCTAGACAATACAATTTAAGAAGAATAAAATATATGCACAGAAATACAATAAAATCAAAGTGAGATTATAACAGGAACAGTATTTAAGACAGCATTGACCTATGTACATGTACAGCAGCTCTTAAGAAGGAACCAATGTGCAAATAAGCTTCCTCATTAGTTAATAGTAGTAAAAATCTAAAAGCGGGTCTACATTGGCCAATATTGGAATAGTGTTTTCTTTAAATGGGGTTAGAAAGGATCTGGTGTAACTAGCATATTATTTTTCAAAAAAACATAAAATGAAGCATTGATTGATTGGCCAGATACACTTTCGCAGGGACATGACGTGGCTTCAAGATTATAAACAACCCCCAATGGGAAGAAAAGAAGATATTTCACAGTATTAGACCTAAGAAAATACAGCAGACAGTGTTCCCATTGACTGCAAGCACACCATATATAATCATTGGTGCACGCAGTTTCAGTCAGCTTGAGGTATCTAATCACATTGGTCTTCCCTGCCGAGTTCCTTCCCAGTTGAAGTTCTTATTGGTTAAAAAATACATCAGCTACAATTTTTTTTATTCACACTAGCACACGATTGTGGGTCCCAAAAATGGAATCCATCCCATTTTTCTGACATTCGGACTTCACATACACTCTCCATGGAATTCATAGTCCTCTATCTAGAGACAGACAGTCACTTATTATGTCTTTTGATCGAGAAGCCTTGGGATATCTCCAAATTTAGAGACACAGTAGAACTGGTCGTAGCCTGATCAGGTCAGTAACGTAGGTAGCTCCAAGTACTTTACAGCAGATAAAGTGCGAGGCAGATATCTGAACAGATAAAAGCTTCCTACAAAACCTGTTGTCTTCATTCCGGATGGCTAAACAACTGGAGATCCCGCACACTTCCGCCCCATACACGGCGATCGTCAACCATTGAGATATATATATTTGTAACAGGGCATCAGGAGAACCATCCCCTCTTCGGTTGTAGGAGACTACATAGTGAGCCATTGGCCATGGATATTTTGTAGAACAGTTCACAATATTAGAAGATCAAGACCAATAAGCAGAAAAAAATGACACCAAGATATGAAAAATTGTTGATACTTCGCTGACAACGGGTACCAATTGTCATGTTCGAAAGGGGTGTGTACTTAGGCCACAAGACATAATGTGGGACTTAGAAAAACTTGTCTGTAAATCGATAGAGGACATAAAATCAATGAAAGCATGAACTAGCTGGCACAGTGTCCTGGGAGTGTGTGACAATGAGCATGGCGTAGTCACCATAGAAGAGTGTAGGGAGTGTCTTTCTTTTAAAAATAGGTACGTACGGAGAAGCACATACTAGGAAGGAAAAATTATCATTAATATAAAGAATAAATAAGAGGGGGCCAGAACACACCCCTGCCCTAGTCCTCAGGAGATGCCTATGTCTCCTGATAGTCCCCCCTGTGAATTAATGCATACACAGGCCCTCATGTCACTGTGGAGGTAGGCAAGAAATTGGACTAGCGCTATATCCAGGCCCGAGCAATAAGCAGGTGCCACAGTTTAGCCTGATTCACACAGTCAACACTGACCATAGGTCTATGAATTCTAAGTAAAGTGGGGAATGTTTGCCCACTGTCTATTTTTTTAAGATCAAATTTAAGTTGAGGTACTGCTCGATCATTCCTTCTTTATGCCTAAACCCATGTTGGCCTTGATGCAACACGGACTACTATCAAACCCAATCCTTGATCCCGGTATAAATAATTCAGCCCAGAATTTTTTCTGTGGTATCGATAAGTGAGATCGGACAATAACAGCCTGGCAGCGAACTACCCCCTTTTTTTAAGATCGACGCTCTGATAGATGTGCCCCATGTGTCGAGGATAGGAGAGTAGGTGAGATTATTGAGGACATTGTTGAGAAGAAGTGCCCAAAAGATAACATTATTTTTAATTAGGCCAATGGGGAGCCAATCTGAACCCAGCGCCTTGCCACCAACACTTTGGTTAATAGCAACCTCATCTTCCATTAAGGTCGTCTGGAAGTGTGCAACCAAGCAGGGATCTATATCAAAGCGGTCGAAGGATAAAGGTGCTGCATACATTTTGTTAAAATGCTTCTCCCAGACATTACTACCAATGTGGCATAAGATAGAACTAGAGGTTCTGGCGTTACACTTTAACTCAGATACAGCGGTCCAAAACAGCTTCCTAATTCCCAACTGTGATGCCTGAGCTAGAGGTTCTCATTGTGTTACAAGTACCTCTTGTCAACGTTTAGAAGTGTTTTTTTTGTATTGCTTACACAAAGAAGTCACTAATACTGAGTCCCTTTTAGTTTTGAGACCAGGGCTAGGTGGGGAGCCCTATTAGGTGCGAGCACTCAGAGTTGAACCAGCAACTAGCTAGATTCAGTAAATTGTAAATCAAATCTGTAATCTTAATGATTCTAAATGTACATAGTTTGTTTGCTTCCCACAATATAATTCACTTCCCCACCATTGATTGACTATATCCTAATGCTAAGCATGACTCAAAATAATATGAACACATCTCTGCAAGTTGAGAATTCATTTAGTTCCTCGTGTGAATAAGTGCAAAGGAGTTCATAACACTAGGAAGGGTGACTCCAGTATTAAAGCTCAAATAATTGATCTCAAATGTAAACTAGAAAACTTCTCTCAATCCAACAAGTATTGATAACTCCAGATGAAAGTGTGATAAATTCCAAACTTCCTGACAACATGGTTCTGCCTGTATCAACTAAAGATGTCAAATGTCTAGCAAAGAACGGTGAGAAACAAAAGGATCTTACACTCTATGGGCCTGCTTCTTAAAGGGCCTCCGCTCTCATGGGCGAAGGCCCCACAGTTATGGGGGAGTCTCCGCACTAGTGGGGAATATCCGCAATGAGAATCCGCCTTAAATGCAGACACCCCCAAGACAGCTGGGCCTGTCTGAATCAGGGCCTCTGAACCTAACATGGCCGCCACCATTGCAAGTCTTGTGACAGTCTTATGGTGCTCTGGAACATGAGTCTGTTTTGACTCACTTTTTGTGTTTTGCGGAGTGCAACAGCAACAGCAGCAACGCCTTATACTAAACAGCATCCACACCCTGCATGTACCATTTACCACCTCTGCAGCAAAAGACTTAATTACTTCTGAAGTTCGAGGAAAGCGTCTCCATGCTCACCCAGCATGCACAGATTAGATCAGGCTGCGGATCATGACAAAGATCAATATTCTAGTAATAGGTCCCCCAAACAGGTCTGGAAACAAAGAACATGAATGAAGGAATGGGAGATAGGGAATGTTCTCAAGGGAATTCAACTCCAGCTGTAGGATGGAGCCTTATCTGCACCAAACAGCTAGTCATCAGCCAGGACTGTGAGATCAGGGATTCCTTTGTATATGGACAGAGTACATTTCAGGTGGGATACTCCAGGAAGTTTGCCTGTCCATAAGTACTTTGTGACTGATGATTGCAGTTCTGAGAAAAAGGTAGACAGGAGAATCAAAGGATAGCTCTGTAGTACATATAGGAAGTGTTGCAGTGTGATTATTTTATAAAGCACCGCTATACCCATCATGGAAATTGGTAATGAAGACTGTGCTTCTAGCTCTTTATGGGTGTGTGGCAGTATGGGACAATATTAAAGCCCAGGCCCTGTATTAATCCCAGGTTATGGTCATGTCTAGACATAGAAAATGGTCATCAGCTATTTGGAGGTAAGCATGGATGGGTCGCAGAGGCAGAGTGCCATGTATTTGCACATAAGTGGACTTAACCCAAATTACTGTTAACCCTAGGCATCTCAGTATACTTTTAGAATCTGTCAGCCTCTGTACTGAGGTCTGTGGGTGGTGAATAAACTGCAAGATATTGTCCGCACATAAGGACACTCTGTCCTCAATCACAATAGGCCAGTGAAATTCCTCCATATACGCATCCCTCCTAATCCATTCAGCAATGGTTCAATGGCAAGGACAAAGAGCAGAGGTGAGAGGGGGCAACCATGGTGGGTGCCTCTTTTGATAGGGAATAGGAATGATAGCACCCCGTTTACTCTAACTTTGGCCATCAGGACATTTTTTATGCCAATGACTCAGGCAAGGAAATGAGGGCCATTATTCATTATCTGGAGCATTTGGACAAGGAAGGGCCAATGAACCCTGTCAAAAGCCTTCTCATAGTCTGCTAAAAGTATCACCGCAGGCAATATAGATTAGCTGCCCGGGGCTTCACCACCTGGATACAGTGTAGACGGTACCTTGTGCTCCTATCCAGCATAAAACTATTTGGTCTTCAAGCAACAATGTTGGTATAACCCTTGCTAGTCAGGAGGACAGAATTTTGGCTAGGAGTGTAATCTTTACATTAAGATATAGGCCGGTGTGAAGCACACTCATCTGGTGGCTTCTTGAGTTTAAGAATAGTGGTTATCATCGTGCTCCAGAGGTCTTCTGGAGGTGAAGCTGACTGCCTAATCTCTTCAAAGAGATCTAATAGGTGTGTGCTAGTATCAAGGAAAACCTTTTCTAACATTCTACATGTAAGCCATTGGAGCCATTGCCTTGAGAAGGACACATCTGTTATGGCCCCCTGAATTTCCTACAGTAAGAGCGGCGAGTCCTTGCACTCTTCTCAAGAAAGTGACTACACAATAAAGCCATTCGGATGGGGTGGAGCAGTTCCAATTAGGAGGCAAGGGTTCATGTACAATATAACTCCTGATAGCAGTTTGCAAATACTGCAGAGATCACCAGTGAGTCTGTGCCCTTCTGCATTTTGAACTGAGAGGATAATTCTGCCATTGTTATCCATATGGGCTGGCCAGTAAAAGAACTTGCCTGCCTTATTGCCTAGCACGTAGATTTTGTATTGGGACATTGTCCAGGCCACCTTGACTGTGTCCAAAGTTTCCACTTTAGTGCTAGATGGAGCTGTTACCCCTGCCTGTGCACCTCCTCCTTCATGCGCTCATTCGAAGAACATCATTCAAGAGTTAGGATTTGGCTATCAAGGTGACCAATATCTTACTCCACTCTCTGTCCATTTCTATTCCTCTGACTTAGGAGAATGTCCTTCTTCTGATTACTTCCCCGAAAGCCTCGCATAGAGTAACTAAAGATGAAACTGTGGGTGTGTTTAGCCTAAAATAATCTTTGAGTATGTCACGCAGGAAGTCAGTTAACACCTGGTCCTCTAGTCACCAAACATTGAGATGCCAGATTACGGTAGGGCCATTCCAAGGATGGCAGAGCAACTCCTCTACCAAGGCATGTTCAGACACCCCTCTGGATAATATGCAGTTGCCAAGGGTCTGAGAAAGGTTGGTGCCCAGGACAAATAAGTAGTCCAGTCTGGAGCAGCATCTATGTGGGCTGAGTAATGTGTGAATTGCTTCTCCACAGGGTTCCACTTATGCCAGACATCTCCAAACCCCGAGAACTTCAACCACTTATTAAGGGTGGCCGATATAGGTTGTGTTTATTTTCAAAGGTTTATCCAATATAGCACTGAAATCCTGTGCCACCGCCACCATACCTATTGTAGTGCAGAGTAAAATGGTGGAGACTGTCTGAAACTGACGACTAACCAGGGTGGGGGGAACCAACACACTATAAATAAACCATGATGTCCCCTATAATGTCCCCCTTATTGATGCAAACCTAACTAAATCATATCTATGGATGCGGGAGACCTCCAAGAGAAAGAATTTATGTAGTAGGATCACCACCCCACAGGAACTCCTAGTGAACCCTCCATCATACACTCATTTATACCTGGGTCTCCACTAGAAGCCACATCTGGTGTCCAGAAGGCATATCTTCTACAACAGAAGGGGCATTTCTTTTTGAATACAAAATGATTGCCCCATGTTTAATCTTATCCGGGGGCTCATTAACATTCCATGTCACAATTTTATAATGCCTGCATATGTAACATGTGTTGGCATCAGTGTCTTGCTTATGTTCTCCCTACTGCCTCAAGAAACCTAACTAGGCTCAACTAAACTACTATTCCCTAATAGTTCCCCACCCCATAATTCTTAACTAGAAGCATTTATCTGCACAGGTGGTGGACGGGCTCTCCACATCTCCTCACCGAGCATGTGGCTTCGGAGGAGGTCAAGGTATACTTAGGGACTCAAGCAACTAGCTATTCAGGTCAAGGATCATACACACAATCCACTGACACACTGCAGCGGCTGTCTTCCGGTGTTCCACCAACACTCTGCCGCCATGCTGCCCTGCTGCCAATGTGTCTGCTACTGCCATATGATTCGAACACTTGGGAGACTTGTGTGATGTTTTGGTATATGGGCTCTTGGCAGCATTTGCGAGCCAGGCCTTGGTATCTGATTGTGTCGTAGTTGTGTGGGAGCTGTTCCTTGACCTCGGTGAACACTTAGGGTGGCCCCTCCCTTAGATGATCCAGACAAGGACTACAACCCACTCAGCATCAGCCAACTTCCCAGCCTCTAATTTTGCGCCTCAAGTTCTTGCAAGCGTCAATGCTGAGAGCCCTTGGGCCTCGTTTTCTCAGCTGCCCAGATTCTCCAGGCCCCGCTCCTGTCGTGCTAGTGGACTGCATTTGATTATCAATGCACATGGCTCCTGCCTCTCACTGGGTCTTCGTGGCCACCTTGGGGCCTGTCATTGCATCACTGCCCAGTTGGCACGTTTAGTTCTGGGTGTCTTCCACCCCACAATCAATCTCTCTCACCCTAGCCCCCTCCACATCATCAGCAACAGGCGGGGCTGAGGCTCCATCTGTGGGGTCCTAAAGCCCGACTCCTGCACAACCTCACCTGCCGCCAGTATTAGTGGCCCAAAGTCCGATCCCACTCATATTCAACCACCTCAGAGGTGGGGTCCTTCTTCCTCTCTGCTAAGGCTGTGCACCAGCAGGTAGGCTACAGGATGCAGGGTTTTCAGGGGGCTACCTCTGTCCCCCGCTGCTCTGCTACTTCTTTAGCCACACTACTGTGGCCGGGACTAAAGTCGAGATCCTATCCAAGTCACTATGTTTGACATAGGCCTAAGAGGAGCAGGGGAGGCCCCGCCCTCTGAACAGGAAGTTGGGCTCTGATTCCCCCCTTCAGTGGGTGCTGCCCTCATTGTGGTACAACAATGACCTCAGTTTTTAGTCTTTGCCGCATGCGGCGGTTCTTTTGTCGCAGGATTGTGCTGGTGTGGGAACGCCATCTTACCCTGCCGACCATGCAGCCCTTTAACACATTTTCTCTTCAAACACCATATGAAACTGTTTTCAAACTTATTAGGTGTTAAGGTTACCCAATCTCTATAATGTTTTGATGTTAATATATTGCAAATACAGTTTAACCAAATATTTATGTTACCGAATACATTAACATGTAGTGGTTGAAAAATAGTGTTATCACTCTACTAATTTAAGTAGGTCCCTAACACCTTTTTGTCTCACCCTCCCCTTTGCCTTTATATAACGTGTTATAAATCCAATTAGCTATGATACCTCAGTAGCTCATACCTTCTAAGCTTCTATTATATTTATCGAATTGAACTTAAGTCATATTTATTTCAATTCTCAATGTATTCATAAATCAAGATTTTCTTATAGTTCTATATTGAAAATATATAGTTATACGTGTGTTCTAAATGTATTCATTTATTATTTTCAGAGCAACTGCCTTACACCCTTTTTGACCATGATTTGGATTTTATATATAAATGCTTGATGTATTTCAGAGGGCTGTCTCGTGCTCCACCTACAGTGTTTTGTTCTTGTAACTGTCATCACTGCAATGTTCTGTTATATAAAACTGATAAATAAAGGTCTAAAAAATATATATATTCAGAAATTGCAATTGCATCTGAGTGTATTCTGTTACTGCATTAACTTAATACTTAATACAATATGTTCTTGACTTTCTTTAACATAAAATAAAATATTTCTAACAAAAAATGATTTGGATAATTTTATATACATAAATAAACAAAATAGGGAAGATAATATAAATAAAATGATTGACAGGAAGAGGTCAAATAGGAGAATGTATGCAAAACCATACCAAGTCATAATTTTAGCGTGGATCCTCAAATGTATGGAATATTTAGTATAAGTCTCCACCTAATGAGTATTATTATAATACAAGATGGCTTTTGTACTTCACATCCCCTATTACTTGGCAATAAATGTCCATTTAAAGGGTTGCAGAACTTTTCAAATACATGTCAAGAAGGAAACTCATAGCATTCATTTTCGTTAGCTGTACATTTCAAAGTCTAGTCATCAATGCAATTATGTTGCTGCAACATCTTTTGTAAATTTCCTTTTTTTGCAATTTCCACGTGAAGTATTTTACTCCTTCTTTTAATTGCACTATACGGTTCTATCTCAAGCCCGTTTTGAAGAACAGGTAACATAACAGGTATATAGAAATATTGTAAATTACTTAATATCATCTAAATGGGATGCCCTATTGCAGATACAAAGTTCTTGATTTGTTCCCATATTTTGAGCCATCGACCAGCCCTTGTCAACTGTTATCTCACAACTCATCATCAGATATGTGCTAAAGTTTGGATTTTTTAATTTTAGTCATGATTGATTCTGATACATTTGGCCATGGTGAAAGACGATTGGTACCTGAACCGTGATGTTGCATGCATGGCAGGCGATCCTCTTCTATTTGAGTTTCGGGCACCATAAGTAGTTTGATATTTAATGTTATTCGTATTCATCATTGACATTTATGGCCTCTATTATGTGCCCCTCAATGTTGGAGAAGTATGTATAGTATATGTATTACCATCTGCTACCAACCTACCTCTCCCCTCCTGAGGCGGAAGCCGGGAGGTCTCCTTACTTTTCTTTTGCCTGTGAGATCTTGCTCGTGTAATTTTAACATTGCATTTTATTATTGTGTGCCTTTTGCAGCTCGTGCTCGCGCTTGTGTTAAAAGCGTGTAGGAGCACAGCGCTGCATGTTATTTGATCTCCCAGCGCTTGTAAGCGCTTCGCTTCCCCCCCCTCCCTTGCCTGGGACTCTGAGACCGCCCTCGGCTGAGTATTGACGCCGAGGGCTGGGATCTCATTTTGGCCGCCATCTTGGGGGTAGGACTATTCACCCTCGCGCTCTAGCAGCGCTACAAAAGGGAACCGGATCATCTAGCAGGTGATTACCATCTGCTACCAACCTACCTCTCCCCTCCTGAGGCGGAAGCCGGGAGGTCTCCTTACTTTTCTTTTGCCTGTGAGATCTTGCTCGTGTAATTTTAACATTGCATTTTATTATTGTGTGCCTTTTGCAGCTCGTGCTCGCGCTTGTGTTAAAAGCGTGTAGGAGCACAGCGCTGCATGTTATTTGATCTCCCAGCGCTTGTAAGCGCTTCGCTTCCCCCCCTCCCTTGCCTGGGGCTCTGAGACCGCCCTCGGCTGAGTATTGACGCCGAGGGCTGGGATCTCATTTTGGCCGCCATCTTGGGGGTAGGACTACTCACCCTCGCGCTCTAGCAGCGCTACAAAAGGGATCCGGATCATCTAGCAGGTGATTACCATCTGCTACCAACCTACCTCTCCCCTCCTGAGGCGGAAGCCGGGAGGTCTCCTTACTTTTCTTTTGCCTGTGAGATCTTGCTCGTGTAATTTTAACATTGCATTTTATTATTGTGTGCCTTTTGCAGCTCGTGCTCGCGCTTGTGTTAAAAGCGTGTAGGAGCACAGCGCTGCATGTTATTTGATCTCCCAGCGCTTGTAAGCGCTTCGCTTCCCCCCCCTCCCTTGCCTGGGACTCTGAGACCGCCCTCGGCTGAGTATTGACGCCGAGGGCTGGGATCTCATTTTGGCCGCCATCTTGGGGGTAGGACTATTCACCCTCGAGCTCTAGCAGCGCTACAAAAAGCTCACCCTCTCCTCCGCGCAGCGGACGCGATCAGCGGCCGCGCCGGATCTGCGCCGGAGTCGTGCCAGAGTCCTGCCCGTCTGCGCCCGTCAGCGTCCCGGAGGCGTTTGGCGTGGCAGGTACTTCTGGCCACTATGCTTTCCTACTCCGCTCAGGAGCTCCTTTCGCTGCGCGATGGGAATGTGTCGTGTCTGTCAGTCTTTCCAGGCCGACATAGGGGTAAGCATAAGTGCCCTGTCTGTCTTTGGCACCCTGTCCGCTCCCTCCTCTCCCCTGATCCTGTTAAGGAGAGTGGCTTAAAACATCACTGCCTACTCCTCAATACGAGGTTGTTGCATCGTCACACTCAAGAGATCTTTGATCTCTTATCAACAACTAGTCCCACCTGTTTGATGCTCACGGAGACATGGACCAATGATTCCTCCCACCCGGATATCGTGGCTGCCATTCCCACTGATTATACCATCCATCGACAGGATAGAGACAAGGGCAGGGGAGGAGGAGTTGCTTTAGTTGTGAAGAACACTCTTCCGTGCACGGTCACGCATACTCATACCATCGAAGGGGCTGATTCATTAGCTTTTACCATCTCTTTATCGCCGCAACAAGCACTGAAGGGCCTGATTGTCTACAGATCTCCGGGCCCTGTGGGCTCCTTTTTTGATGATCTCCAACAGGTCATGTCGGTCCTTGTTCTGAGATCGGAGCAATGCTTACTTGCGGGAGATTTTAACTTCCATATGGACGACCACAATGACCAAAATGCCATCAAACTGCTGGATATTGCATCCACCCTGGGTCTCTCTCCTTATCTCTCTGGTCCGACCCACGATAAAGGCCATACACTTGATCAGGTTTTTTCCACCATACCTATCATGAATGTAACACTTTTGCCAATCGTTTGGTCTGACCATTTCCTGGCCCATTTTGAAATACCTTCTACCTTGGCTTCCCCCGCTAGCGCCACGAGACAGCAGGGCAGTAGCTATAGGGCACTTCATCGGGTGACCTCAGATATGCTCACACATGCTCTGACTGATCACCCTGTGGCCTTTACTGGGGACCTGGAGAAAGATCTGGAGAGCCTGCAATCCTGGCTTCTTGCCAGATTAAATGAGTTTGCTCCCTTACAGTCACCCAGGTCCGCTGCTCGACGGGTTTCTGCCCCCTGGTTCACGGAGGAACTAGCCCATGCCCGTAGGCATTGTAAAGTGGTGGAGCGGGCTTGGAGAGTCCTGTATGAGCCCGAGGCTAAACAACGGTATAAAACCACGTTAAAGTCATACCACGAACTTGTCCTTCAGAGCAAGAAACAGTATTTTGCCAAAAGGATTGATGATGCTGCTAATTCCTGTAAGGAGATTTTCTCAATCGTGCGCGAATTCACTAGCCCCCGGTCCATCTCTACTCAGGGTGCTCCAGCAGAGACCTGGGCTAACACTATTGCCAATTTCTTTACCACCAAAATTAGGCAAATCCAGGTTTCCTTTCCGCTGAGAGCCCCAGATGATGTGTCTGCGATGCCGATTGAGGCAGCGTCTCTGTCTCCCTCAGGCCCAGCTCTGCTTGACTTTCCTCCTCTCTCGGTTGCCACATCTTTAGCCTTGATGAGGAACCTCAAGTCGGGCTCACCTTTAGATCCGTGCCCGGCAAAATTTCTGGCAAAAATGGCAGATGCCATAAACCCTATAGCCAATCCCATTCTTAATCTATCCCTGAGCGAGGACTTTCTGCCCCAGACCTGGAAGCAAGCCATGGTCATCCCTCTGATTAAGAAGCCCAATCTTGACCCAGAGGCGCCCTCCAACTATAGGCCAATCTCGCTCCTTCCAGCACTGACCAAGATCTTGGAGAAACACGTGCACAGCGTGCTTTCCAACTTTCTGGAGTCTAATGATTTACTTCATGAATCCCAATCGGGATTCCGCTCCAACTTAAGCACCGAGACGGCGCTTTTGGAAGTCTCGGAGATCGTAAAAGAGGTGCTGGACATGGGAGGCAGGGTGTTATTAGTTATGCTAGACCTGTCGGCGGCGTTTGACACCGTCCCCCATGAGGATCTCCTCATCAGGCTCCGTGACATCGGGCTAGGGGGGACGGTGCTCAACTGGTTTTCTTCCTTTCTGGCCAACCGCCGCCAGACGGTCTGGGTCCCACCCGGATTCGCCGAGATGCCGCCATTGGGAGTCGGAGTGCCTCAGGGCTCTATTTTGAGCCCCACTCTTTTTAACATCCTGATGACCCCTCTGGCGACACTGGCGGAGTCCTATGGGGCCCGGATCGTCTCTTATGCTGACGACACTCAGCTCCTCTTCACCTGTCGCAAGGGAGAAGAGTTCGATGGTGAAGGGATCCGCGAGTGCCTTGGGGCTGTTTTCAGCTGGTTTTCACAAAACAGCCTCAAGTGCAACTCGGACAAGTCCGAAATACTATTCTTCGGATGCCCATCAGAACCAGATTGGCGAGGTTGGTGGCCTGCCGACATGTTCCCTCCCACACAGTCCTCTAAGTGGGCTAAGAACCTGGGAGTTAAAATCGACAACGAGCTCTCGCTCAAATCCCAGGTTTCCACTCTTACGGGAACCTGTTTTGGGATACTCAGGATGTTGCGCAAGTTTTTCCCCCTTCTTTCGGAGCAACATCGGAGGATCACTGTTCAGGCCCTTATAGGGTCCAGATTGGACTATGCCAATGTCCTATATCTGGGCTTGCCTGAATATCTCCTCCAACGTCTGCAGATCACCCAGAACGCCGCTGCGCGTGCCATCTATGGCCTTCATCGTCGCACTAGCGCCTCTAACCTCCTTGTATCTCTCCACTGGCTTCCGGTGCGGAAGAGGATACTGTTTAAGGCCATGACTCTGGCTCATAAGGCCTTACATGGCAATGGCGCCAAGTATCTTCAGAGGAGGCTGGACTTCTATCGACCTGCACGATCCCTCAGGTCAGAAGCCTTGGCTCTGGCGCGGGTACCACGCATTAAAAAGGCTCGGCTAGGCGGCCGGTCTTTTAGCTTCCTCGCTCCTCAGCTATGGAACTCGTTACCGTTGTTCCTGCGAAACACCTCAAATCTGCTTGTTTTCAGGAAAGACTTGAAAACCTGGTTGTTTGCTGGATAATCTTTCCCCTTCTTTGGGCCTCTTTCTGTTATTGTTATGTTCTTGCTCTTCTCCATGGTCTGGAGCTTAAAGCGCCGGGACACTCCTTTGGAGTAGCCGTTGCGCTATAAAAGTCCCTTTTTAACATAACATAACATTAACATAGTTACTCTGGGTGGGGCATGGCCAAGACAGGTTTATATATGGTTAGTCTATTTCAGCAATGACACAGATGGGTTAAAAAAACAGCAAAATGGAGAGCTAGCCAGAGGACCTATCAGTGGTAAATATTGATTTAAGCATCTCCACCCATCAATGTTGCTTTTGTTTATCAGAGTCTGTCTATGTTTGAGGGTTTCAAGGCTTACCTAAAGTAGGAGAGATATACGTGGGATGATTACGTTTCCGTACAGACTGGAAAAGCCTTGCAGTTCGGTCTGTTCTTGCCTTGTTGGACTAGTCAGGCACTGGGTTTTTTTTGGTTACTCCTTTACTGGTTTGACAAGATAATGATCAAGGTTTCGATAGACGAAATGTACGTTTTGGGGTTCTGCCAATTTATGCAGGCGGCTTTAGATAATGAGACATGGTGCCTGGGCATATGTGTTTCATTAGGTCTCTAGATTTTGGCACATACAATGGTTTACTACACATTGTAGTTAGGTGTGTAATTGTAAAGGTCAGTGTGCTCTATCCTGGTTTCTTTCTTGCCGTATGGATAGCGATGTGCGATGACCAAGCCCTAATATTCGAATCTGGTCATGCAGCTCTGTCAGTGGCACATGTGTATGTTAACTTTATCTCTTGTTTGGCCCACGGCGCTTGCCCATGTTTTCAGTGTGAAAAGGGACAGATGGCAGGCTCTGTTTATTGGGACTCTGACGTTCTATGTAACTGTATGTCACACTCCTGCTTCACTTGCTTGTTGGTGACGTTTTATGAGACTGTATGTGTGTGAATATGAATAAAAACAAATCTGTCTAAACTCTACTTTTGTCTGTAAATGCTTTCCTGTTCATCCTCTGCCTTCCCTCTCCATCCCCTTCTACTCCTTCTTTACTCTCTTCTTTCCATGAGTTTCACTTGTATTTTCTGCGTAGCTGATGCCACCTTTTTTAGGTCTCGTAGAACCAACGCGCATGCGTTGTTCTTCGAGAGTATTGTAGGCAAAACAACTCTTGAAACCAGGGAGGATTGTCCCCAATGCATGTGAGGTAATCAACCGTGACGCTTCGCCAGCGCGCACCTCACCTCTTTAAACTCGCTGGCACATCAAAGGCTGCTGGTAATCAACCGTGACGCTTCGCCAGCGCGCGCCTCAGTTCTCAAACTTGCTCGCACATCAAAGGCTACTGCTCCCCCGCCAATGCGCTCCCGCCCCACCCCCCACAGCAATGCCAAGAGCTTGTTAGGCTTGCTTCCTTCCATCGGTGCTTCCCTGTCTGAATTCTCCTTCCTCCCAGTGCCTGTTTCCGTATCTTTCTTCTACCCTCCACCACGTTTCCCACTCTTTCTATTCCTTCTTTGCACTCCCTTTTCTGCCCTTCATTCTTTTGATCCGGGTTTGATAATGATGCTTCGCCAGTGTGCGCCTCACTTCTCAAACTCGCTCGCACATCAAAGGCTGCTGCTCCCCCGCCAACGCGCTCCTGCCACGCCCCCCCACAGCATTGCCAAGAGCTTGTTAGGCTTGTTTTATTTGCTGCTCAACACCTCAGTGTGCCCTCCTCAATGCTTTGCCCCACTACGCTTGTGTCTTGCCACATGTTCTGGTGCTCCGCCCACATCCCTAGCTGCACCTTTCAAGAACAGCGATTTCGTCTTGCTCATTCCTAGTCGCTCCTTGTTCACCCTCGTAATTATTCAAATCTCCCTCTGCAGGGCTCCAGGTGCCCTTGGCAGTTATCCGGGTTCCTTCAGACTTCAGAAATGCTCTTCTGCCTTCATCTGTGCTTATCATAACCCAGCGGCGGGCTGTGCGTGCGCTCAGCTGCTCTCTACGGTGCCTCCGCCATGGGGTCCGTGCCCTCCCTTGTCAACGCTCCATCATCCATGCCTCACTCTCACTCACCCAACTGCCACCTCACCCGAGCCTGGCTCTTCATACCCTCAGCTGTACATGTAGCCACGCTGTGCACTAATTTTACTTAATTCCCTCATCGGTACTCTGCATCACCTCAGGTGAGTTCTGCGCTCATTTCATGTCTGCTGCTGTCAATCACCTCAGGTGAGAGGAGGGCTACAGTTCGCCCACGTAGCCACGTCCTGCGTGCCGGGTGCATGTTCTCTGGGACCTGGGGTCACTCACCAACGCTCTCCAAGCCTCCCCCTCCTTACGGCACACGGTCATCTATGCCCTGCATGCCCACATTTTACAGTGAGCACCCATCTGTCCTCTCTTGCACCCTTACAGTTGCACCTGACACTTCCTCCCTGGCCGTTTTATACACAGACACATGAACACACCCATGATGTGTGCAGACACAAACACATGCTCTGCACTACCACAGCTGGGTTCTGTACGACCTATCATGCATCATCAGTCGTAAAAAAAAGTTTGTGAGGGCTGTGAAGGATTGTACAAAAAGAAAATAGTTTGCGATTTTATTTTGCCACTCCCAGACTCTGCCTTTGAGCTGCTGGGCGGTTACAGGTGTCTTGACCCATCTTCCTGTGTACACAAATGCTTAAAACCCGCTACGCCGTACAATCGACTACTTCTAATTTTGAATCCCTGGTTCTCGAATCCGAACTAAACTATCTTGATGGACCCTTATATTTTTAATGTTCTTGCAATATATACTTAAAATTGTTTGCAAAGCTGAATATTCTAGAAACACGTGACAAGAACGTTCTTAAAATATATTCTAACAGAAAATGTACTGCTTGTTCGCCCCATTAGCATATATTTCTTAACATGAAAACATCTCACGATGTCAGCGATCATTGTACAATGAAAATGATCGGCCCACCGGGCCCAGATGCAAAATATCACACTGTAAGCTACTAGAAGGGCACAAAAGCAGTTCTCCATTATTCCTTAATTGAGGTTATTCAGGAAACTAAACAATAAATCAATCATGCACAAGACGCTCCACCCTCTAATTCTACCCTCCAAATCCACCCTCCAAATCCACCTTCCAACTCCACCCTCCAACTCCACCCTCCAACTCCACCCTCCAAACCCCCTTCCAAGTCCACCCTCCAAGTCCACCCTCCAAGCCTACCCTCCAAGTCCACCGTCCACCGTCCAAGTCCACCCTCCACCCTCCAACTCTACCCTCCAAGTCCACCCTCCACCCTCCAAGTCCACCCTCCAAGTCCACCCTCTACCCTCCACCCTCCAAGTCCACCCTCCAGCCTCCAAGTCCACCCTCCAAGTCCACCCTCCAAGTCCACCCGCCACCCTCCAAGTCCGCCCTCCACCCTCCAAGTCCACCTTCCACCCTCAAAGTCCACCCTCCACCCTCCATGTGCACCCTCCACCCTCCAAGTCCACCCTCCACCCTCCAAGTCCACCCTCCACCCTCCAAGTCCACCCTCCAGCCTCCAAGTCCACCCGCCACCCTCCAAGTCCACCCTCCACCCTCAAAGTCCACCCTCCACCCTCCATGCCCACCCTCTACCCTCCAAGTCCACCCTCCAAGTCCACCCTCCACCCTCCAAGTCTGTGCTGATGTGCTGATCTGCTGCTCTCTTCCACCCCGCCTCCTTCTTTAACTCCATGTTCTCTTCTCCTGTGCTGATCTGCTGTTCTCTAAAACCCGCCTCCTTCTTTAACTCCATGTTCTCTTCTCCTGTGCTGATCTGCTGCTCTCTTTCACCCGCTTCCTTATTTAACTCCATGTTCTCTTCACCTGAGCTGATCTGCTGCTCTCAAACACCACGCCTCCTTCTTTAACTCTGTTATTTTCTCTTGTGCTAATCTGCTGTTCTCTTCCACCCGCCTCCTTCTTTAACTCCCTGTTCTTTTCTCCCATCCTGATCTGCTGCTCTCTTCCACCACGCCCTCTTCTCCAAAACCCTGTTCTCTTCTCCCGTGCTGACCTGCTGTTCCCTTCCACCGCCTACTTCTCTAACTCCCTGTTCACTTCTCTGCTCCTGTGCTGATCTGCTGCTCTCTTCCACCCGCCTCCTTCTTTAACTCCCTGTTCTGTTCTCCCATCCTGATCTGCTGCTATCTTCCACCCTGCCCCCTTCTCCAAAACCCTGTTCTCTCCTCCTGTGCTGATCTGCTGTTCCCTTCCACCCCCAACTTCTCTAACTGCCTGTTCTCTTCTCCTGTGCTGAACTGCTGATCTCTTCAACACGCATCCTTCTTTAACTCCCTGTTCTCTTATAATATGCTGATCTGCTGCTCTCTTCCACATACATCCTTCTGTAACCGCACACTCACATACATACAACCATGCACGCACACACATACAACAACACACATACAACCACACACACAACCACACACATCTATTTATCGCCCTCACTCTATCGCCCCCACTCTATCTATCACCCCCACTCTATCCATCGCCCCCACTCTATCTATCGCCCTCCCTCTATCTGACACCCTCACTCTATATATCCTTTATCTATCTATTGCCCTCGCTCCATCTATCTATTGCCCTCACAAGTCCACCCTCCACCCTCCAAGTCCACCCTCCAAGTCCACCCTCCACTCTCCAAGTCCACGCTCCAAGTCCACCCTCCAAGTCCACCCTCCACCCTCCAAGTCCACCATCAAAGTCCACCCTCCACCCTCCAAGTCCACCCTCCAAATCCACCCTCCAAGTCCACCCTCCAAGTCCACCCTCCAGGTCCACCCTCCAAGTCCACCCTCCACCCTCCAAGTCCACCCTCCACCCTCCAAGTCCACCCTCCAAGTTCACCCTTCAAGTCCACCCTCCAAGTTCACCCTTCAAGTCCACCCTCCACCCTCCAAGTCCACCCTCCAAGTCCACCCTCCACCCTCCAAGTCCACCCTCCACCCTCCAAGTCCACCCTCTACCCTTCACAGTCCACCCTCCAAGTCCACCCTCCACCCTCCAAGTCCACCCTCCACCCTCCAAGTCCACCCTCCAAGTCCACCCTCTACCCTCCAAGTCCACCCTCCACGTCCACCCGCCACCCTCCAAGTCCACCCTCCAAGCCCACCCTCCAAGTCCACCCTCCACCCTTCACCCTCCAAGTCCACCCTCCAAGTCCAACCTCCAAGTCCACCCTCCAAGTCCACCCTCCAAATCCACCCTCCAAGTCCGCCCACCTCCTTATTTAACTCCATGTTCTCTTCTCCTGTGCTGATCAGATGCTCTCTTCCACCCTGCCTCCTTCTTTAACTCCATGTTCTCTTCTCCTGTGCTGATCTGCTGCTCTTTTCCACCCGCTTCCTTATTTAACTCCATGTTCTCTTCACCTGAGCTGATCTGCTGCTCTCAAACACCACGCCCCCTTCTTTAACTCTGTTATTTTCTCTTGTGCTAATCTGCTGTTCTCTTCCACCTCTTACTCCTTCTTTAACTCCCTGTTCTGTTCTCCCATCCTGATCTGCTGCTCTCTTCCACCCCGCCCTCTTCTCCAAAACCCTGTTCTCTTCTCCCGTGCTGACCTGCTGTTCCCTTCCACCGCCTACTTCTCTAACTCCCTGTTCACTTCTCTGCTCCTGTGCTGATCTGCTGCTCTCTTCCACCCGCCTCCTTCTTTAACTCCCTGTTCTGTTCTCCCATCCTGATCTGCTGCTCTCTTCCACCCTGCCCCCTTCTCTTAACCCTGTTCTCTTCTCCCGTGCTGATCTGCTGTTCCCTTCCACCGCAAACTTCTCTAACTGCCTGTTCTCTTCTCCTGTGCTTCAACACACATCCTTCTTTAACTTCCTGTTCTCTTATAATATGCTGATCTGCTGCTCTCTTCCATATACATCCTTCTGTAACCGCACACTCACATACATACAACCATGCACGCACACACATTCAACAACACACATACACCACACACAGCCACACACACATCTATCTATCGCCCTCACTCTATCGCCCCCACTCTATCTATCGCCCCCACTCTGTCTATCGCCCCCACTCTATCGATCACCCTCACTGTATCTATCGCCCTCACTCTATATATCCTCTATCTATCTATCGCCCTCACTCCATCTATTTATCGCCCTCACTTCATCTATCTATCGCCCTCACTCCATCTGTCTATCTCCCTCACTCCATCTATCTATCGCCCTCACTCCATCTATCTATCGCCCTCACGCCATCTATCTATCGGCCTCACTCTATCTGTCTATCGCACAACAAAAGTATCACTCAGGGGCACCACACATCACTATGCGCTACCACAGCATCACTGAAGGCCACAGCATCACTTGTTGCCACCACAACATCACACATCGCCACCACAGTATCAATCTGTGCAAACATTCAACAACAACTGGCTCAAATATGTTCTCTCAATGTTTCAAGCTTTATTACAAATGTCACAAAAAAATGTTGATATTTCACTTCTGTTCTTATATTTTAGTCACGATAAAATACACTGAACATAATCTTCACAAAAGTTATTTACAAAAGTTTAAGCTATTGCCATTATAAATTACAATAACTTTTATTTAAGTATTAATTCGTTTTTTTTTATAAAAAACATTGTTATTTGTAAAATCAATACTTCTAAGTCACGTAAATACAAAACATGTTGCATTAGAAATGCTATAGGTGTCACATTTTCAAAAAATAAAAGCATTACCATTGTAAATGACAAACCTATTAATTTCACAATTTTCAAAAATAACACATAAATAACAAATTTGTCATGTCCAGGACAAATAACTCAAACTTTCCTAATGCGAGACCTATTGCATTGCAAATGCTTGTCCTCTGTTATTCCCATGTGCCCTATTATCACCTACTTATACTCACCTTTGACTTTTGTTCTAACTCTTCTCTTTGTTGCCCCTTGTTCTCATTCCCATCTAGCCTTCACTCCTTTCAAAGTTCTTCCTTTACCTTGACCTCTATCCTCCCCCAGAGCAAACCTCTCTCCTGTGCTTATTCACCCCTGTAGTTGGTCACTGATTTGTCTCCTACGTCTATTTCATATTATCTTAATAAGTGATCTTCTACATGAGTCCTCTGGGAGATTGGTTTGTATTAACATTTAGAGCCATATTTATCATTTTTTTCATGCAACGCAATGCAGCAAGACACTGTGTGAAAGGGAGAGGGCAGAAATATGCCATTTCTATTAAGATATGGGGCATTTCTACTCCCTCCTTGCGCTGGTGCATTTTTGGCTGCCCTGCACCATTTCGTACCTCCTTGCACCAAGGTGGAAGGGTGCCTATGTTGCGGGAAATATTTTTTTGTGCAGGAAGGTAATCCAGAGAGGCTTTTTCCTCTTTCTGTAGCACAAATAGAAAGAGGAAAAAATGAGGACCAAATAAATATATTGCTCCACATTACACCTCGACTGGGAAGGTATAGTGTTTTGAAGCATTCCCACGTCTACCGATCCTCGTAAATATAGGAATTCGTCAAAATCCGTGGGTGGATATGTGGGAACACCCAGGTTCCACCCATGGAACTCATCCCTTGGGCCGAGTAACGTAACTTTACTCCAGATTTACAAAGCACCGCAGGGACAGACAAGGTGGCCTTGCGTAGTTTGGTAAATTTCATCTAGGTTTTGCTTCACCCTTGCATTACCTTGGTTAGCACAAGGGCAATGCAGAAAAAACTTTGATAAATATGGCCCTGAATGTTCAACGTTTTTCTGTACTTTCGGTGAAAGACTTACATTCGCCAAACTTGTTTTACCAGTAAGGTACAATGCCACCCTCTATGGATTGAGTCGTGCTGCATAAAAATGAGAAATAAATAAATGTGATTTCACCTCCTTCACTTGTTCTTTAGGGGCACATTCTGTATTGCCCCCTCTCTCTCTGCCCACTATTGTTCTGGCATGGAAAACAGGCTACTCCCAGTTTGCAAGCTGTTGCTCATGTGTTACCCTTCTACTAGTAAGCAGGTACTACGCATGTGCTCACTTGCCTCCACAACATGTGATGCCTATTGTTTAATAGTGTTGGTGATTGTTGGGTGCTGTGATAGCGGCATGCACTTAATCAGCAAGTGTGTTGCCAGGATTGCCATGGTGACATTTTTCTTCACTTCTGTCTCCCAACAGCCTGGGCCCCTGCTTCCCATCTCCTCCCTTAGGACATCTGGCTCTTGTTTTGTGATCCACATTTACCTCTGCTTTGCTCTCAATGATGGTAGATGTGGTATGTCCATGGTCTTCCTTTTGGGGATTACATGTAAGAATTTTTACAACAAAAGTATTACTTGACATAAGTATTGCGGCCTAAACATTGTATGAAAATTGTTGCTCCATTGGGTGTTGAATTTCTACAATTATCTTTAATTGCCCAATATTTTAGTAAACAATATTTAGGCCACATTTTTTTGTCAAACGATATTTTAGGCCACACTATTCTGTTACCATACTCTGAAGGGTATTCGCACGTGCTGCTTAGTGCCATTGTAGGCTGTTCATAGAAAATTCTAGTATTCGGTGGGCTTGCGCAAACTCAGAAGACGTGGTGTATCTCCACGTTGACCTAAACATCCAGCATTGGGGAGCGGTACAATTGTCCGTTAATCGGGTTGCCAGATTCCACTCTGTGTCACTGCCCACATCTCCAGTAATTAGTAGTAGTTGAACCGGTGACGGTAATACTGATAGGTTAGATGATTGATATATATATATATATATATATATATATACATATATATATAATAATACCACACACCGCCTATTAAATATAAGAGATTTCTCAAGGTGATTTTTGCAGCTGGGGTAGGGGTGAGAAAAACACTAGCAATGGATTTAACATTTGGGACTCCCAATTTCTGCGTTCCTGTTTTCAGGGAACATCCTTTACAACGAAACTATTACAACGCTGTACCATTACAACGCAGGTTTTACAACGACTTTTCTTCGCTGGAAGGCGCACTAGGATAGGGAATAGTTTAATTTACTATCCAACACCTTCCCTACTATCCACGGGGACTGGAGTTGGAATAGTAAATTAAACTATTCACTATCCAGCACCCCCCAACGCAAGTCGTTGTAACGACTTGCGTTGTAAAACCTGCGTTGTAACGGTACGCGTGGTAATACCACGCGTTGTACCGTCATACATCCCTGTTTTCCACATAAAGCAACAATGGCAGCCGGAAATAATACCACTGGACTAACCATTTCTGCTATATTTATCGCCTCACTAGCATATCAAGGCCCGAACTAGTTAGTACTTTAGTAAATCAGCTTTTTATACACAAGATAGCGCTCTCACCTCTATAGCGCTCTTGCCTAGCACCACCTTCTCCATGAGGGCCCACGTGCACATATAGGATGATTCTCTGATTTATAACAAGCATAAAGATGATTATTCACTGACAGCCAAACACAGGCCTCCAACTAGCGTGCATACACTTCCTTCCAGCACACCACAGCTGCAGCTATATAATGTTCACCAGCCACAGCTAGACTTCCAGCGTGCCGAAGACTTGACAGGGCCGCATATTTTTGCAATTATCTGCATAAAAAAGGATTTCGTAGCAAGGAAACAGTGGTATTTGTTGATCATTATAGCACACAAAAAGCCTACACCCGCTGCACGCTGAAATCGACGGTAAGCAGAGGAGTTTATTTTCAACAAGACTATGATTTCTTTCGCCATGCATGCCCCACTTGCAAATTGAATTGCTGTAACTCAATGCCAGGCATCACGTTATTTCAAGTTCTGTTGCCTTGGAAACCGGCGTATACTGCTGGGAAAAAGCTGCCGGCCTCTGTTCTGGCTGATACTATTAAAACATATCTGCGCGGCGTCCGCGAGATGCGGGGCTCTGACGGCGCGAGCACCGAGGGGCAGCAGTGCGGCTGCTAATTGAACCGCACAGACCTCCGTTCGGAACGTAATTCCACGTGAGCACGTGCTCATTAAGATGCCAGTTCAAATGGAGAACACGATTAATGCCCATATTACCTCCTGTGCACGTGTATATTCGAATGGTAAAATTGTATGTGGTATATGGTTGGTTTTACCGCAATAATGACAGTTTAAAACTGCGTCACAGCACGGACAAACTGTACCAATGTGTGGAAAAATGCACAAAAACATACATTAACGCTGTTACCCTTTAATCTGATTCATCTGATTTTTTTGCACTTTTATCTAGCTCAAACTCCACCGAAGGTATTGGAGCTCTTTACATAAGCAGCAGTTACATTTCATTACTGGGTTTTACCCCCCAAGTTAACACTTCGGTGAATGTGCTGCCAGATGTGGTCTTGTCAGTAATGGCAGAATGAAAGAAATTGCCAGTGATAGCAAAAGCAGACATTGTTCTGCTCTGTATACTTGTGCAGTTCACTGGTAATTGAGGACATCCAGTGGTTATACCGGCAGACGACCGGATAATACCACATTTGTTCACATTATTTTCAGAGATGGCTCTCGCATCTTTTTGCTGCCTGAGAAAAGTTGCACAAATAACCGGGAACAAGCTCAGCTTTTTTGTTGTTGTATGTACCAGTCAAGAACGTATTCTTGTCCTCAAGGGCAAATTGCAACAAATACTTTTGTAGCTCTACAGCACCAGGCATGTTGCCTTCAAATAAACAATTCTGTGCTGCGTTCTATAACGTACAATTATCTTATAACTACACAACAAAAAGCTAGTCCGCAATTAAAATGATACTCAAAACACAATGAAGCAGGCTAGGCATAACAACACAAGTAAAACGTACTACAACATAGTGCGAGGCTTGCTGTGTAATGTTATACACGGCATAGTATCAGTTTGTGAGGAATTATTTTATGCAGATATAGCCCATTATGCTCACTGACCGCCCAGACACCTGTTTGATCATGCGCATATGAGCTCAAGGGGTTGACCTTTGCAATATTGGAACTCACCTTTGAGCAGGGATTTGGCCGATGAAGAAGAACCAACCCAATTTCTCTGGTGTGCTCTCACTGATGTGTGCAAAGTGTCCTTTAAAGGGGCAGACATTAGTTATCAAACTTGACACTCCCATGAAGAAATGAGGGAATAGTCTAGTACCTTCTCTCACACGTGCCTTCATCTTGCTGTCAAAGTAGATCATATATAAGGCTCCCATTTTTCATTTTTTTACTGATTTTCACAGATAAATACAGACAGAAAACTATGTGTTTCCTATCTGTATTTATTTTAAAAGCGGAAAAATACTGAAATGTGTGCTTCTTGTGAGTGACTCTACATGTTGTCTTTCATGAACTCCAGGCAAAAGCTGAGCATATAGTAAGCATAGGGAGTTAAAAACAGGGTGAGATTTCCTTAAATACAGGCATATGTTAACATATATTTGTATATGATGTTAATATGTACATGTTGGTGTCATGTTTTGTTATATTTGGCTGCTTAATTTGCTAAAACATGAAATGTATCAAAGTATGAGCACATGTTTATTTATCAGTTAAATAAATGTGGACATATACAATTTTACGACTCCCATTCATTCTCAAGCGCCAAATAAATATGGACAAATAGCAGTAAGATGACAAAAAAATTAATATGGATAAATACAAACAGAAATGTAAAAAAAGACAATCCCATTAAACCGGGAACCCTAATCATATATGAAATTGAGCTAATAAGACCATCCAGTATAAATAAAGCTCTGTTGACAAATGGATTTATGCAAAGCTCTTCATTAAGATTGGTCCCTATGATTAACCATCGTTTCACTTTGACTCATAGTTTAAGAGATAAACAATACTTCCCTCCTCTGTCGCGTGGATGGGGTGCAGCAAAAACTCTTTTCAAACTTGTGATGGGGATGGTATCACTCACTGGCTCTCGCAGTCTAAGCTCATGTGGTAGGAACCCTTTAACAAGAAAAGATGCCCAATTGCAATTAAGGATTTCTTTCATCCAAGATTTAAATATTCTGAAAAATTGCTTGCCTGACATTCAAAGCAGGGTTTCCCCCAACATTCTCAAACAAAACTGGTTAAAAACAAAGTTAATACTGATTAACTAACTAGTGGTTGCCATCCCTACAATGACTGGCATGCCTGATGGTGATAGTTTTGCTTCCTTTCTGGCCAAATCAGTGGCATCACTGGAAATGCACATTGACTCACACTTTTCCATCATGCCACACATTGAACACACAGCCAAGAAATCCAGAGCCAAGTTGAATATTGTTACAAAAAACTCACACCACTCCTAGAGATCAGTGGTGTTTGAAATGTGGTAAAATAACTTGTTTTGTCATCTCGTGACTATGGGAACTGACTCCTGGCGAAGACTACCTCACAGAACTAGCTCCCGTGCTTTGGAACTTTTTTTCTCCAATTTGTGACAATCGAAAACTCTGTTAAGCTTCAAAAAGAGTCTCAAAATGTATTTGTTCAACCTCTTTCTCAATATTAAAATCCACTGAACTAGTAATGATTGCTGTTTTGTCCATTCCTAGTTTTAATACCCTGCTTCTATTGCACGTTTTTCTATTTCTAATTCTTCTTGCCCTTTCATTTGCTAACTTCTCATCCCAGCTGTTGCCTCACTATGCATGACTCCCTTCCCATAGTTTCTGAACCTGTGTCATTTCCCCCGATCCTTGTCTTCCTATCATGTCTTCCTCCATACTCTTGACTCTTTGAATTAATGTTCGTCTCTCCTATTCTAATTGTCTTCTTCTGTGGTCGTAATTGCATTCTTCTCCATGGTCCGTGTATGTTGTTTCAAATTGTTCAGAATTTGATGTTCTCTGCAAAGACGCTCCCCACCGATGTTGTTACTTGTGCAGCTTGCTGATTCCCTTGGGTCTATATACTGTAAGCTTTAAAACATAAATGAATAAATCAGTAAACCTTAGTTAGCCTTCTTTGCCTAGTAGAACCCTTACTGTCTTACCCTGTACCTCTTTGTCAACTAAAAATTAAGTTAAATGGACCTCTCTATAACCCTCAAGATTCTTGGGGCCTCATGTACAAATCTTTTTTGGAGGTTGCAAATTAATCATCTGCTTGCAACTGCAAAAAAGCATTTTTAATGTACAAAAGCCAAATTGTGATTCGGTTACTTATTACCAAATCGCAATCTGGTTTGCGATTTGATATTTTGGAAGAGGCATGTTTTGGGCATCCCTTCCCAATACTGATTCGCAGTGTTATGCATTAATGTTTTGAGACTGAATTGCAGTCGCAAACATTCATTTTTTTAGTGACACTTTGAAGCTGGTCGCAAATGGGACCCCTTCCCGTTTGAAAATTAAAAAAAATATTTTTTAAGAGCTGGCAATTAATTTTAAACGTGTAATGTTTTCTTTTGAAACGCATCCCATTTTCTCTTAAGGAAAATGGGGTGAATTGAAAAGAAAAAAGGTTGCTTTATTTAAAAGCAGTCACAGGCATGGTGATCCGCAAATCCTAGAAGGCCAGCATCCCTGTGATGGCTGCCATTCCTATGATCCCAAACTGTGACCTACCTCATTAATTTTCATTTCGTAGGTCGATTAGGAATCGCTAAATGAAACTCAACAAGTTTCGTACAATAGGATTAGCGATTTCCTAATTACAATATGAAGAAAATCAAAATTTTTGGGAAATCGTTATCCCTAAATTTTGTACATCTGGCCTTTGGTGTCCAAAAAATAGAATTCATTCACACCAATACAATGCCTTCTTTTCCCTGCCGTTGTAGTAGTCTCTTTGTCTTCTGTCGAGGAATATCTTGCCTCAAACCTGCCATCGACTCATAAGGCAGAACACCCGTCCTAAGTCCTGCTCTTGGATGGGAATCCCTCTAATGACATGTGTAAAGTTGATAGAGAACTTGCTGGTGAGCCCCCTTCAGTCTACTTGGGTTAACTGCTTCACTGTGTTTTTTTTTTTTAGTTTTATATAGCGCGAAATTGACTTGAGACATCGGGCGTCAGAGCGCTTTACATAGCACCAGTTTTGTTACAGAAGGACACATTCATTTTTGTTAGGCACGGGGAGATTAAGTGATTTGCCCAGAATCACAGGATGTTGAGCGTCGTTGCTGAGAGTCAAACCCGATTCCCCAGCTTCGAGGTCCACCCCTTGTAGTGACTTGCCAACAGGACACTAGGAACCTGTAGGTCACTAAAGGGACACTGAAGAAACCAGACACCACATCCGGTCAGGGGTGTGGGGAAGGGGCATTCAGGGTCTGTGGAATTTTAATTTGCGATCTGAACATCATCTGCGCCAGCTTGTCACCTATGTACTACATGCACGGCAGCTATTCTAGGTCACCTATGTATTACGTGCACGGCAGCCATTTTAGGTATCATGGTCTCCCTGTCCACGATCGATCGCCAGCACGTCCCTCTGACCCAGCAAGCATCCTCCGCGCACCCTGGCTCCCCCTCCCTCCTCCTCCTTATGAGCATGACCCTTCTGCATGACCCTGTCCTTGGGAGTCACGCCAGCGCCTGACCAACACCTCCTCTCCTCCCATGAATGCCCCTCTGTTGATAAACCTCCCTCCTGCGCTGGATTGTCCACGTGGCATGAATACCACTCCATTGATGGCCCCTCACCCCGTGTCCGACTGTCCACACAGGTCCGAGGCCATTGCCTAAGCCGGGAGATATCATTTACTGCCCTTTATTGTATGAGGTCGCTCTCCTTCAAAGGACCCTCTATTGATCCAGGCCTCCCCACCCCCTGTGATATGATCAGGCGCACACATCCTAAGACTCGACGGAACACTCAGCTGCGTGATGGTCCCCTCCTCTTATCAGCAGGTTGAAAACCTCTATTGTGAAGGTATATGGGGGTGGGATTGACACTAGGATTACGGGGATGTCTTTTTCTCTTGCCTTACAAAGACTTGATTGTATTAAAGGAAGGTCACATGCCATAAACCAGTGTATAAGAGGCCAGGCCTCCGAGAGGCTGTTAGAGCACCTCGACATGATACCTTGTTGTCTGATCTGATGTGTTCTGCTCCGTCGGAATAAACTTCTGTTTCCTGCCTTCTGGTCTCCGGCGCCTGCCTCATTGCTTGGTAAACTTGAATGGTACAAGGGCGGTTAGCGCCGGGCAAATCTTGAGAAAGGTCCTAGCCCTACCTTTTTCTACAATTGGCGTCCCAAAGCGTGGGGCCCATCAGCGACACGTGGATCCAGTGGGAGAGGTCCCGACGACAGAGTGAACGACTGCAACGATCGGGAAGAGCTCGTGTCCGATAGACCCTCGTCTGACAGCCGATCATCCGACCTTCACTAGTTCTGAACAGACCTCTCTCGAGTGATCTACGGTCCTGACTGGGAACCATCAGGAGTGCCGCGAACAACACGAAGGAGAGAGGACGATCGGGCGCTGGATCCAGAGGACAGGAAACCGTCCATGCGGTCCGGGTAAGGTCGTGTAAACACGACAAATGAAGGAAAATTGTTTTTGTTTGGATAATACTAGTATTACGCTTTGTTGAAACCCTCTGGAGATTCACTGTCTGCAAACGGGGAAAAACAAACAGGCTCTCTCTTTGCAAGCAGTGAAGGATAGGTAACGCAGACTTTTGTCCCCATTGTAATCCGTCGTGCCTATCTTCCTCCCCCACTGTTTCCCGAACTATTGTTCGTGGATTATTGTCTGGAGATTCTTTGTCTGCAAACAGGGAAAAACAAGGCCTCTCTTTGCAGGTAGAGAAAGAGTGGGTAACGATAATTTTTCGTGCCCACTTATTCTCCCCACTGGATTGTTTGATTGGCCGATTATTCGGTATTGGTTCTTTTGAGGTATTCACGGCCTCCAAACAACGTAGAATAGAAATATTCTGTCTAGTCTTTGTCCGCCGTGATAAGATAGGTAGTGCAGACTTTTGTCCCCGTTGTAATCCGTCATGCCTGTCTTCTCCCCACTGGTTGGTAGCCTGTTTAGCCCGGACCGCTTATTAGAGATGAACCATCCAGCTCCACTGGAGGGCACCCCTAATAAGGACATGTTCACTAAGTATGGACTAGTCGCTATAGCTTACACTAAACTATGGCATAAATATACGAAAAAGAACCCTGAAAGTCAGTGGCCACTGATAGGTTCCTTTGACGAAAATAAAATAAAAACATTAGAAATAGCGCTCCAGAAGAGTAAGACCACGCCCACTATGCTCGACAGTATCGGCATGTGGCGCAAAGAAACGGAACAGCGAAAGAAAAGAGAAGAAGCAAAAATAGGGAAAGAATTACGAAAGGCAGCCCATCTAGCCGCAAAGCAACTAGAAGAAGAAATAAAAGAAAGAAAGGAAACTATGCAAAACCAAGAATCAGGGTCGACAGGCCAATGTCCTGTTAGGACCCCCTCTGCGCTCTACCCTGAATTGCCCTCCAAACAACGAGCGAACGATGAGTTACTACTAGGTCCCCCAACCATCTACATGCCCCCTCCATATGCCCCCTGTCGACAAAGCTTTCACGCTCCGAGTGGGAGCGAAAGCGATCTCAGCGCTGGTGCACCAGCCCTCACGGCCTTTGCACCAGCCACATTAACAACCTCATCAGACGACCCCGAGTCTAGCAAACAATCATCGGCCAGACTAAATAGGTTGAGCAAAGATGAGCGGGATGGGATTGACAAAATAGCAAAGACATTAGTAGAACGAAGGGAGAGCGAAGATTATACAATGAGCGTATATAATTCACATGCCGACAGTCACAGACGGCATTTCATCTTGCGATTCAGCTACTACACCCTGAACGCGTATGAAGATAGGTATCAGAGTAAGGGACCCGCTAAATTAACAACACTGTATAGGAAAATTGATGTTGGAGATGGGACCGAACGTGAGGCGACGGAGCTCTTCATGCAGATGCTTGAGGTCTTCCGCCACCTCACAGAACAGAAACCAGAAGCCAAGGTTACGGTCTCTGAAACAACCTCGGCAGAAGTAGCCAATACTATGATGCCTATCAGAGAAGCGGCTCCTTACTGGATCCCGCCACGGGGCCAGGGAACGAGCGATGATATTAATAATGAAAATGCAAAGGGAAGGGTTGTGTACAATTGGGTTTACCAACCGTGGGATCGACAAGATATCCTAACCTTTAAGCAAACCCTGCCCGACTTAAGAAAGAACCCGACAGCATTTTATACCGAATTAGGCACAGCCTTGGGTTCGACAATAATGACTTTAGCAGATATTGACTTGTTCTTTGGGCTATGTCTGCCAGCCGACGTGTGGAAGCAAATCCGGAAGGCTGACCACACGGATCTGTTTGGACATACCTGGGACCAACTCGGTAAACTAGACAGACAGCGAGAGCCGGGGAGTAAACCAGTGAAGGACATACTGGAACTCCCAGATAAAATAGTCCAGAAATTAAAAACACTGGTCCCGGAAAGAAAAGTAGACTGGTCGATAGTCACGGCCTGTCGACAGAAACCCCAGGAAGATGTGTCAGAATACTTCTCCCGATTTGAGACAGTGTTCTCCGACTACAGTGGCCAGGACATGACCACCGCAACCGGACAGCACCTGTTTGTGCAAAATTATGTAAAGGGACTAACTCAAGAAGTCTCCCAAAAACTACAGACGAGTGAGAGTAGTTGGGGGGCCTCCAAACCCGCAGCCATCCTTCAGATGGCTCAGTATTACGAGCACCAAAAGAATGAGAATGATAGGGCATCCGAGAAGAAGAAGAAAGATTTAAAGGAAAGGGTAATGATAGCCCAGATACAGGGTATAGCGCTAGGACGGGAACATCAAAGGGGGAACTACCAATCAAATGCCCCCAGAGATCTACCTCCTAAGGATCACACCCCGACATCTCACACTGGACGGAGAGACATTAGCAATGACCAATGCGCCTTCTGCAAAGGGTTCGGCCATTGGAAAACCCAGTGTCCGGTTTTGCTAGAGGTGAATAGAAATAGGGATTCCAGGGATGTGGCAGGTGGTCCAAGGAATAGAGTACAGGGACGAGGGAACTCCAACGACACTAACAATGACAGATCAGGAAGACTGAATACATTTGACCGTCCCCGACAGAATCAATATCAGCTATCCGAAGGTGAAAATGCCCCCGATTTTGCATAGGACTGCCAGGGGCAAGGGAGGGATCCAGTCGAGCTCTGTGTTGACCAGCAAGGTCCTTATGTCACCGCTAAGGTCTTGGGTACAGAGTCTCCATTCTTGGTAGACACTGGGGCGACACGTAGTGTGTTATCAAAACGACTGATTCCAAGGGCACCCTTGTCTGGCTCACACATAACGTCGATAGGATTCGATGGGACGCCCTCCACTAACCCCCTGTCCGTACCTATTACCTTTGACCTAGAAAACAACAATGCTGACGCGACATTTCTACTCTCCTCCAACTCCCCTGACGCCATTATGGGCATTGACTTACTGAAACATTTTCGAGCTACCATTAGGTGTTCCCCAGATGGAATACGAGTCATCCTGTACGACAACCCAGACATGGCCAGATCCCGTCCCCCACGACATATGTGCCCCATAACTGACTCTGACATGTCCTTGCTTGATGCCCTGCCCCCGTACTTGTGGGCCAAAAACGACTCTGATGTGGGGCGAATGATGATTGATCCTATCCACATAACTGTACGACAGGACGCTATACTCCCGAAACTCCCGCAATATCGGATATCCCCAGAGGGTGAGAAGGCACTGGTAGCGATCATTCAGTCTCTGGTAGATGCAGGAGTGGTTGAAGAAGTGGTTAGCAACGTCTGCAACAGCCCAATCCTACCTATTGTTACTCAATCGATTGGCCCTAAGCAGCGCCCTTGTGCCTACTTCTCCGCCACTCTTGATCCTGTAGCCAGAGCCTTACCTGCCTGCCTTCGAGCAGTAGCTGCCGCTGCTGTCTCCATCCGTCAGAGCGAGGGAATCGTACTCTCCAACTCCCTCACTGTATTAGTGCCCCATGCAGTTGACACCCTTTTGAACCAGACAAAGACCCAACACCTGACTAGCGCACGACTGACAGGGTACGAGTTGACTCTGCTTGCACCCCACATCACACTAAAGAGATGCACGACTTTGAATCCTGCCACATTGTTACCCCTGCCTGAAAACGACCCCGACGCTCCTCCCATACACGACTGTGCGACCCTCACAGACGAACAGACTAGGAGTAGGGTTGACCTCCGAGACACTGCTTTTCCTGACCCCGATGGAGAGCTATGGGTAGACGGCTCATGCATCAAACTCCCAGATGGCACCACTTCAGCTGCCTATGCAGTCACGACAGCCCGAACAGTAGTTGAGACAGCCTGCATCACACAACGATCCGCCCAGGCAGCAGAGCTGATAGCCCTCACCCGAGCATGCATCATAGCCGCAGGGACCACCGCGAACGTATATACGGACAGCCAGTATGCCTTCGGAGTGGTCCACCATTTTGGGCTCCTGTGGAGGGAGAGGGGATTCCTGACGTCCCACGGTACCCCAATCCTCCACGGAGATTTAGTGTCCGCTCTGATTGAGGCAGTTCTCCTCCCCAAACGATTAGCGGTGATCAAATGTCAGGCACACAAAAGAGTGACAGACTTAGTCGGACAAGGGAATGCATTAGCCGACATCACTGCACGAACCACAGCTGAGAATAGGACAGTGACACGCATATATGTGACTAGGTCACAAGCAGAAAAATGGAGTGACACAAGGGAAATGATCAGAGACATACAGTCGGCCAGCACCCCTCACGAATTGACTAAATGGGCAAGGGTGGGTTTGAAGGACGAAGAGGGTTGCTGGCGAACAAAAGATGCAAACAAATGGTTGCTGCCCGACTCATATCTGATTCCCATACTGACGATGGCACACTCCCCCGCACACATAGGATCTGCACCCATGATCGAACTCGTTTCCAAAGTCTGGCATAACGACAAAATCCCCGACTCAGCCAGACGCCTAGTTCAGCAGTGCCTCATCTGTCTGCAACACAACCCCGGGAAAGGGACTGTAGTACCCCGGGGAGGGTTCGGGACCCCCAATCACCCCTTTGAGGTCCTTCAGATGGATTACATCCAACTAGAGAGATGCCAAAACCTGAAGTATGTACTAGTCATTGTGTGTGCCTTCAGCAAATGGGTGGAAGCCTATCCAACCCGTGACAACACTGCCATGACTACTGCCAAAGTACTACTGAAGGAATTCTTCCCTCGCTATGGCCTTTGCCGAATTTTATGGAGCGACAATGGCCCCCACTTCATAGCTGAGGTTATCCAATTAATCCTAAAGGGGTTGGGGGTGAAGCAACGATTTCATGCGGTCTTCCACCCCCAATCCGCTGGTCTAGTGGAACGCCATAATGCCACGCTGAAGCTGAAACTGGCAAAAATAGTGGCCACCACTGGACTTAACTGGCCGGATGCCCTCCCACTGGCCTTGTTATCGATGCGCTCCACTCCCACCAAGCACCATTTGACCCCCTACGAGGTCGTGTTTGGGCGTCCGATGAATCTCTGGACTGCCCCCAAACCGACCTCCATTCATGACGTCCCAGACGTCCTACTATCTGATTATTTGTGCAAGTTAACTAAAACGTTGTCTGTCATTCATCAACAGGTGCAGCAGGCTATCCCCGATGCTTCCAGGGGCCCCGGCCATGACATCCAACTGGGAGATTTCGTGCTGATACGAAATTTCCAGCGAACCAAGAGTCTGGAACCTCGGTGGACGGGCCCCTGGCAAGTGCTGATCACCACCCGAACGGCACTCCGAGTGGAGGGGAAGAAGCACTGGCTGCACGCGCATCATTGCCGAAAAGTCTCTGCAAACCTGGCTACGACAGAAAACGTCAGCACCCAAGAAGAGCTCCTGAGCAAAGACCGACCGATATTGGACTGTTATCCCGATACTGGGGCACTCGAACTTGCAAAATTCTCCGATCCCACTGTGCCATCCAGAGAAGGGTATTTCCTGCGTCGAAAGGAGGGAGTTTTGGCTAAGTAGGCCACGGACTAAGTTAAATCTCAGAACGGTGACCTAAACACAGTCAAGGGTTGCCGGGAGAGAAGCTAAACGAGGTCTGTGGTTCTGCCCGCTACCGAGCTCCCTTGAAGGTGATGGAAGCGCCAGATAAGAAGATGATGGAAGCGCCAGATAGGAAGATGATGGAAGCAACAGGAAATACCCAGTATAGAAATCCAAAGACTGACAACTTGCACAAATCAAAGACAATCGCACTCTTTATTGTCTTCCTCTTCTGCCTCCTCCTCATGACCTCCTTCTGGATTCTGGAGGAAAGCACACCGGCTCATGAGGCATTGCTACCTACTGCACAGCCGACCCCCCTGAAAGAGCATCACCTAATCTCTCTGTCGCCTCAGCTCCGAGAAAGGCGCAGGGAATTCTGGAACAATTCCTTCGTGCAACTGTTGCACCAACACAACATTGCTGCAAATGCTACGAACTGTTGGATCTGCGGGTTGCTCCCGCATGCCACTGGACACTCTATTCCCTTCATCCCTTCACCCTTCTCAGTTCACGGCTCTTGCCTCGCCTGGCTGATCCTCATGCAAGAGAGCCACAAGGACAACGCCACCTCCGGCCGGACAGTGTCACACTTCTACTCTGGGTTCTGGCTGAACAGAACCGGAAAGACTCCTGCTGCCCTGTGTCCTGCGCTCACAGGCGCCACCTTCATCAAAAACATTCCAGCCAAAGAACGAGTCGAAGTACAGGTGCTCCACAATCCAGCCAGGACCACCTTCTCTCATCTACAAAAACAAACTACCGCTACACTGACTGTGGCTCTGTCTGTCATCAATGTCACAGGTCTTGTGTGTCTCGAAGGCCATGGAACGCAGCTGGTGGGTCACAGCGCCTGCCAGACCACCAGAACATTGGACTCAGCTGACCCCCCTTCCTTTGTTGCTTCTCCAAACATGTACTTTGTGTGTGGCACCAAGGCCTACACCTGGCTCCCGAAGGGTTGGAAGGGTACCTGTTACATTGCCTTCGTTCTCCCACCCACATATGTAGCCCCTGCCAACCATCACAGGCAGAGGCGTGCAGACGACCTTGGACAAGCCGACTCCACCGGAGCACAGTTCCTAGATGCAGCAAAGGGACTTGTTCCTCTGTGGGGCCCAATGGCAAACAGCCGTGCTATCCGGCACCTGACCCAGGCAGTAGAAACAACGATCAACATCACTGCTGGTATCCTCGCCAACAACACTGCGGAACTTCAGGCGGTCCGCCTCGTGACCCTCCAAAATAGACTTGTCCTAGACGTGGTCCTAGCCGACCGAGGAGGAGCGTGCCGCATCATCGGATCCAGCTGCTGCACATACGTGCCTGACAACTCGCCTTCAGTCTACAAAGCCATTGAACACCTCCACAGACTTTCCTCAGAGGTTCACCAAGAACAAGAAGGATGGTCACTTGGGAGCTGGTTTTGGGACACCTTGAAGAATTGGGGTTGGAAGTTGTTTTCCTTCGTGCTGATACCTGTTGTAATATTATGTGGGTGTTGTTTAGGTATCCAATGTCTGCCCCCTTTGTGCGGCCTTGTATCTAACTGTATGTGCCCAAAGACTTTGGACTTCCGAAATGAGCACATGAGTCCCCTCTATGAAGTAGAAATACGTGGCCTTATGGGGATAAATCCAAACTGACAAGTTGGCGAGATATGTTAAAAGGGAGGACTGTGGAATTTTAATTTGCGATCTGAACATCATCTGCGCCAGCTTGTCACCTATGTACTACATGCACGGCAGCTATTCTAGGTCACCTATGTATTACGTGCACGGCAGCCATTTTAGGTATCATGGTCTCCCTGTCCACGATCGATCGCCAGCACGTCCCTCTGACCCAGCAAGCATCCTCCGCGCACCCTGGCTCCCCCTCCCTCCTCCTCCTTATGAGCATGACCCTTCTGCATGACCCTGTCCTTGGGAGTCACGCCAGCGCCTGACCAACACCTCCTCTCCTCCCATGAATGCCCCTCTGTTGATAAACCTCCCTCCTGCGCTGGATTGTCCACGTGGCATGAATACCACTCCATTGATGGCCCCTCACCCCGTGTCCGACTGTCCACACAGGTCCGAGGCCATTGCCTAAGCCGGGAGATATCATTTACTGCCCTTTATTGTATGAGGTCGCTCTCCTTCAAAGGACCCTCTATTGATCCAGGCCTCCCCACCCCCTGTGATATGATCAGGCGCACACATCCTAAGACTCGACGGAACACTCAGCTGCGTGATGGTCCCCTCCTCTTATCAGCAGGTTGAAAACCTCTATTGTGAAGGTATATGGGGGTGGGATTGACACTAGGATTACGGGGATGTCTTTTTCTCTTGCCTTACAAAGACTTGATTGTATTAAAGGAAGGTCACATGCCATAAACCAGTGTATAAGAGGCCAGGCCTCCGAGAGGCTGTTAGAGCACCTCGACATGATACCTTGTTGTCTGATCTGATGTGTTCTGCTCCGTCGGAATAAACTTCTGTTTCCTGCCTTCTGGTCTCCGGCGCCTGCCTCATTGCTTGGTAAACTTGAATGGTACAAGGGCGGTTAGCGCCGGGCAAATCTTGAGAAAGGTCCTAGCCCTACCTTTTTCTACAGGTCGGCCATCAAGGGATGCAGATGTGCGTGGGCACACGGGGTCCACAATATAGAAATAAAGAAGTGAAGACCATTACCTGTCTGCAGAGTTTGGTGAACAAAGGTGGGATCACAGGAGCAGAAGTGGAAGTGGAATGGATCGCCTTCCAGAGAGGAGCGCGGCGCAGCCAGGAGCCCACCCTGGTCCACTGGCCACTCGGAAGAAGACGCCTGGGTAAAGCCTGGGTGAAGACAGAGGCAAAGCGGAGCCAGGAGCCCACCCTGGTCCGAGCAACGGAGCAAAGAAATGCGACACGGGAGCCCACCCTGATCATCGACGACAGCTGTAAAAGCAGCGTCGTGGCTGGGGAGACTAAGAAAAGGAAGCGGAAACAAAAGGAGCAAGAAACGGCATCCGCCAGCGAGGCATTGCAAGGGAGCGCTCAGCAAGTTAAATCGCTAAAAGAAGAAGCGCGGGGTAGTTCAAAGGAACTATCGCGAGATTGCGGCGGCCATCTTAGAATCAGGCGGAATGAGCCAATAGGAAGCCAGTAAAGAGTGGCAGCCATCTTGAAGTCAGGCGCTCATAAGAAAGAATAGGAAATCTTGTGAGAACACGGCGGTCATTTTAAAGTCAGGCGAACTGGGCCAATAGGAGGCCAAAAAAACAGCGGTGGCCATCTTGAAGTCAGGCGCCCATAAGAAACAATAGGAAACACTGGAAAGAGTGCAGAAAAGGCCAAAAAGACATAGAAAAGTGAAGGAAAAAAAAGCACAAGACAGGCAATAAAGCAATAAATAAAGGAAATAAAAGAAAAAAAAGGAAAGAAGAATGCTAAAGAAGAAAATAAGAAAATGAGTGACAATGATGAGAAACAGAGCACAAAAGCAATTTTCCGCAGGCCGCTACTGTTTAGCCTATCAGAGCCTCAAGGAGGCATCAGGTGGGAAAGATGGGTCAGGAAGTTTGAACGCTACATGATTGCCACAGACGTCCCGGACAACAAGCAACTACTACTACTAATGAATCTCGCAGGGGACGAAATAGAAGATCTATTATTAACGTACCCCGCTGACCAGACTGCGGACTACAAAGGAGTGATGCAGTGTCTCACACGGAAGTTTGACCCACAACGCAATGTTGACTTCGAAAGATACACCTTCAACACGGCATGCCAGCAGGGAGAAGAGAGTCTGGATGATTTTGCAACGAGACTAAGGAAGCTGGTAACATACTGCGAGTTCGACAAATTCGACAATGAGCAAGCGATAAGTCTGCGCATCATTGAAGGTTGCAGATCCGTGGAGTTTCGAGCGCGCGTTCTGAAGGAACCAACAACGTTGGAGACCATATTGACGATGGCTCGGAATGAATCACGGGCCACAGAACACGCAAAACAGATGGAGATGGGAAAAGAGAAGAGGGTGGCAGTAGCACATCACGTCACTGGAAATTACAAGAAGAAAGAGTACCAAGCGCTGATCCTGCAAAAGAAAGGCGAACAAACATGCTATTGATGTGGCCTCGAATTCCCGCACGTTGGTGCCTGCCCCGCAATGGGTCAAAAGTTCAGGAAGTGTAACAGAGACAATTATTTCTCGAGCACGTGCATGACCAGACAATTCAGGCACGAAAGAGGCAGAACGATGAGACCGCGGATGACAAGTAAGAGATATGTACGGCACATGGAAACTGCCAATCGCAGCTTCTCAGATGAATCAGAAGAGGCGGCAGCACCCGTGACGGAGGAGAGGCTATATCTGATGTCAGACGCACCAAGAGAAAACTATGACTCGGAGCACATTCACCTCGTGGAGAAGAAGCAAATAAAGAAAACAGTCACTGTAGACATTGGTGTAGGAAGCCACCGAGCACAATTTGTGCTCGACAGAGGAGCAACTTGCAACATCATGTGCGTATCTGAATACCAAAGGATGAGAGTGAAACCACAGCTGTCACCGTCAACAGTAGATGTGTTCACGTGGGGCTCCCGACGGCCAGTAGAAAACATGGGAAAGTTCAAAGAAACCCTAACATACAAAGGCAAAGCATACCAAGAAGAAATACATGTACTCAAAGGTGACATTCTAGCACCATGCCTGCTCAGCAACGTGACAGCTCAGATAATGGGACTACTGGCCATGAAATATCACATGTCTGAAACTGGAAGCATCCTACAAGAGTACCCAGCAATATTGAAAGGCCTTTGGAAGCTGAAGGGAAAGCAGATTACTCTGCACATCAATGAAGCGGTCAAGCCGGTAGCCCAGCATCACAGGAGAGTACCAATCCACCTACAACCACAGGTGGAAGAAGAGATAACAAGCTTACTGGCACAAGATATCATTGAACCTGCCGAAGGGCCAACGCCTTGGGTGTCCCTGATCGTGGCAGTCCCAAAGAAGGACACATCAAAGATCCGCATCTGTGTGGACATGAGGATCCCAAACACAGCAATAGCAAGGGAACGCCACCCGGGGCCACACCTCAATGACATGATCAGCTGTCTCACTGGGGCCTGTCAATTTTCGAAGTTGGACCTATGCAAAGGGTACCATCAATTAGAACTAGACCACCAATCCAGATACAGCACAACATTCTCAACACACATAGGCCTATTCAGATACAAGCAGCTGAGTTTCGGAGTATCATCGGCAGCAGAGATATTCCAGGAGACCATAAGACAGGTGATAAGACCGGTAAGGAACAGCCTGAATTACAGTGATGACATTCTGGTATTTGGAAAAACAGACAAAGAACATGATGCAGCGCTTTGTCAAGTATGTGCACTACTAGACCAAGCAGGCATGACGCTAAATGAAGGAAAATGTGAGCTCGGAAGAGGTGAACTAGTATTCTTCAGTCACATCTTTTCCAAGCAAGGGATGAGGCCAGATCCAAACAAAGTTGAAACATTGAAGAATGCAAAAGCACCAACAGACGTTGCAGAGGTACGATCGTTTCTAGGGCTCGCAAGCTATTGTGCACGCTACATACAGGACCGCCACAGTGAGCACCACACTAAGAGAACTAACAAAGCAAAGACAGCAATTTATCTGGTCCATGGAATGCAACAAAGCATTCGAAGAAATAAGAAGAGCAGTGGTGACCGTGGAGCATCTAGCCTATTTTGACACCATACTATGCACTTAACTAACGGTTGACGCTAGCCCAGTAGGGCTCGGAGCCATACTAACGCAGCACCTGCCAGGAAGAGACTCACAAAGAAAGATTGCTGCAAATGCGAGTAAAACTCTAACAGACGTTGAAAGGGCATACTCGCAACCAGAAAAAGAGAGCCTAGCGGTGGTATGGGCGTGTGAACACTACCACTTGTTTGTCTACGGAAAATCATTCACAATTATAACTGACCACCAGGCGCTAGTGACGATCTTAGGCAGCCCGTCAGCCAAAATGCCACCAAGGATTGAACGCTGGGGCATAAGGCTAATGGATTATGACTTCACATTCGTACACAAGCCGGGGAAGGAACACAACCCGACAGACTACATGTATTTGCACCGTGGGGCCAAAAGTGCTGTCCCTCACCTCTTGACTTGCGCTTCAGACCCTAGCGCCTCTCTATCCCCGCCATCGCCGTCGCTGCCAGGACACCGCAGCGCGGCAGCCGGGACAGGGAACCACATCCCCCAGGAACCTCAGCGGCTGGACGACGCCTCCACCAATCAGGGTGCGCCCGAAGGCGCTTGAAAGGAAGGACTGCCCTTGGGGGAGCGGGAGACTCCGGTATTTGCACCGTGGGACCAAAAGTGCTGTCCCTCACCTCTTGACTTGCGCTTCAGACCCTAGCGCCTCTCTATCCCCGCCATCGCCGTCGCTGCCAGGACACCGCAGCGCGGCAGCCGGGACAGGGAACCACATCCCCCAGGAACCTCAGCGGCTGGACGCCGCCTCCACCAATCAGGGTGCGCCCGAAGGCACTTGAAAGGAAGGACTGCCCCTAGAGTCGCGGGTAGCGCGCGGGTAGCGCCGGGAGAAGCCCGGGAGAAGGGCGGGGCCATCTGCGGCCATCAGAGGCCGGGTCGGGCCACCCCATTTGGCTGCTACAAACTAGAAGGTACTGAATCTATTCATATCGATTCTGACATTGCACTGTCTGTACACCATGTCTATCTGGGAGGAGCTGAACGCCCTGTGTGGAACGAACTACGCCCTGAATGTACCTACCCCCCCTATATTGGGTAGAGTTGCCAACGAGGTAAATGTCATTGATATTGTGAACACCGATAAAATGTGCATTTCCCCCTCACTACAACCTTCCAATCCACCAATAATATTGCCAACTGAGGCGCTGAACAATACATCTGACCCCGTTCCACCACCTCATTTGACCTTGCTTGCACAGATCGAACAATTGCTAACTACCGCTCTATCACCCCTGATTACTAAAATAAATGAGCTGGGAGTCATGTTGACCAGTATTGAAAATACAATATCAAGGAACCCTATCTCAACTGAAATAACAGCCGCATCCATTCACCCTATTCCCCCCTGCATCAAAGGAAACCTCAAACCCACGCAAATTCCTGAACTCCTCATTTCTCCATCTAATCCAAGATGCCAGAACACTATTACTAATTCCGCATCTGCACCCCATAGACTACCCAGGTTTGCACATGAAAGTAGGAATAGGATCAACCTACCTCCCTAAGCTGCCCCCTTCGTGACTGTTCTTTCTGGGGTCCCTGCACCTACTCAGTACAAATTTGAATCTCATAAAGACTTGTTAAATAAAACCATCTCTTGGCTAAAGCAACACAGACCATTGCCACCTGCTTTAGATGGCGGCATATTGAGGGTCAGGAGGGTGGGGTGGCTTGGTACATCGCCCAAAGACATTCCGGGCGACCTTATTTTAATTAAATTCAAAAACATGAACATCGTCCCCTATTTGCGATTCTCCCAACCCAAAGAGGGAGATGGTCCCATTCGCATTTGGGACTTGTTCGATTTTTACCCCGACCTCCGACCCTACCCGTCCCTAAGGCAATCGACTTGGAACCATAATTCTTGGTAACTACCCCTTGGGGATTTTACTAAAAAGCAGGGAGTTGGTAGGTCTGGACACTGCCTTAAGTGCCAAGGAATAGGGGAAAGCATGAATCACCTTTTGTATGTGTGTCCATTATATATTGCCCATAGAGCCAAATGGCTATGGCCGGTCAGAATTTTAAAAACTAACCTGGCCCCTGTAATTGTAGAGGAGTTTGCTAAATTTCTGGGAGGGCTTGGTTGCCTAGAATTAGGTTTATTAAAAGTAATCATCTGGGGATCTAAAGAAGTGATTGTTTACCAGTTAGGCCCAGTTTTTTTTTTTCTGCTGAAGTTTGAATGCAACTTGAGTGTAAGTGTAAATTTTGTAAATATTCAACAAGAAGCTGATTAGCGTGTCATTGATTTAATACTGGTTTTAGACGTTTTTATATGTATAAATTGTATTTTATGTCTTTTATGATGAACTAATCGAATAAAGACTTCTTGAACTGACTACATGTCGAGACACCCCTTGCTGCTGACACAAGAGGCAACATCGATGGCAGAAGAATATCTAAACTTCATACTGAAACAGAACACCCCAACACACATAACAGTGGCGTAGCTAGTGAGAGAGATCAAAAAGGACGCCACGATGCAAACAGCCATGGACATACCGAGAAGGCAGAGGTGGAGCCATGTTAACAATAATTGCACCTGGGGAACGGGAGTATGCAAGGAAGAAGTACTAGCCCTGAAGAAGATACATGAGGAACTGACAGAAACAAATACCGGGATCATGATGAGAGGGACAAGAATAGTGATACCCAGTTCACTGAGGAGGCAATTAGTAAACCTGGCTCATGAGTCCCACAGAGGTGTAGTAGCAACGAAGAAACTGATAAGGGAGAAGGTGTGGTTCCCTGGACTAGATCGCATGGTAGAAGACTCCACAGTGACCTGCCACCTCAAGTAACAGGAGCACCACTAAAGAATGAACCTCTACAAATGTTGGAACTTCCAAGAGCGGTATGGATGACGCTAGCAGCGGACTTCTTTGGGCCTCTGGAGACAGGCAACTACCTGCTGGTGGTCATCGACGAATACTCAAGGTTCCCAATAGTACGACACGACCCATCAACTTCAGCCACAGCGACACTGCCGATACTGGATGATATATTTGCAGCCTGGAGCTCACCAGAAACACTAAAAACAGACAATAGCCCTCCTTTCTCAGGGGAAGATTTCCGCATATTCATGAACTACCTGGGGATAAATCACAGGAAGATAACGCCGCTGTGGCCTCAAGCAAATGGAATGGTAGAGAGATTTATGGGCAACATCAAGAAGGCCGTTCCTGAGGGCTAGGTTGGCGCATGTATCGCTTGCTCAAGCTCTGTGCTAAGTCCTACGTGACTACAGAAACACACCCCATAGCTCCACAGGAAGATGTCCAGCAGAGTTGGTACTGGGCAGGACAAGCAGAACGGAGCTACCACAAATAGAAGCAACATTGGCACCGGATAGCGGCGACATTGCAAAAAAAGATAAAGAGGCGAAAGAAAAAATGAAAAGATATGCAGACGCAAAGCAACATGCCAGTGTGCCAGACCTAAAGGAAGGAGACACGGTGGTAGTGCGTTAGAGTCAACAAAGGAAATCTGACAGCATGTTCTCCAAAGACCCGTTACTAGTGACGAACATAAAGGGGCCAATGATAACGGCCGAGCCAGAAAACCAGTGGATAACCAGAAACAGCTCACACTTCAAAGAGATAAAAGGAAATAAAACGGAAGATCAGGTCAAGGGCCAAGAAGAGCAAGGGCCAGCGGAAGAATAACCAAGAGAAACAAGCCAGAGAAGAGTTTGTAGACGTCCAAGACGACTAATAGAAGAAATGTGATGGAGAGAGGCACACTGACCGGTGTCAAAGAAAGCCTGCATCTATCTCTATCTTCACTCGCGCATCTTTGCGTCTTTCAACTTTCTCGTCACATCTTTGTGACAAAGGGGGGAGTTGTAGTGACCTGCCAACAGGGCACTAGGGCCTCGTAGGTCACTAAAGGGACACTGAAGAAACCGGACACCACATCCGGTCAGGGGTGTGGGGAAGGGGCATTCAGGGTCGGCCATCAAGGGATGCAGATGTGCGTGGGCACACGGGGCCACGATATAGAAATAAAGAAGTGAAGACCATTACCTGTCTCCAGAGTTTCCTTTATCACGACAACACAACATTTCCTTTATCACGACAACAGGACATCCCTCTAGGCGTAAGTCTACATCCTCTCAGGGGAACATCCATTCTTCAGAGAGGCTTCTTTCCAGAGGCACCTTTACTGTAGCACACAGAACATTCACTACCATCAACAGGCATAGACCAATCAACAAGCAAGCTTTTTCTCTACAAGAGCCACTTCCCTCTAAGGCACACACACACATCTCTCATGAAGCATTCACACTCAATGACCTCATGAAAGCAATATATACATCTTTGATTCTCGTTGTCTCAAATGCTAAGGAATTGGACATCTTCTCACATCAGAACTTTAAACCAATTGATTGTATTTTCCTAGTTCTGAGACAGAGTTATCTATTCCTACTTATATCATTATTGAGAAACCTGCACAGAGAGAAGTGCATTTCCGGGCAAACCACTACACACAAAAGTTAGTTTTATCGAAATTATTTAAACAACATTTAAACAAAGGGTTAAATGCTACAAAGGACAAGTGCAAGAGTTAGTTCCAGAGATAAGTTTATAGATATGGTTTAGGATAATGAGCAGCATAGGTAGGTTTAAGATTAGGGTTTGGGTAGGGTTGGTGTCAGATTAAGGGTGCTAGGGTTCAATTTAGAGTTACGTTCTTGGGCATATATAGGGTAAGGGTATTGTTTGGAGAGGGCTGATTAAGTGCATTTTAGTTCCATAATAATTCCTTATTGAAATTTAGCTTGAAGAGTTCTATATAAGATTTATTTCTGTGGTGGTGTCTTTCCAAGTATGGCTCTGCAGAGATAAAAACTGTAATGCTATAAGACCAGATATGTAAAATGTTTTCCATTTGCAGAACCTGCCTGGTGCCCAATAGGAGGCTTTGTGACTGCAAAACCCCACAACACAATGTACTATTGTCACTTAGCAAGTTGTAACCAGCATTACGACCCGGCCCTTGCAAGTCAAACGGATATGTGTAAACGGTCTGCAACTGCTCCGGTGGTTGCAGACTCTTGAGAGATTACCAATACATGGGGGCAGTCAGTATCCAGTGTCAAAGTGGAAACTATCGGTTAGGGGCAGATTATTTGCACGAATGGCATATGGGGCACATCAGTGGAAGGAGACAGCAGCACACTGACAATGGCAAGGTGTCAGGGGCAGGGGCAGCAGGTATGGCCCGCGGGTGGGGGGGTTGCAAGGGAGGCTGCGGGGGGCGTGCGGGGGGAGGGAATAAAAAAAAACTTTAACTCACCTTGAGGCCGGGTCCCAAGTCTTTTCTGATCCTGCTCTTCTGCCTCTGACAGGAACAGGAAGAAGGCATCCAGGTTCCCTCCCCTAAGACAATCACTACGCTGCTGACACAGCGCTCAACCAGGGGCGTGAGCGGTGGGCATGTTCTCCATGCAGGCTGTGTAGCAGCCTGCATGGAGAACAGGGAAGTGTGCATGACTGTTTTGGGCAGCCCAAGAGGCAAACCACTCTTCCCCTGCTCACAGAGCAGAGCATCACCATCCACCAGCCCGCCCCCACACAGACAGATATGAACCATAAAGTGGTAATAACTAAGTTATTGTCATTTTATGTTTCTAAAGTTGGCACTGCTGTGAAGCAGTAGGGCAACGCTCCTCCACCATAGCAGAGGAGCCGCCACTGCCCCGAGGTTCAATTCACATGTTACTAAATATTTTTGTTATTGCAGATTTGATTCCTTTTAGGTAGAGGCATTGAATTCCCGCCACTCTGCAGTGCATTGATGGCTTCCATCTCTGCAATTGCAGCCATTTGCAAGGATTCACAGAGTAAATCCTGTCTATAAATATTAATGGAATCAGATTTCTGTAAATCCTTCTAGATGACCTGTTGTATATTTGGCCCATAGTAAGTAACTAACAATTTTATTGTACAGTTAATTAAAACCTTAACAACCAAACATCTCCTTGGTGGGTGCTCGAGACAGCATTAAAACGAGAATACTCATCATAAACACACATAGCGCAAGAGACGGTACTAGTGCTAAAACAGGATGGCTAGAGTATTATGACTTTCATCAGGGGCGGCCTTAGGCATGTGCAAGCTGGGCACCTGCACAGGGCCACCAAACCCCAGGGGCCACCAGGCCAATATATATCCTTAAAATAATAATCCTCTGAGGATGGATACATATTTGCGTGGCGGCCCCTGGCAGGGATTTGGCGGCCTCCGGCTCTGTTCCACTTCCAAACACCCTGACCCCCCACTCTTCACTGGCCACCGCGCTCCGCTCCACCCGGACCCCTTCTGCCGGGGCCCCCTACCTACTCTCCCTGCCCAGGGCCGCCATGAGCCTAGAGCCGCCCCTGCTTTCATATTTGGCAACCAAGAGAAAAGTGCAATGTGCAGAGGGCAAACATCTCATTGAAGTGTGATCAAGACGACAATTAAAACGGGAATACTCTTTACAAGAACACATTGCGCATTTTGAACTGTGGCGAGAAAATTGTGAACTTTTTTTTTGGTGCCATAACGAAAAGTAAATGTGCAAAGGGCAATAAAGGAATGTCCCGCAGTTGCTTCAGATCATGCCTCCTGGTGTTCCACAAAGTACAGTAAGTGGCATCAATAAATGATTGCATTAAGGATACTTCAATATTGTCTCAAAACACATCGCAAAGGTATATTTAGCGAGTGCAAGCGAACGAGAAAAGTGCTGGTGCAAGCATAGCAAAGGTGCTGTGGTAAAATGACGGGTGCACAGCGGAGAAAAGGAACGTGCAGTGTGCAAAGACAGTGGGGGAAGGACCCAGGGTAGTTTCAGATGTTGTCGCCTAGTATTCCGCAAACAGGTTCGGTATGCAAAGACAATGAAGGGTCATCCATAGGGTGCCTCTGATGTAGTCTCCAAACATTCCGCATTGGTTCCTATAAAGAACCCAAACAGATGCAGATTGTTCTGTAGCAGGCAGCACGGCTGGCCTATAGATCTCATCCCTTCAGACAGGTCTGACATTCATCTTCAATTTGCCCACCCGAGGGCACACTTTTCGGGGACCCAGTATTTTGTTTTTTAAGAGTACCCCTTAGCATTGCCTTGTGGCCCAATATAAGATCAGTTTCCTTGAGCAGTTAGCCACAAATCATCCCCCAGATGCTCCTTCTAGACATTGCTGTGTTCTTTTATTTTCTACAGATTTGATTTTCACATAAATGCATGCTCTCTACAACCATGCATTTCCAAATGACACTTAGGTGAAATTAATTCATTATTTAAATTCAGGACCTAATTTGCTTTCTTGCTGTGCTGCCCTACACCAAAGTGACAGGGCAGGAATGCACCATATTTAAGCTATGAAGTGCATTCCTGTCCTTTCTGCCTGCGCTGGCACAGTTTTGGCAGGCTACCACCAATGTAGACACCATTGCACCATGGTGCAAGGGTGCCTCCGTTGCAGGCAGGAATGCATTTTTGCAGGATGGGGCACCTTCCTGCACAAAAACAATCCTCAGAGGTGTCTTCCTCTTTCCAAGTGTGCTTCAAAATGCAGCACATATAATAAGAGGAAAAAACTAGGAGAAATGAAGTTATTTCTCCTCGTTACGTTTCACCTCGGGAGGTGTACAGATTTGGAACTTCCCCAGGTTTACATGTTTTTGTACATTTGAGGCAGTGTCAAATTCCATGGGTGCAGAGTAAGCGATGCAACAATTTGCGCTGTGTCACCATACTCATGAATTTTGAGTCCACTCAAAACCACCCTGGGTGGCTTTGCATTGCTTCATAAATCTTTATGAGAACCCTGCGTCACGAAGGACCACTTGGCGTGGTGCAAAAGTGACGTAGGGGTCTCCTAAATAAGCCCCTAAGTACGAATGTTTCTTGTCGTAAAGAGGGTGCAACAACTGAATGAAGGTTGCACCATTGCAGAGGGTCAGACAGTGCTCGAAGGGCTGGTTTGACAGGCCAATGTGTGAACCGGTTTTTAGCTGTTTATGGGCCTGCTTTATGGTCTCCTGGGCTGGTTGTCACTGTTGATTTCCCTGATATTAAAACAAACATTGCCTTCAGCAAACTCAAAATCCATGCAGTCTTCCATACCCTAAAAAAAACACATGTACAGTTTGTTTTTACAAGTTCAAATCTCCCCCAATTTGCAAAAGTGGCCAATTTTTAGCTATCTAATTCACTAATTGTGGCCACTTTTAGTTTGTTGTCCGGTGCTATTTTCTGTCCCTGTCCTGCACTCCCATTAAACAGGCTGGCAGCGATCAGGCGCGCAATGCCCATTGGGCTCAAAGGGCTTCAGCCCCCCCTTCGTGTGTGTCAGCCCGGCTGAGACAGCTTCCCGTGCACACTCACAGCCGCACCCGAGTACTTCACAGGTCTTTAAAAGACCATTTACTTGCTAACGATGCTTTGTTGTGTTTTCACCCCTTCTTAGAGCCCCTGCATCTCCACTCTGCATATTGCTGGAATAATCACCTCTTCCCTGAAATTTTCAGTGGCCCCTCCTGAAATTTGGCTCTAGTTGCACCTCCGGCAGCGATGTCCACAGGTGCAGCTAAGCCCTGGCTAACAGTCTGCATGTGTCTGTTTTATCACTTCTGGAGATCAATTTCTTAAATGTTATTGAAGGCCCCCTTTATGTCCGGTGAAATGTGCATTGCATCGAGCAGATGTCACAGGCTGAGGGGCCGAGAGCCCACTGTCTTGTTCAGAGCAGTGACTGATCTTCCACTTCACCTGATCAGTGGAACTCACAAGGGCAAACTATTCTTTCCACTTCACCTCCAAACAAAGGGTACTCTTAAGAGCGACATGTATCTCAAGTATGGTGTCCCAGTGGCAGATTCTCCACAATGGCAGAGGAGAGTCGCTAAACTGGATTAGAGCCAGCAGCCGAAAGATAAAACAATATTTTATCATTTTATTTTTCAGCTGCTGGCTGAGCCAGCGTGTGTAGGGAGGGGCCGGGGAGTGCCAAGGCAGATGTGACCTGCTAGGTGCGCCTGTCAGTTTGGCCAGCCTTCTTAGGCCGGCCAAACAGACATTCATAGCTAGGAGTTCTCCCACCTAGCTTTATTGCACAGCCGGGTTGGAGAAACAACACAGACTCCTTGTGCCTGAGTGAGAGTTAAGTCCTTAACTGTGGCACGAATTTCACCACGGTGCAGGACTTTTATTGAGTGGGCGGGTCCGTGTCGGCCAACGGACGTGCGATGCACTACCAAGGTAACAGGAAGCAGAAGAGCCCTGATGCGCAAGATGGCTGACAGCATCAGGTAAGTTTTATTTATGTATTATTAAACCCTTGTGCCCCCTCCACCTGCCTTACCACTTTTTATTTGTGTTGGCCACCACTGGGTGTAACAACACACCAAACGATAATACATTTAAGATATATTAATGCAAACGTTAATAAACAATATTCTTTCCATATAAAACCAATTGGAAAGTTTAAAAAACGTTACTGAGAAACAGTAACATTCTGAAAAGTTACTCCTAGTGGGCCAAAGGAACACATCTGGCTGACCTTTGAGTACACGTGGTCAGATTTAAGATGTGGCTAAAATGAGTTAAGGATTTCACTTTGACATTTAGAGACATTTGAGGAGAAAGGATCATCTGATATTTTAGATTCTTTGTCTTTTTAAAAATGTATTTCTCTGATTCTGTCCCTTCTGTTTCAGGCAGCGACAAGCGCTCTTTATAAAATACATTTAAATTTCATTTCATTACCTCGGTGATAGAATTATACTAAAAGTCAGATGGTTTCCAGGAGAACTCTTCTGCAGTCAGTAATGTATCTCTCTCCAACCCAGTTGTGTGGTTTGAGTTTAATATCCCCCTGACAGAAATAAAAGAATAAACTTTCAACACCGATTGATCAGTCAAACTCTTTAAATGCCTGAAAGTGACTTAACGTTACCATCAGTCCAGAAATATGAACTTCTGAAAACTTAATTTAATGTGACCTATAGCAAAAGTTGTGAGTCGTCCAGCAGCTTGTTAGACACAAGAAGACACCAGACAAGAATGGCTACTGGGAACAATGCTACACTTCCTCAGCCTCATAACTCAAACACAAACGTAACCCTATTATTTAATAGCCAGTTCATAGTCTATTGGCAATTAATATTTTATAACAGTGTCAACCTAGTAGTGTCAGTTTCATCCTAGCAGTGGCAGTACAGGGAGAGAAGGCTCGAGGACATCTAGGGTTTGAAGCTTGTAGAGTAGGTGTTTGACCCAGTAGAAATCATAATCCTGTTATCCATGATGAAAAGGTCTGGCGTTTCACAATGGACATTGGGGATTTCTTACATGTAACAGAATAAACTCCAACCGAATCAGTGATTGGTATGATCTATTTGTGTTATCAATAGTTGAATCTGTCAATGCAAAATGCGACAAAATCATATTGTTATCATGACTGTCACAAGGAGGGAGCAGATGTGGTTATTTGCCCCTGGCTTCGCCCTTTCAGTATACCCGGTGGCCACTCCTAAATATATTCATATATTACATAACACAAGCTTAACCTGCTTTTGTGAGATATTATCAATAAGGCAGATAACCTTAGTTGTGAGGTAGTGTGGCTCACTGGTTAGAGGCGGCAGACCCGAGAGCAGAGGACGGCCCGGGACCAGGGTTCGATTCCCGGCGCGGCAGGTTTCTGGACCAGGGTCAGCGGACTCGATAATTCTCTCGCCTCGGTGCCCACTCTGATCAGCGATCACACTTGGCAACTCTGGGCATTAGCTTGCCTCATCTTCACTAACGGCCCCACCAGACCGCCGGGGATGCCTGGTCTCACCCTGGAGATACCCATTAAGGGACCATCTCTCAGGGAAGCCAGGAAGGGTTTCGCAGCGGTCGAAGCGCCTTGGGACCCTCCGGGTAAGTAGTGCGCTATATAAATGCCTATACATACATACAGGTGTCGTTACAAAACTAGATAGGGGCTCTGCATCACGTCTGTGACCTGAGCCCCACAGAAGCCTTTGAGGAGTCTGTTTTAATATGGTCAACCCTGGCTTCAATAGAGAGCGCCGCACTAAGAGTTGCAAGGAATGGATGATGAAGCATTAGGCCTTGAAAGTGTACACCACAGTGAACAAAAACCTCAGTTCGAGGGATGATTCTCAGAGAGAACATCTAGTTGTTGCTGCAGCATGACATCATTAACCCCTCCCCTGCTGATGACGGAACCGCTCCGTCATCAGCCGCGGTGGCGCTGTGCTGATGACGGAGCGGTTCCGTCATGGCCCGCCCGATGCTCCTGCGCGGCGCGAATTCCGCGCCTGCGCTGAGTGTTCTATTGAGCGGGCGGGGCTAATGACGGAACCGCTCCGTCATAAGTACAGCGCAACCGACACTGGTGACGGAGCGGTTCCGTCACCAGCATGCGCCCGCCGCATTTCCGCCCTCCCCCTTAGCACTGTGGCGGAATAGCTGCCGCAGTGAAGGGGTTAAAGACCTTACAAATGTGGGAATGATTATTGATAGCCATTTGAGAGAAAGAGTTTGAATCAAAACCAGGACCGGACTGGCCGTACTGGGCATTAGGCGTTTACCCGGGAGGCTAGAAGGGTGAGGGCCGCTTTTGTAGCTGTGGGGGCCGGTTTTATTATTGGGAGCCGGTTTTAGAGGGGTGCTGCAATATCAGCTTCAAGTAACAAAAGCAGCAGGGAAACATTTCTTGCCTCCGGGGGCCAGGCAATTATTCTTGAGGAGCTGGTCAGAAATTATCACCAGGGCTGCTTTGGGTTCTCAGTTGAGCCCTGGTCAAAACGGGAAACAGCGTTTACAATGCTATCATAACATTGCAGTTGTTTTACAAAGTGGTTGTTACAACGACCGCATTGTAAGTACACAATTCCTTAACATCGCAAGTCATTAGAACGACTTGCTGTAGGGGCAGCTAAGATATTGGATATGAAATCCAACACCTTCCCTGCTGTTGCGCAAACTGGAGTAGGAATAGTAACTAATACTATTCCTAAGTCCAGCGCGCCCCCTACAGCAAACCGTTCTAATCACTTGCGATGTATAGGTATTCCGTACTAACAATGCGGTCGTTGTAACGACCGCGTTGTAAAAGCACACAATGTAATAGCATGTGTTGTAACATGCTATATTCAGTCAAAACAGCCTGCAGGCCGGTCACTTTGGCTTGCCGGACTGACTATACTACAGGAGCTTGTGCTGGTCATTATAGACCTCTGCTATTCAATAGTTTTGGTCTAATAGATAACTTGTTGAAAGCATTATACTGCTAAGAACATGAAACTATACAAGCGGCATATATGGCGTGTTCCACAAATGTAGACAGTATTCCTCGAAATACTAGCCTTTGTGTTTTATTATCAAAATACTAATCTGTTATCTGTGATGACTGATAAATCAATTTGATTGAGAAATATTTCCACAGAAATATTCTGGTTAGGTAAAACAATGCGGTTTACACATCAGTGGCATTTACACTTGGCTGACAGACCGAGATTGTCGCCCTGAGCAGGAACAACATCAGATGAAGAAGGCGCGAGCGAGCTGGTGTCGATACATGCACGGCAAGGATCCCCTTATCCCCTACTCAGGGTCCATATCATTAGAGCACCTTCCAGGCATCTGCAGGCTGGCTGAGAAACATAATCGGTCGCCATGGTGGATTGCAGGGACTTGATCACTTAGGAGACTTTTTCAAGAGGGGGTTTTCATGTCCTTCCAGGACATTATGGATGGCTATAACATAGGGGCTGGGCACTTCTTGAGATATCATGCCATCCAACGGATCATAAGGACCACTTAGGGTGCGGGAAAGGCAGAGCCAATACCATCACCCGTCGTACATGCTCTTCTCACATGTGGGGGCATGCGGTATACTTTTTCCACTTTATAATTGACATTGCTTACTAATACAATGGGCAAGAAGTGGGCGGCGATGGCTAGATGGGACACTGTGCTCCCACAACCGTTCACAGCAATATCGTGGATGGGGGCGCTACAACATGTTAAGGAGGTGTCTAGGAATTCTCGATTTCCATTCACACAATTTAATTACACGCACCAGACTTCTCTCTCTCCCAATATATCAAATGCACGTTTCCCAACTCAGTGCCACAGTGCCCACAATGTAAACTGGTGGATGCATGATTTTATCATATGGTGTGGGAGTGCCCACTGTTGCAGGTGACATGGAATGAGATTACAGCCATCAAAGCAGAACTTGAGGGCCACACATTGCTGCCTACTTTTGAATCCTGCCTGCTGGGCCTTCGCCCTAAAGACAAAGGGGATAAACAATTACACTGGTTCATAGATCTTACATTCATACTTTTCAAGCAGAAAAATAGCCATGACTTGGAAGGTGGCTTCTGCCCAGATACATGAAAATGGCTACAATCACTCCTGCACTGGGCATGAGCAGAAACCAACACACTGCATATGGTATGCTCCAGGGGATTGGGCAGAGTAGGTGGGGGATACTGGATACATATATCCTTAATATAGAGGCCAAAAATGTCACCCGCTCGCCATGAAGGAACTATATCAGAGGCCCCAAGAATACCCATTTTATGTACTCCTGGACCTATGTATATCCTCAACACAATGCAATTTCTTTGTTTCTTTACAGGTGACAGGATCAAGAGATCTACCGACCGATGGCATGGACTGATCATCGTGATGTTTTTTTCCTGAGTGTTCCCGTCTGTCCCCCCAATCCCTAACTATTTACTGTTTTATTAGCATATTGTACGCTCTTTAGGTTTGCATGTAATACTGTTCTCAGTGCACTCTCACCCTTGTTGGCCCTCATAAATTATTTTAATTGATTCAACTTACTTCCGTATACCAATTAAACTCAGCTATCATTTCAGACACTTAGGTCCTCAGATGAATCTTGTTCTGTGCTGAAACGGATTGGAATATTAAGAGGATAAGCAATTATTATATGAGGACCTGGATTAGATCATTGCTAACACTCAATAATAGAAACAGCTCCCTCGTAAACCCACCCTAAACCATTAAATAATATTAGTTTAGCCACAGTCAAATAAATTAAACAGAATCATCAGAGAATTATATATATATTTAGTTTAAGGATCAAAGAATTAGCATACAATCTTAGTTTTCAAATTTGATCACATTTAATAAGCATTTGCATATATGTGAGATTTAATATTAAGAGATCTATTTGCCTCAGCTGAGGGAGATTATATCTTAGGAGATCAATTAAAGGGACATAAGTTGAATCGGTTAACAACCCAGTTGGAAAGTTCAGCAATTACCAAAAGACCAGTTCTAGTTCATAGACATATTTATCTGCCTCTGTCAGCCCTGAAGCCTCAATGCCCAAGCCACTCCGTCAAGGAGCCTTTCAGCCAACAGGGTCCCACTACGTAGCATACCAGGCAGCAACAATCACAGTAGTTAATCTTAGTTCGCTTTGTTCTGGAAATCCCAAATCATCAGTCTCTGTATCGCTAGATGGGTAAAGGGAAGACGCCCCTTAGTTCAAAATGTAGGCAATTATACTCCATTGATTCTAGGTTTACACCCCTTGACATCACCAAATTTGTCAGACCACTCTGTCCCATTGGTCCCTCTCAATAGTATGAGATGTAGTAAGTAAAAAGTATACAAATCCGGAAGAATTAAGTAATACATTACTTGCAATTTCCTTAGGACCACTGTAGTTTTGTCGTATGATCATTGGTTGCATTTAGAAAGTAGGCGAGTTCAGGCTCTCCAAACAAATTCAAGGAGACAATGTACGGAGCACTGAAACTTTTCAGGCACTCATCCCCGGTCACTATTAGATCTGGGTTGAATTCATCATTGTTCTTTAGCTCACTTCACCACCCCAGTTCAGACCCAGCCATATGTAAATCAGTCTTGACCCTGTTCCTCATGGGAACAGTCCAGCCAGAAATGCCAAGCCAGGTCTTCCGTGGACTAGAAACAAGCATCCTGGGACTGGTTTTGGGGTAACACCCCTCATCAGCCAGGCTAGCTTGAATCCAGTGGCAAAGTCAGCAAGGACCCAAGTCTAGGCATACCCTGCCAACTTAGAGCAAACAAAGCAAACACAAGGAGATGATTGACGGAGCACAGAAGCTTTTCAGACACTCCCCCCCAGTCACTATTAGATCTGGATTGAATCCATCATCGTTCTTTAGCTGACTTTGCCAACCCAGTTCAGACCCAGCCGTATGCAAATAAGCCGTGACCCTGTTCACATGGGAACAGTCCAGTCCGAACTACCGAGCCAGGTCTTACCTGGACCGGAATCAAGCATCCTGAGACCGATTTTGGAGTAACACCCCTCATCAACCAGGATATCTTGAATCCAGTGGCAAAGTGAGCAAGGGGTGTTACTCCGAAACCGGTACCAGGATGCTTGTTTCTGGTCCAGGAAAGACCTCGCTTGGCAGTTCGGCCTGGACTGTTCCCATGAGGAACAGGGTCAAGACCGATTTGCATATGGCTGGGTCTGGACTGGGGTGGCAAATTGAGCTAAAGAAGGATGATGGATTCAACCTAGATCTGTGACTGGGGTGAGTGTCTGAAAAGTTTCAGTGCCCTGTCCATCATCTCCTCGTGTTTGCTGAGTACATGTTCTCTCCTCTTGTTAGTCCATGCTCAAGCATTGCTCTAGGAAGTAACACTTTTGTAGCAAGTCAGATCAAATAAGCTACAAATGTGAAAGAGGCGATTGCGTGTTAGAACACAAGTAGAAACTTTACAAAAAGTTCCCACACTCTTCAGACTATTCTGTTCATGACATCAAACTAGGAAAGGAAGCAAAGTTTGAGGCCTTCATGAAATACAGCTTATACATGATGTATTGGTGCTAAAATAAGAATCTTGCATTTACATGGAACAATGCTTTCATTTCCCATTCAAGAATGATAATATCACTGCAATATATATTGCAATTAATTTGTATAAGTAAAAGGTACTCATAAATATTTTTTTAAGTCACCATCACTTTATGTAAAATCCCACAAACCCTTTCCCACACATTACATGTCATCCAAGCAATACAAGGTTAAGAAAACACATAAATGATAATGTTTTTCGAAACAAGTCTTAATACATCTACAGCTACTTTACTAGTTATTGTCAGTACTGACATTTCACATTCTAATATTGTTATCTATTTTCCTGACACATGAAACAGCTTTATTCTTACTTAAAGATTTCCCTGTGTTATTATTTATTCATAAATTGTTATCTAAGCATAAGAACACTCATTACTATAATGTCAATTTTCACATTAACTCATTGACTGTTAAGTGTTATTAGAAATCTACTTCTAACATTTCTGCATGCTTTTACGATGCAGTATCTAAATCAGGACGTCACTGGTGAGTTTTTTTAAAACATAGATCCTAATGCTCTTTATGTAGTTTCATGTAGATTGTGTCACAAATCATTTCTGTGCAAAATGGTCGCAATTAGGTGAATGATAATATCTCTGCTCCATCACCCTTATGTTCACCTCTTGCTTTCGTGGGTTTTGCTTAGGCTTCGGCGTGATTGACTTTGCTGCACGGCCATGATGTGATATACCTGAGTATCACGTAATATGTCTGTAATGCTCCTTGTAGTTTGTACGCCTTAGCTAGGTTCCTCTCGTTGGTGTTTTGAAAGAACAAAAATGTATTAAAAAATAAAAATACTAGAATATGTTTACAGATTGAAAACATATTTATTGGAAGCATATATTTACTGAATCTAGGCAAAAGAAGGGGTCTAGGGCTTAGAGAATATATTCATTTTAAGCTTTTTAAAAACATTAGTTAAATGTGTTTTACAAATAGACATTAATCAGGGGCGGGGGAAGTGTACTTGGTTGAGGTCCTGTGTTGTACTACAAAAGGAACAAACCTAGTGAATCATGGCAATGGAAGTTTAAAGCCAAATATTTTCTCCAACTTAAAATTCCTCCAATTTTTGCCTTTAGACAAAATTGTGGTTGCCTGAGTTTTAAAGAACCACAATTTATTTGTGAGCAAATAAGACAGATCATTCTCAAAACTATTTGTCCTCAAAATCGCCTTTAACCAGAAATTCATACAGTAACATTGAGCTGGTTTAAGATTTTTATTTGGATAACACCCGGGTCCTTCAAATATAGAGTTAGGAATCTAGAGTAAGTGTACCTAGAAAAGAGGTAGTTAGACAGTTCTGTCCACAAAAGATTTGATAAACACTGCCCGGTGTCTAAGATAAATAGTAATAATTGTTTCAGATCCATATGGGAGAGGATGTGGCGAAGTGACCAGAGCTGGAACCCCATGGGAAAGGATGTGGCGCAGCCGCCGGAGCTACTGACTCTGGAGCTTGGGATACGGGTTCTAATCTCAGCATTGGCGCAATATCCTGTGATTCTGGGAAAATCACTTAATCTCCCTGTGCCCATGGACAGCGCTTGGATACAATTACAGGTGATAGGCCATGCTATATAAATCTACAAATTAACATTGAACACCAGGCCCAACTCTAGGCAAATGGCTTCAATGGGAATAGTTCTAGTTAACCATATGTAGGACTTCCAGTTTCTTAATGTATCCTTGCCAATGACATTTATGAGACTGAGCACCACTGCATAAAGTGTGAGTACTGTTGTTGACATGTGTACACTTAGGGGGTCATTATGATGACGGGCGGACTTAGTCCGCCCGCCATCATACCGGGACCCGGGACCGCCCGCCATAAGGGCGGGGGTTCCGATCAGGGCATTAGGATGCGCCCGCCACACAGGCGGGCGCATCCTGTATATGTACCAGTGCGGCGGGCGGAGCAGAAATCTCCGCCCGCCGCAATGGTAAAAGTGCAAGTTGTGCTTTTCAAAGCACGACATGACAGGCCCCACGCGGTGCCTGCCATGTCGCACTTAGAAATGCGGGGGGTACCATAGGTACCCCCCATGTGCACCCCCCAAGCCCTGGACTCCCAGGGGGCCCGCAAGGGGCCCCAGCAGGGAGTCTCTGCATTGCCGCCACGGAAAAGCATCAGCAAAAGCCCATTGTAATATGGCGGGCGGTGTCTAACAGACACCGCCTCCATAATAATCATTTTCTGCCCCGGCCGCAAGGCGACCGGGGCGGAAAACAGGCGGGTGGTGTTTCACACCGCCACGGTCCCCTCCGCCATCCTAATATGGCGGGGGGGAATTGGGCAATAGATGTCAGGCGGATTTCCTCCGCCAGGCTGGAGGAGGAAATCCGCCCGACATCGTAATGGACCCCACGTAAGGGCCTTATTATGAGTTTCGCGTGTGGGACCGCTCCTGCACTGCCTGCCAGATTTGGCGTTTTTCGTCACTGGCAGGCGGTTCTGCTGTCAAGTCCTTGCCCTGCAGGAACTGGTGGCGATTGCCCACAGGAAGCCACACCATCTGAAACCTTACATGTACCCCTAGGCCCAGAGGCACACAGGGCCCTGTGTGTCCTCACTGGCAAACTTTTCACAGTAGGCTCACCGCAGTGTAAAGTGAGTTGGGAAGGAAACTCGTAATATGCTCGGCCGGGCCGCAGCGGCCCGCTAAGCATTATGCGGCCTCAAGACAGCTGCAAGACTGCCAGGGATTGCAGATCCCTTGTGACAGCAGCGGTCTCATGGTAGTCCGACTGTCCTACTTGTAATAGGACGGCCGGACCACTAGTGCGGTGGTAGACACACCGCCACCATGAGTTTGGCAGTCCATTGGACCGCCAAACTCATAATAAGGCCCTTAGTCTCTTTTACCAGAGGCTTTGAACAAATATAAAACACGTGATTCAAATGAAGGAGCAGTAGCTGGGCATAGCTTCAGATTGGTGGACTAAGAAAGGATATTTGATATGACGACTCTGAGGTGCATATAGGGTCCTATTTAATAAAAAAAGTAGTTTATCAGCACCTGCAGATTTACTTCTAAACATGGATTGAGATTTGCCAGTTTTTGGAATTCACCAACTCCTCAAGCACCCAGTATGGAAAGCAGCACGTGGCACAGGTTACCATGAAGTTTCATTGAGAAAGCAGATGATTTCCAATTTAGAAATCCATTCATTTTATATGGCGATTGCGACTGAGGAGATCTCCACACATGTGGAGAAAATCCCCACTTCTAGGACCTTGGAAGGGATTTATATCAGATGCAAAAATTATAATTTGATCAAAAACTAAAGGTTTCCTTTGCAATTAGGTTCACCAACATTTTGTTAGCTTAAGTGAGTTGTTGTTTACAGACCATTGAAGAGGTGACCTTAAGGATCTATTTTCATTATTTTGTCTTGTTTTCATTCAGAGATAAATTGTGGGCCCTGAAATAGTTTGAGAAGACCAGTAACTGATGCTGCAGGCCTATGGTTAATTAAAACTAGACCCACATCAGAATATCTGTCTGAATAGATCCTAATCCTGGGGAAAAGGAGTATGAATTATTCACGTAATTTGGGGAATTACTTATATATAATGAAAATAATATACGGGCTGGGACACAACCTTGTTTGAGGTAATTATCTACTGGCATTTTAGCTGATAACTCAGTACTAGTTCCTATCATAATATTGTCTCAGTTGTCCAAATGCAAATTAATGACTGCCTAAAACAAGAGTTTTTGAATATTCATATGAATGGGTTTCTTCCACTATGGTGGTGGATTTGCACAGTCAAATGTGCTTCAGAAATCGATAAATGCTAGGACAAACTCCTTGCCATACCTCTCATACAATTTTCTCATTGAAGCTGGGGCCACATAATATTATCTATTGTACAGGGCCCAAAGTCTCAGTTGCTCTAATGGTAATAAGCTATTGTCATATACCCAAGTTGCCACTTGTTGCAGAACTGCTTTAGTAGATACTTTCCTGATACATCTAAAAGTGCTTTAGGGCAGTAGGTTAGTGGATTGGCCCTGTCATCTTTCTTGTACAAGGAACAAGTGTGAATCCCCTTTCATGAGTCTGGCATTTGATTTGTTGTGGCAGGGAAGTGAAACAGTATCTGGAATGCTAGGTCCTAAAGAAAAGGAAACAAGGAGGGAGCCAGGCCCGGATGGACAGGTGAGGAGGCAGGGCCTTATATAAACAAACACACCAAAAAGTGCCTCACCACCTACATTAGAGTCCACACTTGGGGAGAGTTAACCACGCAAGTTGTCGTAATAAACTGGGTATTTTTATTTATACCAACGTTTTTTATCAATTAATCAAAGTTTGTCAAAAAATCATGAATGAGAAGACACACAAAGACAGTTATCAACAATACATATTTACACCAAAATTAATGGCCAAGTCATTAAGCAAACGAATTGTGGTCTAATAGAAAGACATTCAAGCATAAATGACAAAAATGATTTCAAAAACCAATTTAAAAAAACAGACAGAATAATTGGCCAGTTAGCAAAGAATTATAGTGATCTGTTCCCTCACACCAGCTTTTGTTGGTTGTTAAAAGAGTTACAAACTGTATTTGCTTCATTGCTAATTTCTTTCCTTTTCTCTCACTTCCTCTGGGCACTAAACCCATTTCCTATTTTTTGTGTAAATTCACTGTTTTATATTGCACATGCTTAAATTATTCTGTCTGTTTTTTTAAATTGTTTTTTGAAATCATTTTTGTCATTGATGCTTGAATGTCTTTCTATTAGACCACAATTCGTTTGCTTAATGACTTGGCCATTAATTTTGGTGTAAATATGTATTGTTGATAACTGTCTTTGTGTATTTTCTCATTCATGATTTTTTGACAGACTTTGATTAATTGATAAAAAACGTTGGTATAAATAAAAATACCCAGTTGATTACGACAACTTGCGTGGTTAACTCTCCTCAAGTGTGGACTCTAATGTAGGTGGTGAGGCACTTTTTGGTGTGTTTGTTTATATAAGGTCCTAAAGAAAAGGCATTGACTTGAGCACCACCAGAGTCTGTATTCAGTGCTTTAGCTCCAGAATTACTCATGTTCTTAATGGTGTGAATAATTGACATTAATTATTAAAGGGTTTATATGAAGACAAATCATTAGTCATTTAACACAAGCGAGTAGTAATGTCCATTCTTTTGCAACTGTTGACACTATTTTACTTACCAAAAAACGGACCCTAAATTATTATTTTAAGAGCCCATTAGGATCGTGGGGGCAGATGTATCAAGAATCCATTTTGCGATTCCTAAATAGCGATTTTTAAGGAATCGCTATTTAGAATTCGCAAAATGGAATGTATGAAAAAAATTGCTATTTTTTTGCGATTCCTTAATCTTCCTTATTTGCGAATTCGCATTTTGCGAATTCGCAAATAAGGAATAATTTCCCATGCATTGCTATGGGCCAGGAGGCCCATAGGAATGATTGTGAAGTAATTGTCAAATTGCGAATTCACAATTTGCTAATCGCAATTTGAGAATTATTTCAAGGGTGCAGGGGTGTCTCAAAGACACCCTGCTGCACCCCTGAATTGTACATGTGTGTGCATATGGCGCACATACATGCCATATGGGCATGTGTGTGCGTCACATGCCACCATCAAAAATGCTAAATTGTGCATTTTTTAAAGACTTCGCAAATTACCATCAACTACAACTTGGTGGTAATTTGCGAATTCTTAAACAAAAATCGCAATTCAAAAATGCTACATACCTAGCACTTAAGGAATTGCAAAATAGCGATTCCTTAAATGCTATGGCAAAATAAGGAATCGCAAATGTTTGCTATTTCTTGTTTTGCGAATTCTTGATGCATGCCAAAACATGCAAAAAGACCTTTTGCGATTCTCAAAGGCCAAGATTCTGCGAATTTCGGCCTTTACGAGTCGCAAAAGGCTTGATATATCTGCCCTGTGATGTATTGTGAAACCAAGTCAAATTAAACTTATACCAGACCAGTATCAAAGTCAAAACCATGAAGGTTTAGTTTATATTTAGAATCAGTACAGAGGACAAAAATAGTCAGTTTAAATAAAAAAACAAATAATTCTCAATCTACAAATGAATGGGAATTCCATGGGACTTAGTCTCTATTATATTTATCATGCTAGAATCAAATACAGTTTGGCGCAAAGCAAATGAGTCAAGGAGCAAACTGTCAAAAGGGCTGTTCATTTTAAAGGACAGAAAGCCTGTCAAATCTCAAAGTACAAAGTCAATATACAGACCGATATAGAGTCTGCTCTCTAGAAAAAAAAACCAACTTGGCTCACATTCCAAATACAGCATATTATATCGCTTTTCAAACACAAAAACTACAATGTCAGCATGGTGTGAAACAAATGATGCATCACAATATTCAATGGCAAAACAGAAAACATCACATGGAAAATATGACCACCATCCTGCATTAATAATAAGCTGTGAATGGTATCCTATAAAGTAGTGGATAGTGCTGTTGAGCAAACCAATAGCACATTTGAAATGACATATATATCCTTCGCTAGCCAGACGAAGTGGCCTTGTAACGGTACAGTAAAGTTTTCCTTCTTCCACCAGGAACATCAGTAATACAAAAAAGAATATATTTTAAGATATACAAGGGGAACAGGACAGTAAAGCACCTTGAATTAGGGAGATTTTACAAAATGCTGAAGGACAAATTTTAAGTTGGGGTGGACGTAACTCATGCAAGTTGCTGTAGTGTAATTACATGAAATTACAGTTAAATTACACTAGATTATGCGGAAGAATGCGAGGAGCGTAACCTGGCATTTAATGTGATATTCTTAGAACAAAATTCATCCTTGCATCCAAATTAAACTCAAGGATGCAATTTGCACTAAGAAAATAGCACTAAATGCAATAGATTACGAACAGCAGAAGTAAGCAGCTGCTTGTGCTCACTAAAGTCGTTGTTCCTGTGCTACTGCGGTAGAATTTTTGTACCAAATTACTCTCAATTATGCAAATTCAAGTAATCAAGTAATTGTTGGTCATTTTGCATCAAAAGAGTAATGCAAAAGTACTCTGATTACTCTGGCATAATTAAATTTCTCCAATGCTTAATTTTATCTCACGCTGCAGAGACAGAGAAACAAGAAACCATCATGTGCGCCATACAACAAATGAAAGTGGATTTGAGGCGTAGTCACGTCAACTTTAAAAGCTCTGTGATACTGCTCAATTATATCAGATGTGAACTATTCATGTTAATTAAACGCCCATAATTTATTAATTCGAAATTCACTTCTGCATAGTGCATCTACCGGGATTTGTTTTTAGGCACATTCTTGGCAAGAGCTTTTGCCACTAAAAACCACAAATCTCTAAGTGAGTTTTTTTCTTAGGGAAGCCTAACTGCTGTAACACCATCTCGTCTCAAGGTTCTCCTGCCTCTCTCTTTTTTGTAATTTAGTCAATTTCCTTTAAGATTGCGACTTTGATTTATAATCGACATGAATCAGCAAGTGTGAGCTAACTATTGGAATGGATAGATGGTCTACAACAGGGTTCTCCAGAGTTGGTCCGGGAGGGCCGGTTCCACGACTGATTTATCTAAATATGGATATGCTAAAAGTCTGGCATGGATCCGGCCCTCCATGACCGACTTTGGAGAACCCTGGTCTACAACGTCTTTCATAATTTCATATAAAGCTATTAGATTTATACTCTCGAGTTTGGCTATCTTTATGTCAGGACACCACCAGCCAGTCTCTAGAAGCTTATTGAACATCACAAGTCCACATTATCCCACCCTCATTATGACAGCTGTAGGTTTTTATATGGAACTGTAATACCTGTGTACATAACTGGATTAAAGTTAATAGTCAACACTAGCCATGGATGATCACTCAGGTCACTGAGTTCAATGATTAGTGAGATGTTAGAACGTAATCGTACATATGCCACAAATACGTAGTCAGTAAATGAGGTCAACTCGCTGTTACACTATGTCAGTCTAGCAACTGCATATGTTTTCAAAGTGACTATTCCTTAAAGTGAAATTCAGCTTCACGGCCCAAAAAGCACGATAGGATGTCAGCAGTCACTTTGCTATCTGGCAGTTGGAGAAAGTCTCAAATTCAATATGAGTCCAGGCCCGAACAACCACTACGAGAGCATAATGCTGATGTAACATGCGCATTAATGTCACCTGTCAAGACAAAAACTGCATTTCAATATTTGAACTTCATTCTTGCAATTCCTTCTTTATAGTCTCTAGAATATGATGGTTGTTCACAGAGCATTAGTATTCCATAAATGTTACAAATCATGGCTTCAATACTGCAATCGTTTGGGGAGGCAAGTAATAGAGCAACAGCGTCAATTTGTCAGTGGATCAATTGATGCCTGCTTTTAGGAGAATCATCAGGTAGTCCTTGGCATAACTCTTGGTAGAAGGTATTTCTGGAACTGAATAAACACTGGCATTAATCAGATCAATTCTTCCAGCACCCATTTCTCCAGGAGACATATTACACAAAGAATGTAAAATGACATAAGTCATCATACAGAATAGACATTAAAGTCTGGTGCTGTTCCAACTTAGGAGATTTACTGTTAGATGTGTTTCCCAAATTGAAGTTTTTCGGTGGACTTCCAGATCATAGATGTTATATGAGGGGAAGAAAAATACATTTATGTTTTAGAGATGTCCATATCTCCATTCTCTGATTGCTTAAATTGATCCTTTAGTGTAATCAAACTGATGGTAAAATAATTTGAGAATCATATGTCTATTTCAGTAATGAGAAACATATGATTGAGAAAATAGGTTGGCAAATAGCAACATGGTATATCTATCAGTTAGGGTGGCAAGAGAGTAGTGCTGACTGTTATGTTAAAAGAGCTTACAGGGCTGCGATGGATTGAAAAATATATAAAAGTGCCACACAACTGCATTCAGCTGTTTTGAGTTTTAGTTGATAATTGCACACCTTCTTGGAAATGGACCATATTATTTTTTTACGTTTTGCACATTCTATGCTGCTTCTTTTTTTACAATTTTGCTTTTTGCCTCATATTGATTATTTTGAGACAACAAAAGGTCTGGTTGTGACATTAAAATCACCAGGCACTGATTTTAGTGCTTTCCTGCCATGGTTTTCTAGTCTGCTAGAGGTAAAGGCATACCCAAAACATTGTCATTATGATTATTATCCAAATTAAATTCAGTGTCTATCTCAGCTGACATCTTACTAACCATTTTCTCTGATGATAAACAGCCGTGTGAATTTTCTGTAAGGGAGACAATGGGTGGATCTTGAGAGAATTAACGTTGTCTAAAGACCCAATGCCCCCTATTTGCTCTGTTTTTTAAGCCACTTCAATTTTGGTGGTAGGATTTTCCAGCGGCTGTCAAATTGAGACATTGGTCAAAGTCCTGCCCCCTAGGCCAATGGCCTGGACAGACCACTACCTAATTGAATGTCATCTTTTGCTTGAAGGTCCTCCTGTAGTTGCCCCTACTTCTGCCATTCTCAGGCGCCCCTGGAAAAAACTGAAACTTAGCGATTTCCATCAGCTCTTGGGCGCTGTCCCCTTGGACCCATTTACTGACGTGGAATTAGGTTACGATCTTTATTGTAACTGGCTGACTAATGTGTTGGACAAGCTTATTCCTGCTACTCAGACCAAACAACGGCGCTCCCATTCCAGTCCTTGGTATGACGACTCTCTTCGGCTTTTAAAAAAATCCTGCAAACAAGCCGAAAGAGCCTGGCGTAAGTCATACGACCCGGTCAGGAAAACTCTGTACCTTGCCACCATCAAGAAGTACCACAGAGCTATTTGTAGGGCCCGGGCCTCCTACTTTTCTCGTGAGTTCAGTGCCAGCACCAACCCCGTTAAACTTATCTTTAAGGCACTTAAAGAGCTCACTACTTGTAGAACTTCTGCCGCTGAGATTTGCTCTCCCTCCCACTGCGAGGACTTAGCTGCCTTTTTTATTAGTAAAGTGGAAGGTATTTATCGAGCTTTTCCCAGCTCTACAGGATCTCGGCAGCTTACCACAGCCACCCCTAAAACTACCATCACGCTATCCCATCTTCCGGAGCTTTCTACGGAGGAGTTTAACAAACTTGTCATTAGAGTGAAGTCGGGCTCCCCTAAAGATCCTTTGCGGCCCGCACAATTTAGAGAATCTGCCTCTCTGTGTCTTCCCCCGCTTGCAAGCTTATCAATCTGTCCCTGTCCTCGGGCTCTTTTCCCTGTGCCTGGAAACAGGCTCAGGTAATCCCCATTTAAAAAAAACCTGCTCTAACCATCCTCAAAAATCTGAGAACTATCGCCCCATTTCTCTCCTCCCGTGGGCTGCCAAATTGACTGAGGCCCATGTCAACACCATCTTAGTTAACCATCTCCATTCTGCGAATATTTTAGATCCCTCGCAGAATGGCTTCAGGCCCGGTCACAGCACCGAGACTGCGCTCCTGTATATGGCTGAACATCTTCGCATGTTGGTGGATTCTGGTCATACGGCGGCACTGGTGCTCCTTGATCTAAGTGCCGCCTTCGACACTGTCTCCCACGACATTTTACTCCAACGTCTGGTTGAGGCCGGGGTGGATAATCTGGCTCTTGAATGGTTCAGATCTTTTTTATCTGATCGCTCCTTCAGGGTCACCACCCCCCCTTTTGAATCTAAACCACATGCAATTGCCCAGGGAGTTCCGCAGGGATCGGCTCTCAGCCCCACTTTATTCAACCTTTATGTACAACCGCTAGCTGCTGTCGCCATGCGTGGGAACCTATCCATCGTGTCCTACGCAGACAACACTCAGCTGGCGGTCGCCATTAGTGGGGCTTCCGATCTTGAGGCTGCTAAGTTCGGTGAGGGACTCATATCCGTGGCCCACTGGATGAATGACAATTTCCTGCAATTGAACGCCAAGAAAACCGAGGTGCTCATTGTGGGGAAACAAACTCATCTATGGGGCGATAACTGGTGGCCGCACGACCTTGGTCCTACCCCTATCCCCGTCAGTGAAGTCAAAAATCTTGGAGTTTAGTTTGACTCCCAACTGAGCTTTTCCATCCACACTGCTGCGTGTGCCCCTTGCCTGCCCTCTGCCTCGCTGCCTGCCTCGTTGCCGGCTGCCGGCTGCCTCCGCTGTTGTTGTTTTTGCCTTGTTTTTACTGTAATTTGTGCCTGTATTCCTTTTCTGTGCCCGTGTTAGCGTCTTATTTTCATTTGGCATTGTTATCGTTTTTGTTGCGCTTTCCTTCCTGTCTGCCCGCCTACCTCGCCGCCCTCCGTCTTCCCTCCCCGCTCCCCGCTTCCCGCCATCACCGCAGACCCCGCCCCTTTTTTCCTTCTGTTCCCTCCCCGCTCCCGCCTCCCAGCTGCCCGCCCACCCGCGCACTTGGCCTCATATGGCGACCGTGCGAACGCGCAGCGGTCACGCGCAGCGGTCACGCGCAGCGGGCGCGCCGATTGTGCGCCGAAGGCACGCCAAAGGTAAGCTCGTCTACGTCCGTCCGCGCCTGGACCGCGCCCAGTGCCAGGACCCCTGGCCCACGAAGACCCCGACCTACCCGCCTGACGTACTACGCCGCCACCCTCATCGCTCTCAACACCGGCCGACTCCCAGAATGCCACCAAGCCACACCACGACGCACCCACGGACCCTTCAGCTGCCACGCCTGCAAATTCACCTGCATCCGGACCTGCCTCGCACCAGCACCCGTCAAGTCGAACACCACCAGCACCCACCTGAAGTGCATCCTGCTCAACACCCGCTCCGTCCACAGACACGCCATCGAACTCCGGAACCTCCTAGACGCCACAGCCCCAGACGTTGCCTTCCTCACAGAGACCTGGATGAACGCCTCTTCAGCCCCCGACATCGCCATCGCTATCCCAGAGGGCTACAAGATCGTCCGGAGGGACCGCAACACCAACCAGATGGGAGGAGGCATCGCCATCATCCACAGGAACACCATCCGCCTCACGACCAGCACCGACAACACCCTGACCACCGCCGAACACCTGCATTTCCAGATCCACACCGACCCGAACACCACCCTCAGAGGCACCCTGATCTACCGACCCCCGGGACCACGCACACAATTCAGCGAGGACATCGCCAACTTCGTCAGCCCGCATGCCCTCCCCTCCGCCGACTACATCCTCCTGGGGGACCTCAACTTCCACCTGGAGAACAACAACGACCGCAACACCAGCACCCTGCTCGACAACCTCGCCAATCTTGGACTCAAGCAGCTGGTGTCCACCCCCACCCACCTCGCCGGACACACACTCGACGCAGTCTTCTCATCCTGCAAAGACATCGTCTTCAACCACGCCACCGGACTCCACTGGACAGACCACAGCTGCGTCCACTTCACCTTCAAGAGAACGACGACCCACCACCACCAGCAACAGGCCACCCGCAGAAGCTGGAACAAGATCACAGCAGACCAGCTCGCCACCTCCCTGAGCCAGCACCCTCCTGCCAGCTCAGCGAACCCCAGCCAGGCCGCCGACAACCTCACAAAGTGGATCAGCAACTGCGCGGATGAACTCGCCCCGCTGAGGACCCCGCCCAGCAGACCCGGCAGCAAGAAAGCCCCGTGGTTCACCGACGAACTCAAGAGCTCCAAGAAGAACTGTCGAGCCCTCGAGAAAGTCTGGAGAAGGGAACCCACACCGGACAACAGGACCACCTTCAAGCTGGCCACCCGGAAGCACCACCAGATGATCCGCGCCGCCAAGAAAACCGCATTCAAGGACCGGCTGGACAACAACGCACACAACTGCAAGGAACTCTTCAACATCGTAAAAGAGCTATCCAACCCCAGCGCAGGAAACAACAACATCATCCCATCGCAAGACCTCTGCAACTCCCTCGCTTCATACTTCCACAACAAGATCGCGGACATACACAACAGCTTCAACAACCAACCAACGCACACCAAGACCGAACAACCACCCCCCACCACCACCCTCCACGCCTGGACCCCGATCAGCACCGAAGACACCATCCGCACGATGAACTCCATCCACTCCGGATCACCGACCGACCCCTGCCCTCACCACGTCTTCAACAAGGCTGACGCCCTCATCGCACCCCACCTACGAGACATCATCAACACATCCTTCGACATCGCCACCTTCCCTGAGAGCTGGAAGCACGCCGAACTCAGCGCTCTACTCAAGAAACCCACAGCGGACCCCACCGAACTCAAGAATTACCGCCCCATCTCGCTCCTCCCGTTTCCAGCCAAAGTCATCGAGAAGACCGTCAACAAGCAGATGGCCGCCTTCCTCGAGTCGAATGGATCCCTCGACCCCTCACAGTCCGGCTTCCGAGCCAATCACAGCACCGAGACCGCCCTCATCGCCGCCACCGATGACATCCGAGCCCTGATGGACAACGGAGAAACAGCGGCCCTCATCCTCCTAGACCTCTCCGCGGCATTCGACACTGTCTGCCACCGCACCCTAGTACAGCGCCTCAGCAACGTCAGAATCCAGGACAAGGCGCTGGAATGGGTCATCTCCTTCCTCGACGGAAGAACACAGAGAGTCCGCCTACCACCGTACAAGTCAGAAGCCACTGAAGTCATCTGCGGCGTCCCTCAAGGATCCTCTCTGAGCCCCACCCTCTTCAACGTCTACATGAGCCCCCTCGCGGCCATCGCACGCCAACACAACCTCAACATAATCTCCTACGCCGACGACACCCAGCTGATCCTCTCCCTGACCAACGACCCCGCCACCGCCAAAGCCAACCTGCACGAAGGGATGAAAGAGGTAGCCGAGTGGATGACGACCAGCCGCCTGAAACTGAACTCGGACAAGACGGAGGTCCTCATCCTGGGCCCCTCACCCTCCGCCTGGGACGACTCCTGGTGGCCTCCCGCCCTGGGCACCGCACCCAAACCGACAGACCATGCACGCAACCTGGGCTTCATCCTGCACTCCTCCCTCTCCATGACCAGGCAAGTCAACGCCGTCTCCTCGTCATGCTTCAACATCCTGCGCATGCTACGGAAGATCTTCTGGTGGATCCCCACAGAGACCAGGAAGACCGTCACCCAGGCCCTTGTCACCAGCCGACTGGACTACGGCAACGCCCTCTACGCCGGAACCACCGCCAAGCTCCAGAAGAGACTCCAGCGGATCCAGAACGCCTCAGCCAGACTCATCCTCGACATCCCACGCACCAGCCACATCTCCGGACACCTGAGAGACCTTCACTGGCTCCCCGTCAACAAAAGAATCACCTTCCGCCTCCTCACCCACGCACACAAAGCCCTACACGACCAAGGCCCGAGCTACCTCAACAGCCGAATCAACTTCTACGCTCCCAAACGCCACCTCCGATCAGCCAACCACGCCCTCGCCGCCGTCCCCCGCATCCGAAGAGCGACTACAGGAGGAAGGTCCTTCTCCTACCTGGCCGCCAAGACCTGGAACTCCCTCCCGACCGACCTGCGCCTGACCCAAGACCACCTCTCCTTCAGGAAGAAGCTGAAGACCTGGCTGTTCGAGCAGTAGCAGCACCCCCCCCTACCCCCAGCGCCTTGAGACCCTACGGGTATGTAGTGCGCTTTATAAATGTCAGTGATTGATTGATTGATTGATCGTGTTTTGGGATTTTGCATCAGCTTCGATCCACCTTTAAATTCTTCGACGCTCCCACCCGACAACTTATTGTGCAAGCCATGATTTTGTCTAAACTAGATTATGCTAGTTCCCTTTTTCTTGGAGTCAATCAGGCTGAACTCTCCCGTCTTCAACGCGTCCAGAACGCTGCCGCCAGGGCTCTGGTTGGCTTACCTAAATTCTGTTCAGCCAGAAAAACTATTCATAATCTCCATTGGCTTCCGGTGGCACAGAGAATAATGTTTAAATCTCTTACTCTGATGTTCAAAATCCTCAAACACTCATCCCCTCAGATTCTGGAGCATCTCATTTCCCCCTACGTCCCAGCACGCTCTCTGAGGTCCTCTGGTCTCCACCTAGCCATAGTGCCTCGCTTTAAGAGATCCAGGATTGGCGGCCGCTCTTTCAGAGTTCTTGCCGCCAAGCTATGGAATTCCCTTCCTGCCCACATACGTGCTATCGATGGGCTCCTCGCTTTCAGGAAGGCTGTCAAAACCTTTCTTTTCCCCCTAGCTCCTTAGTTCTGTTGTGTTGTGTTTTCCTCACTCCTGTCCGGCTCTCTGTTCTGTTCCAGCGCCAGGACGCCCCTTTGCTGGGGCATCTGTGAGCTCAATAAATCCGGATAACATAACATAACAGAATGTTCATGAAAAGCTAGTTCTTTGTTATCATTACTGTTGAGACCAAAGTTAATTGTATGGCTAGAGAATCCCAAAGAGAAGCGTATATCATTAGTAGTAAATTGGGCTGTAAAGAGAAATTAGGTTGCATGGACTTATTCTCGTGCTCTGCCTGTACACTGGTGGGTGGCTCTGGTAATCTATGGTCAAGTTTTAGAAAGTTGGATAAATCGTGGTGGATTTCTGCAGGGTATATAGTCAAATGAGTGACCCTCGCACAATCTACAATAAGAATTTACATACGTTTCGGAGATAAGCTTCCATTAGTTTGATTGGTCCTATCAGGTATTGTTATTAAAGATTTTTTATTTTAAATTGGATAATAAACAGATATGATGTGCTTTTGAGTGATTAGTTTTGAATGGTTTTGTGTTAGTGGCACTCTCTTGCAGGGACTGATTGCCTTTTGGTTCCGCACTGGATTATCTGGAATACAGGCTATGACTCGACGTTTTAAGATAACGATTCTACATGCATAATTCAGCTCAATGTTTGTTGTAGAGTGAGTGCAATGAGCAGATGAGCAGAACAGCTACTTTAACAAACTGCATACAATTCCTAGCCATATTGTGTCACCAAGATGGTTAAAAGACACTGGTTCTGAAACCTGTTCAGCCCAAGAATGTAAGTCCTTATGGGCTGTGTGTGCTGCTAAGCTTGCCACGAAACTCATAGCACAAGGCAGGCTTGAGGAATGTGATATAGGGTTGACCCAAACTCCTGCACATTCAATGGAGCAGAAAAAACTGAAACAGAGGGCCCCAGACCGGGCAAGAAAAGACAAGCTAGGAGAACATGGGACTTCTTCCCTTGTATGGAGCAAGGCAGGACAGGGATGGTCAATATTTGATCACTGATGCTCAGAAAGATCAGTCCTGCTCACTGTGACAAGGCAATGCAGCAAACTCGTGAAGGTTGGGAGGAAGGGAGGTGACGCAGTGATGTGTGGTAGCATCAGCGCAGTGATGTGTGGTAGCATCAGAACGTACGGCGGCAAACACACTTTACTTTGTATCTGCCATTGAGCAGAAAGGAATTTCTAGAGCTCCTGAATTTCTGACTCAGCTGTTGAAGGCCTGCATTTTCACTGAAAGTGGAATAAAAAATTCCGTTTGGATGCAACACTGCCTTAATTACACCAATATATGGCAGCATTTTTCCAATTAAAGGGCAAGTTGATGACTTCAATAGCCCCTTTGGGAACTTGAAATTCAGCGTGCAATTGAGCTTTTGAAAGCAATGTGGTGACTTCTCCTAGCATCCATCGCCAAGAAGGGTCAAGCTATTTGTGTCTGCCCCCACAGTGAAGCCTCCGTGGGTGATTCTGCAGCAATTTGCATGTGGATCACCCATAGGCACGGGAGATGTACGGGAGACCGTGATCAGGCTAGTGGGGGGCTGCAACTGCACCCCTCTCTGGTGCACATCAGGAGAACAGAGATGCCAGTTCTGGGCTGGACAGGCATTGGACAAGGAGATCTGAAGGATCCAAGTTCTAGTCATAAGAAGGTGGTCGAGCGGACGCAGCCTCCCTTGGTGCAGGACGCTGTCGTGGCAAGAATTTGGCAACATCATGCAGCAAGTCGGGTGTGAGCCCCTCGGTGGCTGCCTCTACTTTGGACGGAGGTGTTTGGAAGATAATTCTACCATGTTAGACCTGGCATCATTGGCGTGAGTCTCCCTTCCATTTTGGCGGATTGCCTCCTCTGTTTTGATATGTTTTTGCTGGTTTTATGCTTTGGGACTGTGCCACAGTGCAAGTGCTCTCTATGTTAAATTGATGTACTAATTGGTTATTTCATGATTGGGTTATTTGATTTACCTGTCTGCCCCTGGTACAGTGCACCATGTGTGCCCAGGGCTTGTAAATCAAATGCTGCTGGTGGGCTTGCAGCACTGGTTGTGCCACCACAGAAGCAGCTTGTAAAGTGTGTCTCAGGCCTGCCATTGCAAGGCCTGTGTGCAGTCTGGTACTGCCATGTCGACTTGGCAAGTGCACCCACTTGCCAGTCCCTAAACCTTCCCTTTGCTTCATATTAGACACCCATATGGTAGGCCCAAGGGCAGGGTGCATTGTAAGTATAAGGTAGGACATGCACTGGCGTGTGTAGCTTGTCCTAATAGTGAACTACAGCCATTTTCGTTTTTCACTATTGCAAGGCTACCTGTTCTCCATAGGCTACAATGGGCAGTTAGATTATTACATTCTTATAATCCTAACCCACTCAGGGAACATGGAAGAAATTCAAATTTAGTATGCCTGAACTCAGAATGATAAAATACATCTTTTAGTAAAGTTGGTTTTAATATTCTGTGTTTAAAAATACCAATTTTAGAAAGTAGGTATTTTCTTGCCTAACTGTCCAGGCCTGCCTCTGCTAGGTTGTGTGTTCCTTGTCTGGGTTTGTGAGTGACAGGGCTGGGGTATTCCAGGAGACAGGCTTGGGCAGCCCAGTGGTGAATAGAGAGATCTGCATCTAAATGGGAGGGAGGAGTTGCACCTGTGACCTGAATAGGGCTGGGCTTCCCTCTACAATGCTGGCTCCACCTCCTGTGGCTTGTCTAATGTCTTTGCCCTGCACTGTGAAAAGAGAGAAGGAATTTTGTCAACAAAGTGCTCCAGAGCTGTGCCTTCCCTCCCCTGTGCTGGCTCCACCTCCTGTGGGGCGGCTGATGTCTCTGCTCTGCACAGTGAAAGGAAGGAGAGAGCCATGTAAACAAAGTGCTCGGGAACTGGTTTGGACTAGGCAGAGGCCTCTCTGCCTTCAGAGAACAAATGATTTTGGGGTATAAATATTGAGACCCTGATCCCAAGAAATTAGATCACTTCTGGAACTAGAAACCTTTTGCCAAGGATAAGAACCAAGGAAGCTGCAGGAGTTTGACTGCCAGTGTGCTGTTTGCTGGGTTGGCCTGCAGTGGTTGCTCCATTGCCAAGGAAAGGAGAAGGAACTTTTTAAGGACTTTCATCATTTACAGAATATTCTCCAAGGGCTTGAACTGTGCTTCCCTCCTGCTGAAGTCTCAGGGACAAAAGACTTAATCTCCAGCTCCCCACTGAATTTCCTTGCTGGGAATTCTCAACTCCAGACATTTGCGTGTCGCTAGGAGCTGGAAACGCGACACATCAAGAGGAAGAGTGTCGCCATCGCAGCTGAAATCGTCACATCGCCGGAGAAGCGAGCCTTCACAGCATCTCCCTGGAAGCGTGTGTTCATCGAAGCTGCCTGCTGTTGCATCACCGGAGAAGCGTGTTGCCATCGAGAGAGTCACCATCGCATCACTGGAGAAGCGTGTCGCAGGGCCTGTCGCAGCTCCAAAGTACAGAGTTGTTGCAAGGCTGCCAGGGCCTCTACGCATCGTCATCGCATCGCTGCATCAAGGGCGCCATCTTCTCGCATCACAACCGGATCATCGCATCAAGGCGCCATCTTGCGCACCGCAACGGGCCCGCAGGCCGAGAATCTACACATCACCTCTGCACTGGTAAGGATCACGACGCATCCCCTACCCTGCGCAAGCATTGAGGCACGACGCATCACCTCCCCCGGATCACGGAACCAATACATCTCCCCTTTTGCGGGCCTTTTGTTTACTTTGTGTTACGCATCCAGGTACTTTGTTGAGAACTTTGTTGCATCTATCATCAACTTGAACTAAGTAACTTTGATCATCTTTAAAGCAATCTTAAGTGTAGTATTGTGGTTTTTTGTTGTTTGTGGTCTTGTGTTTAGGTCTATATACAGAATACTTATTTTTATAAAACCTGTGTTGTGTCCATCTGTAGTGTTTTCACTGTATTACTTTTGTATATTCACAAATGCTTAACACACTGCCTCTGAGATAAGCCTGTCTGCTCGTGCCAAGCTACCAAGGGGGTGAGCAGAGGTTATTAAGGAGTGTAATCCCCTTATCCTGACTTAGAAGTAAGGGTCCCTATTTGGACAAAGGTGAATACCATTGACAACTAGAGACCCCCTGATCTAACATACAGCAATGAATTATTTGGCCAGGTGCTAGGATCCATGTTGCATGCTCACTACCCAGGAGGAGAGATTTTGGGTTTATGAACAATAATTTGGAATTCGGACAGGGTCTTAGGCAACATCAGTAGGCGGATGGGGCTATAAGTGGTGTGGGGTCCTGGAAGGTCTGCAGGTGAGAAACATGGACAAATAAGTCAGTACGTGCGGAGGAGCACTGGGCTGCTCCCAGGTAGCTAGTGGCAAGGATCATGGAGCCAGCAGTGCCTAATATGGGACGTGCCAATGTGTGGCAAAGAGCCACAATATGTTTTGGCTACTGTTCAGGGGATAGAAGAGCACCGATCATGAGGTGGTATTGACCAGGAGCTTTGGCTCCGGTAAATGATACCTACGAGACCTACGCATATGGCATATACTGTGAGTGGGCTGCCTTTTCCTTGCCTGCCCTTTTTGAATCACTGCACCCAGAGCAGTGTGTGGAGATGAGCAAGCAGCCCCCCACGGGGGCTTTTTAGAATGTTAAGAAAAGAGCTTTTTCTAAGCACCCCTGCAAGTTTTGCCATGACTGTTCCAAGTGCTGTGGCAGGCAGGCACTCCTTGCTGTAGTGTACAGCAGGTGAAAACCCACCCCCGGTGGGACAGGGAATGGGGTATGCCAAATGGGTGGTAGGACAGTGCAGATACTCAGATTAGACCAGGAGGCAATGCTCCCAAGTTGAAAAGATATCCTAGCAGTGCAATGGCCGCTTTCTTGTGAGAGGATTTTCATTTTGGTTCTCGCATACCTTACACAGGTTCCTTAGCAGGTTGACAAGCGAACAATCAAAAGTCCTACAAATCGATGGAAAGAAGTGAGTCAGGGTAGGATACCAAGGACATTTCCAATTCCTCCTTTGAGGGAGTTGATGGTGTCCCCGCTAGTGGTGGTGCCAAAGAAAGCTCTGGGGATATTCAGGCTGATACACCATCTGTCATTGCCTGCAGGGGTTCTTGGAATGATTTTATTGACCAGGCAAAGTGTTCAGTGTCACATGGCAGTGTGTACGCAGCCATTCAGTAAGTGTGGAGATGTGGGGTCAGTGCTGAATTCGGCATGTCAGATTCTATATTGACTTATTGCCTTCTGCCCTTGACCCAGATTATTTCCACCTGTTGGGAATACAGTTTCAGAACAGATACTTTTGTTGACAAGTACATGCCTACGAGATGTTCAGGTATGTGTGTGGTGTTTGAAAAATGTATCACCTTTCTGGAATGGGTGGTTCACACAGTAGCAGCATCAGAGGTGGTTCTTCATTACTTGGACGATTTCTTGCCAATAGGCGAGTGCGCAAAATTAAAGAAGACATTGTGAGTGGTCGTGGCCCATTTTGGTATGCCACTGGCACTCAAATAGATGGGGGACCAGCAACTACTGATGTTTTTGAGCATTGTGTTGGCCTCAGTGGCGATGGTATTGCAGCTTCCAAGTGACAAGTTGGAGGTGCTGAATGGTTTCATTGATATGTGAACTCTGACTTGCGTAAAAGGTTTTGTGTCATTTGGATTTTAGATGTAGTGTGATGGCCCCAGGGCATGCTTTTTGCAGAAGCCTTGCCTTTGCAATGGGGAGGGCTGTAAAGCCACAACACAGGATTCGATTGTCCAGCTGAGTGAAGGTCGACTTGTTGGTTTGGAAACATTATTTGGTGAGATATAACAGAGTGATCATGTGACTGCAAAATTATCCGATGGCCTAGAATGAGGAGATTTTTTCAGATGCCTTGGGAGTGGGGGTTTTGGGGGGTTTTGGAATAGGAGGTGCTACACTACTCATACACTACCTCCAGAGAGGCACTCTCATGACTAGACCAATAGAGAGTTTTGTATCCCATAGCCGAGGCATCAGGTCTGTGACAGACGAATCATGTCTCCTGTGTTTTCTCTCTCCCTCCCATATACTTCAGTTCCCAATTTCCGCCTGAGGAGATTGCATAGACTGGAGGATTTTCATTGGAAATCCTCTCATCAAGTTTTCCCAACTATTCACTAATCATAACATTATTCCACTTTTATTAACATCTGTTTTATTGTCCATTATCAGTTTAAAATAAAATTGATGAATTTCCATATCTATTATAATCTGATTCATGTTTCTACGGTTAATGGGGATTTTGCTTTGTTTCCTTATTTAGTTGTTTGACGTGTTGATTAGTTTCTATAATCTTCCTTCAGTTAGATAGTACTTTTTCCATGTTAGCTTTGGTTCTGGTCTAGGAGCCCAGTGGACATAATGTATACATTTGATGTATCATAGTCTTTATTCTGTTCCTTATTTTGTATGGCAGCATCCACATCCCTGCTAGCCTCATTCCATTGAGGGATTATTTTTCAAGTGAGTCTTATTTTGGTTTACCCAGATTTGTGATATGACTGTGTTTGTGTATGTTTGTACAACTTTCATCGTGTAATTTTTCTTCCAATCTTTTTTGCATCTATTCTATTGTTTCATAGTTACCTAATGAATGTTAATTAGTGCAATCGTTCCAAATATTTTTCATAGGTATTTTGAAGTTCAGGATTATTGTTGTTGGTATAAATTTTGATTACGTCTGTTTATTTTGACTTGTGGTTTATCCTAAAAGGTTTATATAATCTTTCTTTATGTAGACATTATTTTTTTCAAGTTAATTGGAATGTTTTGTTATTGTGTCTTTGATCGCTACACATTCAATGTGGTAATTAGGTGTTGTTTGCAATCCTCTTTTAAAAGATCCACATCATCTAGTCTGATATTTAGATTTAATTTATTCATTTTAAGGATGATTTGTGTTTCATGTCCACTCAGTTATAAGCAATGCCTAAACCACAGCTTTCCAAACTTTTCATGTTGGTGACACACCTTTTTGCGAAAAAAATGTCAGGGACACGGTAACGCAAGCGAGCCCAAACCACCTAAGGGGGGTGGTTTGCATGGTTAAATTGATGCACCGGCGGCACAAGGGACATGTAAATAGCCCTTAACTGTGTAACACACAACCCCACACACACACAACCCCACACACTCACCCCCACACTCACACAACCCCAAACACACAACCCACACACACATAATCCCACCTACACACACAATACCACACACACACACACAACCACACACGCACAACCCCACATACACACAACCCCGCACACACAATCCCACCCACACACAACCCCACATTCAAATGTATTTTTTTTTATATAGCGCGAACTCGACTCGAAGGTGTCGGAGCGCTTTACACGAGCACCAGTTGTGTTACATTCATTTTAGGCACCGGGAGATTAGGTGATTTGCCCAAAATCACAGAAAGAAAAGTGAAAAAAAAAACAATGTTTAAAGACACTGATGACGGAATTAAACTTATGAATTATGCTTAGATCTCGCACATTTTGCAAACATTGATTGATAAAGTGCATAGCATACTCCGACGCCCGGCTACAACAGGACACTGGACAATGTGCACAGATCATGAATCTGATTTCTTTCCTGATTTCGATGGTACGGATGCCATGTTCCAGCAACCGAGACGTTGCCCAAGTGCGTGATTTCTGGAAATTAGAAGCAGATACCTGCTTCGTAAAAGGCAGGCTTTTCTCGCCTCGTGAGTCACTCCTACTTCTGACGGGCGATGACTATTCCAGATTGAAGGAAAACATACTTCTGTGCAGAGCTCGCTGACCAAAGAAGTTAAGCAAAACAAACCATTACAATTCTCCTTGCTCTCTGTCACAGGATTCTCGGCCGCTCTAGCCGTTAGGACACATCCTCTCCCTTGTTGCAGCCATTAACAGGAGGATCTGAAGATGTTTCCTAGGAAGGATTCTATGCGATGTTGATCAGGAGGGCAACTAGAGCCAATTTTGTTTTGAGGGAGGGGCTAATTCTTCAAGCTGTAACCAGAGCAGCTGTAAAAAGGGATGAAAACACAACAAAAGCCTCATTTACAAGTACACGGTCTTTTAAAGACCTGTGAAGTACTTGGGTGCCGCTGCAATTAGACGTCGCCAGCATGCAAAGCTGTCGCAGCCTGGGCTTACACAAAGAGGAGGGGGGTGGGCCAATGGGTGTTGCGCGCCTGAGGCCTGATTCAGTGCTTTAAATGGAAAAGAATAAGTGCAGGTACTCACCAAAAGGAACAGTGGGTGGAGTTTAGGGCGGGGCTAATGGGGAACAAGGGTCGGGGTTAGCTTTTTGACCGTGCCAAGGTTGTATGCACAAAATCTGCATGCATTTTATCACCCGCCCAAGGATTACATTGCTGCTTTAGCCTGCCTTAAATCGAACCAGTGGCCTACAGCCCACTGAGCCATCTGTCCAGGTCTGGTACTCTTTTGTAACATGCACACGTCACTTTTCTCTTGTAACATACTGTTTGCTACCTCTTACATTTTGTTTGCTCTCGATACTTGCGCAAGTGCCACCATTGCCTCATGTACCGTTTGTTCTTGTGTTTGAGTGTCCTCCATTTATTGCAGTAGTATACCTCTACTTGTAATTTGTACGCTTTTGTAACCTGCACACATCACTTTTTCCTCCTGTAATGTATCGTTTGCTACCTCTTGTATTTTGTTTGCTCACAATTGTCACTATTGCCTCATGCAACTTAACGTTTGCTTTTGTAATTTGTTCACTTGTAATTTTCTCCTCGTGTATCATTACTGTTCCTATTGTGAAGCGCTCTGACACCTTCGGGTAAAGTCCGCGCTATATAAAAACGCATAAAATTAATAAACAAGTCTCTCCTGGAACATTTGTAAACCGGAGTTAGGGCCAGAGCTGACAACGTCTGTACTGGGGAACCAGGTGCCAATCTCCACATTATTGTTTGGTCTTAAGGTCTGTCCAAGGTCTATGAAATAGGAATCAGTGAGTGTGGAAATGGAAGTGTGCAAGAAAGCAATTCAGATACGTGGCGACTGTAAAAGCCTTCCCATATGTTCTTTTGTTATGTCCTGAATAGTGCCTCCCACCGCCACCCATTAGATTTTATAGCCCCCTCTTAGCGCCCACTGTGAAAGATCTTTGGATAAGCAAATGA